>NC_040904.2:209180144-209526963 GCF_004126475.2 Phyllostomus discolor
TTTCCTACGGCCACACACGGAGAGGTCAAGACAGACCCAGGGTCACATGAAGTCACCGGGGTTTCCTGGTAAGCACACAGCCATGGAAGGAGCATATGGCCTCGTGTTAGACAGAAGTTCAAATCCCAGCTCTGCCACTTACCAGCAGGGTGATCTTAAGCAAGCCACATCACCTCCCTGAGCCTCAGCCTGCCCGAGGGTGAGTGGGAGTGAGGGCGGCCATGTGCGTCAGGGCTACCGTGAGGAGTGAGGCACTGACTACAGAGGCTGGCCCGCCCCCCACAGATGCTGTCACTCCCACGGCTTCACCACCCACCGTGGGGGGGGGGGGGGAGTGACTCTGGGAGCCGTGTGGTCTGTCTCTTCGGGCTTCTCCTAGCAACACTGAGAGGCGTGGATGGAAGCAGAATGGGGGTCTAGGCTGGCTTTGGGGCCCATTCCAGAACCACCTCTGTACCCAGTGAGTCTGCCATATCTGGCCTTAGAAAAGCCAGCAAGCTAGGCAATGCAGACTGGGGCCACAGCCAGGGCTGGTGTCCCCGCAGGGCCAAGGCCTTGGTCTAGCCCCCAGCACGCCCAGGTCATTCCCCCCTTCCTCACGCACCCCATACCCTGGCAGATGGGGCACTGGGAGTGGGGCCTGCGACACGCTGGAGCGTCTCTTCCAGCTGCTATGGCAGGAACAAGACAGGGCGGGCGGCAGTGGGGGGAGTGCAGGAGACCATTCTGCGTGGCGTGGGCCCAGCTCCCAGTGGAAAGCAAGGTCCGCTGCCCATGGATAGGTTCTCCCGTGGGGAATCAGGCCTGCGTTGTACCTAGGCTGCTTTGAGACTTGCTTTTGCAAAAACTCCCTCACCCTGAATTGAGACAGCAAGTGCTTACTGCAACTTCCTAAAATCCATGCTAAACCTTCTAAGGATGCATGTAACAGGTTTGACTACTTTTCCCTTTGCATTTGCAAATATCCTTCTTCTGTGATGTGATTAGCCGCATTGGCTCCTTTGTTGTGAACCACCGAAAGCCACCCTGTGCATAGTAAATGAGGACCATCATGCAATGTGCTGAGAATAGAAATAAAGGCCGGTCACGGCAAGGGCCAAGGCTTCTGCTCCCCTTGAGAGAAGAGCCATGCTCGCCCTTTCCCTCCATAGGACTCGGTAGTCCGTGTGAATGTCTCTCCCTCACCCACAGCGTGGTGGACCCCACGAGCCAGCGTCCGCATCAGGAGAGGACCTGACCAGAGCCACCAGGGCACCCTGGGGTGGCATGCAGCCAGGCAGGCCCCCACTGTGCAGCGGGGAGATAAGCCGCCTCCCTCGCAGGCTCGAGGGGAGAGTTAGCTGCTGCCAGCAAAAGCCCCTGACGGCCCCGGGCCCACAGGAGGGACATCCCATTCCTCCCACCCAGGGTCAGAAAGGGTTCTGGGATGTGCTGGCGTGACGCAAGAGTTCTTTGATTGAAGAGATGTCCAACTTATAAAATTATAGCCACTTCTTCCTATGCGATTGCACCTTTCTGCCTGGAAACTGTAATCTAGATTCAGCGTGTGCGGACCCTGCCAGTGAGGAGCCGTTCATTCCTCTGTTGGCTCCGAGGGTGTTCTCTGCCTAGAAACCTGAAGATAAAACGTCCCCGTCCACACGCTGGGCCGGATGTGGTGTGTGTCAAAGCGCACGCGTGTGTTGAGTAATGGATGCCGTTTTTCCTTCCCCCATCCCCGGTGAAACGGCTGCATTGTTTTCCTCTGATTGCATGAAAGGCACCTCTTCAGAGTGAAGCAGTCAGGGGGTTTCTGCAGACCCCCAGCCTCCCCCACCCCCGGCCAGCCCTGGTCCGGTCATCTTTGCTGTCAGGGACCGGGCCTGGATGAGGCATTTAAAGGAGCAGGCACAGCCTGCCTGGGTAGGGGAGGGTGCAGGGGGAATGAAACTGGCCCAAGCGCGCTGGAGAACAGCCAGCTGGAGCCAGGAGGCTCCTCCGCGCCCCTTCAGACTCCAGCGCCAGCTGCAGGCTCGGCTCCCGCCCCCTCCTCCTCAGCAAGCACACCATTATGCTCATAATAATCTCTGGCATCAGGCCCAAAAGCACGGGGTTGCCTCAAGAACCGGCCTTAAGGTTAGGGAGCCCAGATGCAGAGAGGGGGAGAAATGCACCCCGGGACACACAGCACAGGTGTGTGAAGTGCAGTGAGCTCTGCCAGCCCCAGAGCCTGCAGTGTTTCCCACCCTGAACCTTCCTGGACAAGGGGGCCGAGGAGGGGAGTGGAGGAGACAACCCCTGGTTCTCCTTATCTGCTCGGACGTCTGGGGCTTTGTGCTCCAGCTTGGGCCAAGAAGATGCCAGTCCAGCCTGCAAGGCTACTGACAGGTGCAGCTCTTCAAAGCCAGGAAAACCTGTGTGGTTCTTTCTTCCCCAACACACTAGAGAATTCAGTGCCCATGGCCCCAGTGGTTAGCCCCCAACCCTGGCCACTGGGAGGCATCTTGGCACCCTCCCAACACCCTAGGACCCCAGCCCCCAGGCCTTCAAGGGAGAGGCAGAGGCAGAGGGGCCCCATGACCCCAGAGCGACCCCACAGAGCCGGGCCCTTCCCCTCAGGCACTGTGTTTGCTCACACGCAGCAGTCTTGGGAAACAGCCCCACTTTGATGCCTGCCCACTGGGGTCAAGGCCCGGCCATTCTGCCTTGTTAGGGAAGTCCTGCCCCCTTTCCCCACCTGCAAAGTGGGGCCCATTCTCAACCCCACCTGCCTCCCCGCGCAGGGCTGCTGTCAGCGTCCAGAATATTGAAAGGGTTCTGCAAATTGAACGTTCATTGGGGATCAATACCCTCCCTCTTCAGCCTCCCCCCTCCCCCGACAGGCCACGGGGGTGCAGAGAGAAGAGGTTTATACAGACGCTGAGCTGGATCAATCCCCACCTCGGTTTCCTCCCTTCCCCCAGCTCCTGTAAGGATTCAGGGGTGAAGGGGACTTGCTCAGGGCCACCGTAAGCGCCACACCAGCCCAACCCACGGGCTGCCTCCCTGATCTCACCCCAGGTGGGTGACCAGGAATTTGGCAGAGCCTCATGTGCCTTTGTGTCCCCAGAATGTCTTGCATGGAAGGCCAGCAAAAGCCTCTTAGAAAATGAGGACATGCCACATCCTCCATGCCTTCCTAGACGGCCCTGGCCTTTGCCCAGTTTCTTGCCCTTCTCATAAAACCCTCCAGCCACTGCTGCATTTAAGTGAATACGCCCCCTGGTGGGTAGGGCTGACATTACTCTTCTGGTTTTATAATGAAGGAACCCAGAGGCTGAGCCATTGGATCGAGGTCCCACCACACAGGAGGGGCTGACCTCAACTAGGACCCATGCTCCCAGGGCTTCAGAGGGGAACTGAGGGGGCGGGGGTGGGAGTAGGGTCACAGGATGGAGGTGGGTGGGGGTGCTTGAAAATGCCAGGCCTCCAGGAGCCATTGCCTGCTTCCCCTCTCTAAGCCTCAGGCTCTGCATCTCTAAAATGGGAGCGAGGAGCCCTAGCTGGTGTGGCTCAGCGAACTGAGGACCATCCTGTGAATCAAAGGGTCACCAGTTCGATTCCCAGTCAAGGCACATGCCTGGGTTGCAGGCCAGGTCCCCAGTTGGTGCGTGTGATGTTTCTCTCCCTCTCCCTCTCCTTCTCTCTCCCTTCCCTCTTCTCTAAAAATAAATAAAATCTTTAAGAAATCAAAATCAAATAGAATCAAATGGGAGTGAGGAGACTGGGTCTGGGGTCTCTGGAGTCTCCCTGCACTTATTCTCGGGTGCGCCGGGACACGCTGGACAGCAGCGAGGGGAACAGTTCCACATTCCTCCGCCAGCGGAGCTTCAGGCCTAAGGAGAGAGGAGTCTTGAACCAAGACCAGCAGGGGCTGCAGGAGCTCCGAGCCAGGAGGCCCTGGGGGGTGCCAAACAAGTTTGACTCTTCAGCTCGGGACCTTCAGAGAGCCAGCGGGGCTGGGGTGGGGGTTGGGGGGAGGGGGATACAGCCTGGGAAAGAACCACAGTGGGGTTGGCAGAGCCCTGCATCCTCCTGCCTCGACCACTAACCAGCCTTGTGCCCCCCCTTCCTCTGTGTGCCTCAGCGTCCCTTTTGTCCCGCGAGGTGACCTCTCAGGGCCTCCAGCTCACAGTGTTGAGAACGGCTTTGACAGTCCTCTTCCTCGGAGACACAAACAGGAAGAGATATTTTTCAGCAAGTGAGGCAAAATGTTGCACGGGAGTGAGACTCCGCAGAGACGCCCTGACTGGGGACAGGCTGACCTGGCCCACGAGCGGCCCCAAGGGCGCTGAGGTGCCCCACCTGGCAGGAGAGGTGACAAGACCCCCCAAGGTCTGGGAGGAGGCTCTAGGTCTCTGCACGTCCTCTCCTGAGTCTATGCCCACACCCAGCGGCGGAGAACCCTCCGCAGGAGAGGGACAAGCCATGTGCCACCTCCCTGAGGATGCCGGGGTGGGGGTGGGGAGCTTCCTCCTGGCCCTGCAGGGTGGGGTGGGCAACACGGCCTTGCGTCCTGGCTCATATCACCGGGTAGACGCCGAGCAGCATGGGTTCACCTCTCGACTCTGCCGCTCAACGAGCGAAGTTCCTAGTACTCTGGCACCTCAGCGTCCTCCCCTCTAACACGGGGACACTAAGTTTCCTGGATGAGACGATGCAACGTTGAGTGCTCAGCACCAGAGCGCAGGCACCACTGCAGCTCCGCAGACAGGCTGCGGCTGTTTGGGGGACCCGGGAGAGCTCGGGCGGGGCCTGCTGAGGTCTATAAGGGTTTCTAGGGAACAGAGGGGCCCAGAAGCTAGGTGTCCCTGAGGTGCTTCTGTACAAGGAGTGACTCATGGGTCGCCTCAGAGACACACCCCTGGGCGTGTGGGGAGCTAGTGCCTGGGTGTGGGTGTGGGTCACCGGTCACCTCAGGTATGACACCACCCCAGGCGGTTGCTAGGTCGCCAGTCAGCTGACGACTATGGGACCACTTATGGAGGTCCTCCTGCACCAGGGCTGAAAAGCCTTTAGGCTTGGCTCTATCCTCTCATTTTACAGATGGAAAAACTGAGGCCCACGTAGGGGTCCTGAGGACGAAACCTGAAGACAGCCTTACTCCCCATCCTTCCGTTGGGCATTGCCCACCAGGGAGCACCCCACCCACTGGGATACCTACCTACGGCATCTGGCTCAGGCTCGGTGCCCAGGTACCGCCCTTGGGACCGTGAATCCACCAGCTGGAACCTCTTAGACTCAAGGTTCTCCAGCACCTGCTCATAGGTCTTGAGCAGAGAGCGGTCAAGTGTGGCTTTGAAGACTGCCGGCTCTGGCCGAGAGGGCTCGGACGTCACGGGGTGGCCCTCCTTCAGCCAGTTCCGGAAGCCGCCATTGAGCACCGACACCATGCGGTGGCCGAACACGCGGAACATCCACCAGACCCGAGGCGCATAGAAGCTGCCCAGGTCGTCGCCGTCGTACACCACCACGTGGGTGCTGTTGCTGATGCCCAGGCGGCCCACGTAGTCTGCGAAGCCCGCCTCGCTGGGCAGCATCACCTCGTAGGGCGAGGACTTGTCCTTGCACTCCTCGATATCGAAGAAGGAGGCGCCAGGCACGTGGCGCTCCAGGTACTCCTTGCGCGCTTCCCGGGTGCCCGGTGGGTACCAGGATCCGTCCAGTACCCGCAGGCCAGGCCCCAGCTGCCCAGCCCGGACCGACTCTGCCAGCCACTTGGTGGAGACCAGCGCCCGGTAGAGCACCTGTTGAACCATGGTTTCAGCTCTGCGCTTCACCTGGCGCGGGTGAGAACCGGGAAAGAGACGAGTATGAGTATGGGGACTGCGTGTTCGGCGTGGTGGGGCCTGGGCGGAGCTTTTTTCCCCCCCACCCAACCCACCAGGAGGGCGTGTTTGCCGCAACCCAGTGGTGTGCAGCGCGGAGCTCGGATTCCCTAAGGAAAAGTTCTCCGCCCTTTTCTGGGTCCGCCGCACAAAAGAGGGCGTCAAAAGAGCTTCTGAGGTCTACAGGGAGGGAGCTAGCCCTAGAAGCTGCAGTCCTTGCCCCAGGAACCCTGCCAGAAAAGATGCCCAGGATGGGGGTAGACTGCATCTTGGGCTTAGAGCCCTCTTTCCTGGGAGGGTAGGAGAGTGAGCGCGTGGGGGAGGGTTCGCTGAGGTCCCACACCCGGCCCCACACCCCCCACCCCGCCTCCGCCACCCCTGCCCTCACGCCTCTAGTTTTGCAAACCTTCCTGGGGTTTCTTGGCAGCTGGGGCTCGCCAACCCCCCGTATTCCCCAGTCTAGCCCCAATCCGGTGCCCTCTGCCCCAGCTGGGTCAAGGGTTCCTGAAGCATCGCACACGCCCTCCCCACGGGGTCCCTGCAGGTGGCCCGACCGGTGGCACAATCTCGAGCGCTGCCCAGGCGCTGGTTGCCGCCTCCACCCCGATGCACTTACTCGCCCTCGCCGCAGCCTCGGCTCCCGCCCCTGCTGGCTGGAGAAGTCAGCGATTCAAAACCCAAGGCCAATACTCCCCAGCCAGCCTGAACCATCGCACCGCCGCCTACGGGGGGGAAAGCGAGCCACTCGCCTCGGCCCTGCTCTGCCCGCCGTCCAGCCGCATCCGTCCCGGACCGCCACACTGCACATTGTATCTCTTAAATCCCCGGAGACCCGCGAGGGGGGCGTCGGGTGGCACTGGAGCAGCGCGGAGTGAAACTCGGCGGCGCAGGCGCCCCCCAGACCCGGCCAATGGAAGGCGCGAGCAACAGAGGCTCTGAGTGGCCGTAGCAGGGGGCTGTGTCGGAGTCTCCTCCCTTCGGCCGCAGGTTGGTGGCGAGAGGAGGGGACTTGCGGGTGCGGGGAGGGGGAACCTTGTGGCCGGTCCTATGGCAGAGCTCGGAGTCCGAGAGCCGGAAACCGGGGTAACTGCTCAGGCATCCCGTTTGATTGCTTTAGGGGGAGGCCCGATCGTTGGGGTGCACGGCACGGAGCCCCCTGCAGGGCCAGAGGGGAGGAAGTGGCTGCAGTCTTGGACGGAAGGCGCGCCCTTGGGTTTGCCCTAAGCCTGGCCGTCCGCAGCAGCTCGGGACACCCTGCAGGGTGGAGTCGGAGTGAGTGGCGAGTGGGGAGCCGTAGGTGGGGGAGGGGGACACCTGGTGCCACCAGAAACAACAGGGGGGACGCAGGAGGGACTATAAAGCCTAATAGGCTAGGGAGAGTCCAGCTGACCCAGAGGTGGCAGGAGGAGAACTTGCTGGAGTGAAATGAAACTACTAACTTGTGTCTGCGCCTGCGTAGTGAGGCACTTTTCTCCCAGGGCTGCTGCTTAGTTCCCACAACCACCTGCTGCGAAGGCCAGCAGCTTATGTAAAGACAGAGGCCAGAGAGAGAAGTGGGGCTGTTGGCCCCGGGGGCACCCCGTGTTTTTGAAGTCAGCTCTGAAGCCCACTGGGCACCAGCTGCCTGTTTACCTTGCCAGTCTTGAGGCCTTGTACCTTTAAAAATAGTTGCCTTTGTTTTTTCATTTAATTGTTAGTTGACATACTCTAATTTTCCACAATGGTGGCTGTGTGTAACAACCAGTGCCTGGAACTCGCACAGCGGGCAGGACCACACAGCCCTGCCCTGTTTTTGCACGCACTGTCCCGTGTGCCCGGGATGCTCTCTCGTCCCCTTTACCTTTTTGGTTTATTCTGAAGGAATTCAGTTCTGGCGTACTTTGAGAAGCATGTATCCAGGGAAGCCTCTGAACTCCGTGCTTTGCAGTGGGGGCAGAGGGGGTTCCGGGAAGGTCAAGGCTGATCGGAACCCTGCCCTTCCGGGGCCCACCCGGATGGCGGCCTGGGGCTCGCCCGTCCCTGAGCGGGGCTGTCGACCCTCCTGAGATGGGCCTGGGGCTGTTCAGTGTGTCCTGCAGTCCTTCCCTCCCAGAGCTCCGCCCCACCACACTGGTCCAGGCCTGCCAAGCGCACAGGGACGTGACCACCGCCCCCCACCCCCAGCCACGCCTCTCAGTGGCACACTGCTGGCTCTCCCGGACACTCCCTCCCAGTCTCTTCGATGCTAGGTGTGCAGCTGTCCTGTCAGAGGCCACCGATGAAAGTAGCTTTGAAGGAATAATGGGGTTCGTAGGAAGCTGTCTGGAGTGATTATTGACGCCTGTCCAATACAGGGCCCCACCGTGCTCTCTGCGTTCATTACTCAGTCTTCTCGGACAGTCCCTATTGTAAGAAATGGGAACGGCCCTGGCTGGCGTGGCTCAGTTGGCGTGGCGTCCTGTACCTGAAAGGTCGTGGGTTTGATTTGTGGTCAGGGCACTGACCTAGGCTGCGGCTCCATCCCAGGTCCGGCGCGGTCCGGCACCTCCGCTCTGCAGTCCCGGTGCGTGTAGGAGGCGATCAGTCGATGTCTCTCTTCCTTCTATGTTTCTCTCCCTTTCGCTCTAAAACAGCAAAGAAAAAAGTCCTGAGAGTTAAGGATTAGGAAAAACAAAAAAGGAACTGGGCCGGGGAGCCCACCATGCCCACCCTCCCGTGAATGGTTAAGCTGCAGAGTGAAATCTGTACTGAATTCTTTTCATTCTGAATGTATCCTTAAGGGGGAAAAAAAATCAAAGAGCCCCAAGAATAGTGGGGGGCAGAGGCTGCTTTGGTTCACAACTGAGGTCTCAAGAGGGGGCCCGCAGCACCCCCTCAATACCCCCCAGCTGTGGTGTCACCCACAGATTCTGGGATGGCCCTTTAGCCAAGGCCCCCTTGGCAGCCTCCTCATCCTGGAGGCCAAGCTTCCTGGGCCCTTGAAAAGGTCAAATCAGTGTGGGTTTCCCCCTCCTCCAGGAAGCCTTCCCACCCCAGGCCGAGCCCGTGGCCCCCCGCTGGGCTCCCACGGAACCCCAGCCTTTCCTTAATATATTATTTCTCAAGCAGGCCTGTGGCAGGAGTTTCTCAGTGTCCAGCACCCGGCCTGGCCCCGGGGGCAAGGCGGTTCCTGGAAGTCGGCCTGCAGGGAGACTGTGCGTGGGGCTGGGCCCTGGTCAAGGGTGGCCTAGGGCGGGGTAAAAAGTCCATCCAGCCTTGCACGTGGAAGCCTGGCTTCAAATCCTGAGGCTGCCCGTGACCTTCTCAGCCCGTAGAATGTAGCCCGGCCCAAAGGGCCCTCCTCCAAACTCTTGTTCTCTACCGACCCACCCTCTTCCCCTCCACGGTGGGACTCCGTATCCCGGTGCGGAGGCACAGGTCGTGCCCTGCCCAGGGGCTGTGCAGCTGGGGGGCTTGACCTAGAGGCTCTGCCTCCACCTTGAAGAAGGGGGGCCTTTCTCTAATTTGTGGGCTGCCGGCACAGGGACTCAGTGCATTAGGGGGCTTCTTGGCTTTGGGAGGCTGTGGGCTGGCCTGGCAGTGGGCAGGTGGGCTGCTGCACTCTGGGCTGATGGGCCCTGCTCAGGGAAGTGGACGGGGCCGGGGTGGGGGGGCCGGGGGGGAGGCGCTGAGTCGCTGTTGCTGCTGCAGCAAAAGTTGCAGAGAGAAAGCTCAGGCTCTCGGGGCAAGATCTGACCTTGCTGGACTCCTGGAGCCTGGTCGGGGCCTGCTAGGGAGGCCTGGATTCTGGTGCTGCACCACCTAGTGTGCGGTCTGGTGTCTCCACTTCTCAGCTATGGCCTGGGTCAAGTTAGTGCACTTCCTTGAGCCTCTGGCCCCTCTGTGGAACAATGAGAATAACGTCAAACCTCCAGGACCTCACTGGAGCCTGCTCCAGGCCCTGCCGAGTTCTAGGGCGTGGCGAGGCTTAAATGGTGCACATAGCAGGGACCCAGCGAATCCCAGCTACTCTTCCTATCAGGCCGCTTACGTAGGTGTTTGTTGAATGAGTTCCACCAGGGACCCTCCCTGGTTGGCTAGTGCACCGGGTGCCTCTAGGGATTTTGGGAAGGGAAAAGGTTTTTGCCCCTGCTTGCTTTAAAGTGCCAGCAGGGGGTTCCACTGCTTGGGTCCTCTCCCTTCCTGCCCCTTCCTTCTCCCCTACGAACCTGCACCCGCCACTGCCACAAGCAGCAGTGAGGGGCCCTCCTGGCCCCCTCAAGGGGTCATGGTCATTTGGTCACTGTGCTGGGTATAAATCCTGGCGGGGGAGGGGAGAGAGAACTGAGTGACCCAAGTCTGCACCTCTGTTCACCACCTCTGATTTTCTGCGTTCTCTGGACTCTGCCCTCCGCCCCCAACACACACACCTCCCCTGTCAGCTTTGCCCCAACCCCAGCCTCAGGGACAAGGGGCGTTCCTGCCCCCGCACGGGCCTCTTCCTAGATTCCCTCCTGACCTCTTCCCTGTCTCCCAGGCCTGCCGCCCCAGTGCCGCCGCCGCCGCCATGCCCTCACAGCAGCTCTTCCGCGCGCTCGTGTCTGCGCAGTGGGTGGCGGAGGCATTGCGGGCCCCGCGCGCCGGGCAGCCCCTCCAGCTGCTGGACGCCTCCTGGTATCTGCCGAAGCTGGGCCGCGACGGGCGCCAGGAGTTCGAGGAGCGGCACATCCCGGGCGCCTCCTTTTTCGACATCGACCAATGCAGCGACCGCACGTCGCCCTACGACCACATGATGCCCAGCGCGGCGCACTTCGCGGAGTACGTGGGCAACCTGGGCGTGGGCGCCACCACCCACGTTGTGGTTTACGACGCCAGCGACCAGGGCCTCTACGCTGCGCCACGCGTCTGGTGGATGTTCCGCGTCTTCGGCCACCACACCGTGTCCTTGCTCGACGGCGGCTTCCGCAACTGGCTGCGCCAGGGCCTCCCGCTGAGCTCTGGCAAGAGCCACGCAGTGCCCACCCAGTTCCGAGCCACGCTGGACCCCACCTTTGTCAAGACATACGAGGACGTCAAGGAGAACATCGAGTCCCGGCGCTTCCAGGTGGTGGACGCCCGCGCCGCCGGCCGGTTCCGGGGCACGGAGCCTGAGCCCCGAGACGGTAACAGACTGGCCAGAGGGCTGGGAGGGGCCCTGGGGCCGCAGTCAGGCACACCCCGGGCACTGTCCTCGCTTTGAAAGGACACAACATGCAGTATTCCTCAAGTGGGGCAATAATACTTGCGCCCCCCACACTTGGGGCAATGACTACCCAAAATTCATTGGGAGCCCAGGGTGCCCCGTATATGTGTGAGAACCCAAAAGGCTTCAGCCCAATACTATGGGCGTAGGGGTCACTGCAGAATTGGAGGGGTGGCGGGCAAGCCCAGTGTGGGAGAAGCTCCAAAGGGAGGGGGCTGATGCGGTGTACTCGGTCCCCTAGGATGATGGAGTCGGGGGAGAGGAGGAGGCAGGGCCTGGGAGGACAGGGAAATCCCTCAGAGGGGCCAAGGCTGGCAGAGGGATGGGGGGTGGGGGAGCACTAAATAGAGGTGGCTGCCCCCGGTTGGGGCAGAAACTGAACAGAGGGGGCTGCTGCCTGGGGGTGAGGCAGGGCCTTCTGGGTGGGGCTCGATTCTCAGGGCAAGAAGCCCGCAGGGAAGCCCCGAATGTGTCAGGGAGGGGTCTCCACAAGGCGGGCCAGTCAGCGGCCACTTGGTGTGAGCTTCTTAATCATCCCTCAAGGGGTCTGCTGTCCCCGCAGAGAAGAGGAGGAAATGGGAGCTCAGAGCGGCAACATTGCTATAGGTGTCAGGAAGCGGCCGGGCCAGGAGCTGAGCTCCCGGAGGCCGTACATGTAGTGTCAGCGGGCAGCCGGTGGTTCCCCAGCCACTTCTCCTGCGCCTGCTGCACGGAGGGGGTCAGGCACTTGCCACTTCCTCCGGGAAGCTCTCCCTGAATGGCACCCCCGGGCCCCCGAATCAAGGTTGGAGCTTCTGTGTGCTGGCAGAGCCGCTTGGACTCACCCCATCCTGGCTCTGTTTTGGGTGGCCCGAAGGCAAGGTTGTCCTTGTTCCCAGTGCACCCCGAAGCTCACCCAGGGGCTGGCACAGAGTCCGTGGGTGCCTCAGAGAGGTTTGGCAAATTCAAAAGGTCCCTGCCGCACGGAACCTGCGGAGCGGGGTTGATATTTGGTCAAACCATGTGAACCCTGCTGGCACCCAACCATTTTTAAACCTACACAGGTAGCGATGTCGTGCATTTCAGCTTCACAGAGGATGCCACCCTGACCCCTTTGGCTCCTTTGGTTCAGCCCCCAGGGAGTGGAGGGGTGGCGACGGGGAGTGGAGAACGTAGGACCGTGAGCCAGAACCAGACCTGGGTGCAGAGCCCTGCCCCGGACCACACTGGCGGCGTGACCCCTGGCCGGCAGGTCACCTAATCTCTGAATTGTGGCTTCTGCATGTGTAAGGTGGCAGCAGAGCACGGAACTTAAAGGACGTGGCCAGCCTCAGATGTCACATGGCAGCAGGTGTATAAGGCAGTCTGCTCCGTGTGGGCACACGTGGCGTGCACACATGCACGCACACAGGAAATGGGCAGTGACATAGCGAGCGTGTGCCTCTCTGGTGGTCATGCCTCCCTCCGCCGCGCCTGCTGCTCCGGGAAACGGGCGGCAAGGAGATGGCACCCAGCAGGTGTGCCGTCACGTTGCACAGAGCGAATGTGTGTTGAGGCTCAGCCTGGACCAGGGCAGGAATCACTGTTCGCATCACCCGCACCCCCCGGCCCGGGGCCTGGCCAAGTGCACCTGTGATCGGCCACACAGTTCCGGCAAGGTGAGGGGAGCCTGCTTTGCTTGCTGGGGCTGAAGGCGTGGGGACAGCTCCCCCTCTGGCAGGAGCCAGCCTGGGCCGAGGGCTTGTTCTGTATCTTGGCTCCGGGCTAGTCTCTCGGTAACGTCTCCGACGGGCCCCGCTTTCTGCCTCTGTTGAGTGGAATTGCGTGACACGTTCCAGCCTCACCATGGACTCGGGTGCTGGCTGTGCACGAAGTCCCCAGGAGAGATGGTGACGTGGGTCAGCAGCTCCCTGGGGGAGCGTCACCCCGCTGCAGGGGGGACACTGAGGCAGAAGCCACCCTTAGTGGCCAGGCGGCTGTCGGGGTTTATTTTGTTGCAAATATCAGCCCTTGCTGTGAACGTGGGAATGTGAGCGACACAGGCCCGAGAGGAGGGGGCGGAGAGGACGAAATAACCGGCGGTGGAAGCGAAACGCGTGCTCGGAGCCCCAGGAGCTTTTGCAGGTGCGGGCGAAGGGACCGCCCTCTAAATGAGTGGCTCTCCAGCCTCGCCCAGGCTCTCCCCGCTGCAGCCCAAATAACCTTTGGGAAACGGAGGTCTGGCTTGCTCTCTCGGTCATGTCAGAGCTCTAAGCCTTAATCCAGGCCTGCGAAGGTGGTCCCACGTGCCTCAGTTTCCCCTTGGGCCTCAGCCTACCCACTGTCTGGGCTTTGGCCACAATGACCTTTAACCCCTCTAAGCACCATGCTATTCCCTGTCCCCCAGAAGCCCCTTTTGCCTGGGATGCTGTCAGCCCCCATGGCCCAGACCCCTCTATGAGGCTGAATCCTAGTCACCCTCGAGGGCCTTCTCAGACACCACCCCTCCCCGGCAGTGCTGCCCAATGGGTAGCGCACCGGCCCCCCGGGCCTGTCGGCCTGCACTGACTCGGGCAGGGGAGTCTGGGCGCCCCGGCCCCCTCACCTGTACAAAGGGAAGGGTGGGATTTCCTTCCCACGGCGTTTGGGAGGATGAAAGCAGAAACTGCAGCCGAGGGGCTGAGAGCAGTGCCCAGCCCAAAGTGAGCGCTCAGGAATGTCAGCTGTTGTCACCTGGGACGTGCCCTGCGCAGCAGGGCCTCTGGGAGCCTCACCGTCCTTGTAATATTCAGTTATGGCCGTCTGCGCTGCCAGACCGAAACTCCTTGACCGCGCGTGCCAACCCGTCCCAGCGAGGCAGGGGTCTCGTTTACCTCGGTTGCCCCGGGACACCTCGTCATCAGGAAACCGGGGCCCCATGTGGCTCTGGGGGGCCCAGAGTCCTGGGTTCAGATTCCAGCCCGCCATTTGCTGGAGACAGGCCCCCGGGCGGGACTGAACTCAGCACCTCCGTCTGTGAAACGGGAGTACGCCGCGCCTGGGCCTCCAGCAGCGGGGACCGCGGGAGACGGCGCACACAGAGGGTGTGGTGCCCTGGACTCGGGGGAGGCTCTCAGCACCTCGGGGGTCCGCTCATACCACCCTTGTGTCTGTTCCCTCCTCCCGCCCTCCCGCCGCAGGCATTGAACCTGGCCACATCCCCGGCACGGTGAACATCCCCTTCACGGACTTCCTGACCGCCGAGGGCCTGGAGAAGAGCCCCGAGGAGATCCGCCGCCTGTTCCAGGACAAGAAGGTGGACCTGGCCCGGCCACTGGTGGCCACCTGCGGCTCCGGCGTCACGGCCTGCCACGTGGCCCTGGGGGCCTACCTCTGTGGGAAGCCTGACGTGGCCATCTACGATGGCGCCTGGATGGAGTGGTACATGCGGGCCCAGCCCGAGGAGGTCATCTCCGAGGGCCGGGGGAAGACCCGCTGAGGCCGGGCCGGACGTGGCCCGGGAAGCTCCGCTGACGCCCAGCGGCCATCTGCGCCCTACCTGGTTGTTCGGACACTGCTGTCCCAGGAAGAACGTTTCCTCCTCCAACCCAGGTGGCACATGGGGTGACATCCCGGAGGCCGGGAGTTCCTTCTGACTTGTGGGCTCCCAGTGGGGGCGGAAGACAAGGTGGCAGTGGGCTGGGGAACGGGGGGTGGGGTGGGGGGGGAGCCACCCACGTGGTGCCGAGCTGGGCCCCACCTGCCTTCCGTTTTACATTTGAAAATAAAACAGCCGAGTGCTAGGTGCCACTGACGCTGCTGGGGCTGCCTCGGTTTCCTAAGCACGGGGGCGGGGGGGGGGTGCTCCTTGGGGCCTCAGGGTCTTGGGGACCTGTCCCTGCCTCTGAGCAGCGCCGGGGCCCCAGAGCCCTTTCATCCCTGTAACTGGAACGCCCCCAACGAACCGTCCTCCACCCCGTAATGGTGGGGAGGGGTCTCCCTTCCGGCTTCTGGGGTATTTAAGGTGGATCTTGCTGTGCCATGTCTGGAGCCCCACCCGAAGGCCCCAGTGGGTCGGCAGTACGCCTCATTCCCAGGTAGAGGTGGGTCCGAAACCCAATGGGAGGCTGTTCCGCACCAAGGAGACCCACCCCAGCTCATCAGGGTGCACTGGGGGACGGCCGAGTTGAGCTAAATTGAAGGAGAATCTAATTTTTTTTAAAAATGAAACTGCCTTTTTTAAAAAGATTTTATTTATTTATTTTTAGAGAGGGAAGGGAGGGAGAAAGAGAGAGAGAGAGAAACATCAATGTGCGGTTACTGGGGGTCATGGCCTGCAACCCAGGCATGTGCCCTGACTGGGATTTGAACCTGCAACACTGGTTCGCAGCCTGCGCTCATTCCACTGAGCTACGCCAGCCAGGGCTTTAATTTTTTTTTTTCCATTTATTTGGGGGGGGGATCTAATTTTAGACTCTGGGCATCCACACCTGGAGGCTCGCCTCTGGAGCTGCTGGGGGTGGGCAGACCCAGGGGGGTCCATCCTTCCTGTGCAAGGAGAACCCCTTCCCCAGGCTTCCCTCGTGGCGGGACTCTGTCCCCCGCTCTCCCTCCGTCTTCTGTGCAGAGGTGGACAGAGGCGTTTGAGGAGAACCCGGGCCACCCTGCCCCATGTGCAAGCACCCCAGGCACCTGTCAGTCGTAGACAGCCAGTGTCAGCCAGTTTTGGGGGGACCCTAGCGTGAGAAACACAGGGGCAGCGACTTGCCCGAGGTGACCCAGTGGGGTTAGGAGAGAGCCAGGACCAGACCCAGATTCCCTGACGTGACGTTCCTCCTGATGATGCTGGTCCCCTCCCAAGTCCCCGGGGCTGGGGGGAGCCCCCAGGACAGAACCCCGGTTTTCCCAACAAGAGCTCCAGAGTAAGCTCCCCCCACCAGCCTCGCTGAGCCTCAGCCGCCTCACTGGAAAGTGGGGATAATGCGTGCTCCATCCGGAAGAAGGGACTTCAGGCAAGGGCCACGCCCGCAGCCCAGCGGAGTCCCGTCTTCCCAGGCAGGGTGCCTCAGCCCCCCGCACTGGGGGGACGTCTGGGCCAGGTCACTCCGGTTGGGGCTGTCCTATGCCCTGCAGGATGTTTAGCAGCACTTCTGGCCTCCACCCACTAGATGTCAGTGGACCCCGTCAGTTGTGGCAGCCAAAACCATCTCCAGACAAGACTAAATATCTATCCGTGGGTGGGGGAGCCAAAAATTGCCCCCAGTGGGGGAACCTCTGCTGTAGGAGCAAACGCTGCAGTCGACCACGGCGGTCAGGAGTGGTGCGGACCGGGACCTCATCTCAGAGGGAGCCCCACCCCTGGAGACAAAGGACAGTAGCCCAGGAACCTTCCTCCGGTGCTGGCCTCCCACGAGCCCCATTGTGTCTCCCAGGAGTGTCCCTGCCTCTCCAGGGGCCAGGTTTGTCTGCCAACACGCGGGAGCTTCTGATCTGGCTTCTGTCTCTGCCACCCCATGCAAGGCTGCCTGACCTTGGACACATTTCTGATTGCATCCTTACGGAAGGGGAAGGGGAAGGAGAAGGAGAGAAGCATCGATGTGCAAGAGAGACATCAATTGGTTGCCTCTCGCACGCCCCCATCTGGGGACCTGGCCTGCAACCCAGGCGTGTGCCCGGACTGGGAATTGAACCGGCGACCTTTCAGTTCACAGGCCAGCGCTCAGCCCACTGAACCACACCAGCCAGGGCCCTATTTCTGAGCCTTGGTTTCTTCATCTTTAAAATGGGAACAATAGTACCTTCCTTGAGCAACATGGGGATTGCACAAGAGAATCTGCAGAAACTGTTCTGCTTCGTGCCAGGCACTGAGTCGACATCCATGATGACTGTTGTTTTTTAAAAGACTTCTACTTACGCAGCACGTTGCGTGCTGCCTATACTCCGGGCATTGTGGGGAGGGAGCTAGGAAAGCGAGAAGGCAAGCTCAGAGAGAGTGAGGGCTTTGCCTCAGGGCACACAGCTAATTCAAGAGAGGAATTTAACTGGGGATAAAAATCCTCAGGATTCTCAGGGTTGTCGGAGCCTCTCCAATGAGCCTCGCCTGCCTGCGGTGGTTTTCCAGAAGGTCTGGGAACACAACGTGAAAGCTCATGTAAGGTGGCCAAGTGTCTCCCCAGCTCCCTGAGGAGACACCTTGCGCTGTGGGATACGAGTGAGCGAGGGCGTTTGGCTGGTCTCACCCCAGCCCACCCCCAGCACAGCGCCAGGCGGATCTGAGCCAGGGCGTCTTCCTCCCGGGAAGGCCGTCCTCGATGGGTCTGGACAGGTTCAGGGGAGCCCAGCCCGGAGGCGGGAGAAAGGAGGTGGAGCCTTCTAGTGTTCTCAGAACTTCACTTCAACCCTGAGCTCCACTCCCCCCACCCCCGCCCCACCTCCCACAAGCCTGAATTCCCAGAATAACTCACCATCCTCTGCTTCGCGGCAGGGGCCAGCCCGCCCATCCACTGCGTGTACTGCAGGTAGGAGCTTGCAACACAGACAGTGGGGATGATGCAATTTTTGTCCACTGGGCAAATACTTGCGGAGCACCCCTCTGGGTCAGGGGCGGTTGGAAGGTGCCCAGCCTTGTCTAGCCATGAGTGCTGGAACAGGGCTGTTCTCTGAGTCATTCCATTGAGGGATCGTGGCCCGAGGAAGCCCCCTCCCTACACTGGGATTGGTTCTGCGCAAGGCCCCAAAAGGCCTGCCTTCCAGGCCCTTCCGGCTGGGGCCTCGGTCGTCACCTCTGAAAAAAACAGGAGGAAACTCAGCCCTGCCGCGCACCCACACTGACACCCACGATGTCAAACCAGGTAAAGCTCTGACAACAGCTGTCACTCCTGCTGGAATAACCCAGCCGTGTAAGCAGAATGGAGCTTTGCTATTCTCCATTTACGGCGAATGAGTCACTCGGGAGGAGATGAAGCTTGCAGGGTGACTGACACTCTATCATTTGAAGCACCAAACTCTTTAACCTATTAAACTAGAAGGGGGCGGAACGTCGTATGCTGAGGGCACCTGGACTCCGGGTGGCCTCGTGTCACTGCTTTATCGCACGGCCGTACGTTCAGGGGCCCCTGGACACTTCCATTTGCCCCTGGACCAACCAGCCCCCAGTGGACGTGCCCTTCCAGGGCTCAAGTCCTTGCGACTCGGCCTCACCTCCAGCTCGAGTCCCCACCTGCTTCGTGGTGGGCCCACCCTCTCTCTGGATGGTGCCTCCCATTAGAGTGGTTTAACTCACCGTGCTGAACTGGTGGGGGCTCTCGAACTCGGGCCCGCAGCAGCGGGCTGGGCTCCGATCCCCGTGTCCACTGCCCGCTCTCCTGGCCGTGTTCCCTGACTCCGCGTACATGGCCACCACGCAAGGGTCAGCCTTGCGCAGACCCGGCAGCTCTCGGGCAGATCCCGGGTTAGGACTGGGAGGAGGATCCTGGATGGAAGGACGACAGGGCACTCAGCCACTGCAGGACAGAATCGGGGAGGGTCACTGGGGAGAAGAGGGAGTTCTCTCCAGGTGGGGGTTCCTGCAAAGGCACTCGGATGCACACTTGCTCACACCTTTGCTCACAGGTGAGGACTGAGGGAGCCAGGGGTTGACTGATGCTCTAGAGGTGCACTCGGGTCTGGTTCTCCGGGACGCTTGTGTGGGACGTGCACCCCCTCTCTTTAAAGCGCGTAGTGGCGACCAGCAGAGAAGAAAGCACAGCAATTGGCTGAAAGCACGTGACACGCTACAGAACCGTGTGGCTCCAGGTGAGATGGGGGGCGCCTCCCGGAAGGCCCAGGTGAGCTGGGCACCAGAGGCCCCGTTCTTGTGTACTTCCTCCACACCTCACTCCTGCCTCCCGTAGCCTTCCCCCACTCCTGAACCATAAAAGGCTTTAAAAAATCTCGCAGATATCTAATGAAACCACGTATACACTTCCTTGTGACTCGGCTATCCCACTGCCAACAGCACGGAGGTCCTTCCGCACCACTGAGTTTGCTGGTCACAGCGTCCTCCGGGCTGTGAAACGCTGGGGACTGCCTGAACTTGACCGTGCAGAAGGACGTCCGGAGGGCAGGCTGCGGTCGGGCCGCACAGCGGAGACCTGTGCGGATGTGACGGGGACGGGCTCTGAGGAACGTGTGGGCTGGCTTCTGGGGCGTGCTGTCAAGTGAGAAGGAAGCAGAGGGCACGCGAGTGTCCGTGGCACGCCGCCTCTGGAGTGAGAAGGGAGGGGAAGCAAGAGAGCATGCGTGCACCTGTCCACTCCTGCAGAAGGCACCCAGGAAAACGGTCGGCCGGAAATAGCCGGGACCGGCTGTCTGTGGGGACAGGTGGGGACAGGGTGAGGCGATGGTGGTGGCACTGGTCTGCTTCTCCGAATACGACTTCTTGCGTCCTCTGACTTTTAGAGCTACATCCTGTTTTGTGTACTCTGGAACATAAACGAACGAGGAAGGGGAGGACGGAGTGTCAACACCTACAGCAACGAGGGAACCTAACTGGGCTACGGACAGGTGACACGACAGAACAGGGGAGAACGAACCCCATAACCTCCCCTACGCCCCGGGAGGTTCCTGAATGCAGTATTTGGGCTGTTTTGACTACACATCCTCCGTGAAGACACAACATATGCACCCTGGAAATAAATATCGAACCCTTTTTATCGGCTTGTGTTTCGCAGAGTTAATGGGTCACTGATTACAAAACGAGGACTCAGCAAACATTGTGGACGAGGGACCCGATGACGCACGCCCCCACCCCACCCCACCCCACCTCCCCAGGGAGAGGAGAACCGAACCGGGGTGAACTCTGTGCAGCGGGGCTGCACCTGGAGGCACCCATGGGAGCTCGGGGTTTCTAAGACAGATACAGAAATAGGTGTAGCGCACACACACGTGTGCACACATGCACACACACACACACACACACGTCTCCTAGCTCTAGCTCTGCTCGCTGAGAGGGCCAGGAAGCAACGCCACCCGGAGCCATGAGCCTCCCTGGGGCTCAGGTCCCGGTCCGTCTCGTCGTAATCCATCCAGCGGACCTGGAGCTGCCGGGGCAGGCAGAGCACAGTGTGAGCCGGGCCTATTTCGCCAGAAACGAAGGAAGGGCTCCCAGAGCCACAGAGATACACCCGTCAAAAGGACACCAGGGCCTGGGGCCGGGGTGCGGGGTGGGGGGACAGGGAGTGCAGGAAGGAGGAATCAGAAGTTATTATTTAATGCACACAGATTTCAGTTACCCAAGATGGGAAGGGATAACGGTGACGATGTGGCAATGCTGGGAGTGCTCTTAATGCCATTAAACTGTACACTTAAAACAGTTATGTCGTCAGAAAAACTTGTCCCACACCCTCTTAGGTGTGGGCGTCGGGGCCGTCAAATCACGCTGACAAAGGCCGTTCTCACGCCCATGGACACGTGCACGCCTGTGGGGGCTCGCGCACACAGACAGGATTCAAGGAGGGAACTGGGGTACACACCACGTTTGCAGGGGAAGGGGGCAAGAAAGGGCCCTCGTGGAAAACAAATCAGGACAGATGATACAGCTTTGTGTCAGGCGATGCCTGTCTAGGTGTGGTGCAGACTTTCGGTCCCCGACGACAGGAACGGATCTTTCCTGGGGCTTCTGGAGGGGGGCGTGTGACAGTGAAGCCCCCCTGAATTCTTCTGGGTCTGCAACTTCAGGCTGACAGAGGAGCTCGTGGGGAGGGGGGGACCATCTTCTCAAATGCCTTCGGCACAACAGGATCTTGATGTCTCACTGCTGTAGTCTGGGCCCCGTTAGTGGTACATTTTACGTTAGGTCTGTTTTACTACAATTTAAAAAATAGATGAAGTGTTTTGTTTAAGAATCTGTTTTTTTAAAAGGATGTAAGAGCCAGCTTGGAGGGGTTCCCACTGACCAAATCTCAGACAATCTGAGCACCAAAACACACACCAATAGTAACAGATTATAACCCCCAGAAGACAATGAGGACCCAGCCCTCCGCTCCGATATAAATGAATGACTGAGAAGGGAAACGTCCCCCTTACCACACAGGGCCACCCGATACAAGCAGAAGGGACGCTGGGATTAGAAAAGTCACCATGTGGCCACCGTCACAGTAATCATCGTTACAGTCAACCTCACCAATGCATACTACAATTAATGAAGGGATAAATACGTCTGATGGAAAACAGGATGTTTTCGCAACTTTTCTCTCTGCCTGAAATGACTTCGAAACAAAATGCTATTTTTAAATACAGGTTTCTCTGATTCAGTTTCAGCCGGGGCTGCTCACTACACCCACATCCCAAAGCAGGGCACCAGATGAGACGACCTGAAGCAGCTCTTTTCAGCCGAGGGGGTTCGGAACCAGCCTAGATGCCTTAGGGGGCCACACAGGTCCTGCCCTCGCCAGAGGCAGGAGAGGTGCCCGCGGGGACAGCTGGAAGCCGGGCGAGGCTTTCTCCAGGAGCAGCGCTGGGGTCCTGCCGCTCTCTGCTTCCCCTGCCTCATGTGAGGAGGTGCCTGCCCCCCACTGCGGGCTGAGGGAGCGGGGTTTTGGGAGGCCAGTTGCAGAGCTTGACCTGTGTGTCCTGGGTTCTGGGGGTGGCTCACAGGCTGGGTGGGACCCAGGCCCAGGGGAGCCTGCAGGCGGATGCTGGCCCACCGGCCGCTCAGCAGCACAATGAGGAGAGGTGGCTGTGCCGGGTGGACCGTCAGCCAGGAGCACGGCTGGCTTCTGGGGGACCAGCTGAGGCCCTGGGTGAAGAGAGATGGATTGGAGCGGTACAGAAGGGGCTTTAAGCGTGCCAGCTGTGGGGTGAGGCCGGAGGGAGGTGGTCTTTGAATGGAGTGTGCCAGGCAGCTGCTAACAGGGAGGAAATTACGGTATGAGCCCCTCCTAGCAATGGGGGCTCCAAAGAACCCTCACAACAATCCTCCAGGAAAAACAAAACAAGCCAGTTTGAATCATTTGTTCTGGCCAGGGCGAAGCCACCCCAGAGGACACGGCGCCAGGCAAGGAAAAGCCTTCCTTTCTTTTCCCACCCCCGTCCCGTGCCAGCCATGGCGGAGGGGGAGCGGTGGAGCATGGAGGAGCAGGAGGAGAACCTGGGGGCTGGGAAAACCCACAGAACCTCCCCCCGACCAGGGTTTTTCCTCTGTAAAATGGGGGTTCCGTCCCACCTCCCTGTTGGGTTAGGATTAAGAGGGAGAACCCATGCGAGTGCGTGGTGCAGACCCTCCGGCAGCAGGTCGGGGCTCCAAGGGCCCAGGGGCGTGGGCAGCCGAGTCCTGGTTCTGTGTGACCCTGGGTCCCAGCGGTGGGATGAGAGCCACGGGAGCCGGAGGGACGTTTGCATGGAAGAGGGAGGTCCCTGGAGGAGGCTGGTTAGAGCTGACTATCACTATTTCCAATTTAGAAATGGGGCAGCTGAGGTTCAGAGAGGTTACGTGGCATTCCCAAGCCACCCAACTAGCGAGCCACAAAGCCTGGGCTGGCATCCTTGTCTGGGAGCCTCTGTTACAGCTCACTGTCAAGTAGAATTCGGAGCCGTATTAAAAAACACCTGCTGTGGATTGAGCGCGCGCTGCGAACCAAAGTATCGCAGGTTCGATTCCCAGTCAGGGCACATGCCTGGGTTGCAGGCCATGACCCCCAGCAACCACACATTGATGTCTCTCTCTGTCTCTCTCTCTCTTCCTCCCTTCCTCTCTAAAAAATAAATAAATAAAATCTTTAAAAAACAAACAAACAAAAAAAGACACCTGCTCTGTGTGGCTCAGTGGGTTTGGTTCCCGGTCAGGTGGGCTGCGGGCCACGTCCCTGGTTGGGGGATGTGAGAGAGAACTAACCGATGTTTCTCCCCGACTCTTTCTCCCTCCCTTCCTCTCTTTCTAAAAATAAAGAAATGGAGTCTTAAAAAAAAAAAAAAAAGCAGCACCTGAAGCTGCTCTTCCCAGAAGGGACAGCAGGGGGCAGTGGAACCAGCAAGCATTTGTTAGTTTGGCGCTCCTCCAGGGTAACCATCACCCCAGAAAGCATCTGAGGAATGTTTGGCTTTCTCCCCTAAATGGGGAAGACAGCAGACAACTATGAAGAATGCCAGGCTGTGGCTACAAACAGGCCTGTCTGGGATTCTGAGTTTTGTCAAAGCCTCCCGCACCCACCTTCCCAGACAGAAGCCCCCTCTAGACCAGGGACCCCCGATGTCTTCTTCATCTCTGTGTTTCAGTGCCTGGCACAAAGCTGTCACTCAACAAACAGCGACGGCACTGAAGGACGGCCGGGAGGCGGGTCAGGGTCCTTTTCCAGCAGTGGGTGCACCCGCCTCCCCTGACCTCTGCCGCCCAAACACGGCCTCCTCCAGACAAAACCCAGCCCCAGGCAAGGATGTGGTGGCCCCTGTCAGCTGTAGTCAAGAGCCTTGGGTCCTGCCACCTGGTTCTTAGCTGTGTCCCTCTGTTACAGAGCAGTCCCAGGGAGGTGGGGGGGCTGTGCAAATGATATGCTATTGCCAAATGGCCCCACCCTTCTGCTCTGGGGGTCCCCCACCCCGTACTAGGTTCACCTTGCCTCCCACCAGGGAAAGATGTCTCTCAACACCAGAGATTGATGAAAAGGAAAGGGATTATTTATTTAAAGAGTTATACAAAATTAACAGTAATGACTTAATGTCTTCACTGCGATCCCAAAGTCCTTTAGAACACCCACAAATGCACAGTCCTTCCTTTCCCCTCTGTCCAGTCCGGGGTACCGTACCTCCGGAAAAAGAAGTAGAAGTCCATGGTTCTCCTCTGCCTAAGCTGTGTGGTCCCAAAAAGAGCCTCACAGTTCCTGTGCCTGGGTTTAAATCCCAGCGCCAACCTTCCTCTGCAGCACCATTTCCGGCTCCTCCCACAATTGGCCACAGCTGCCCGCATTCCCTAGTAAGTCAGGGCAGGTGTGGCCCTGTGGCGTGGAGCCAATCATCTCCAAGCTCTGACGCAGGCGCTGTAACCAGGGGGAGCTGCCTCCCAATTATATCATGGGTTGAAGTCACTCCCATCCCCCTGGCTCAAAGCCTGGCCACAGCTGTTTAACATATCTAAGAAACCAGTTAAAGGCTATAGATATGTTAAATGACCGTTCTAGAGGTTATCTGCAAAACTGTTGCTATTCAAACAACCTTCAAGCCCTGCCTGGCCTTAGCTCAGTGGATTGAGCACGGGATACAAACCAAAGCATCGCAGGTTCGATTCCCAGTCAGGATACATGCCTGGGTTGCAGGCCATGACCCCCAGCAACCACAAATCGATGTCTCTCTCTCTCTGTCTTTCCCCCTCCCTTCCCTCTCTAAAAATAAATAAATAAAACCCTAAAAAAAAAAACCCAACTCTTAACTCTCGATGGCCCTGTTCCATGTGTCCCATCCCCCAGCTCAGACTTGTGGGGGTAAGGACATCCTATATATGTATATATTTTTTTCTAATATTTCCTGGACACCGAGTTCTGGACCCCATTACAAATCCCTATTTGGGCCCCACCCCCGGCCGCACCCTGTTCCACCTCATGGATGGGGTTGTTGCTTCGGGTGGAACCCTTTCAGGCGCTCGCTGCGGGAACGCCGGGTCCGGGACGGGTGGCGTCCTCTGAGGAAGGAGGGGGTAGGACTGGCTGAAAGTGTTACTCTCGGAATTTAGCTAGAAAGGGGGAACAAAGGGACTCAGACATTGAGTTCAATGAACTGGGGAGCACAAGCCTGCTTCCTAGCCAGGAAGCTGCAGCGTCACACCCCAGGGGATCACAGCATGGCTTTGCCATGGGGACGAATGCTGCTTACATCCCCCTCTGGTACCGGCTTGTTGGGGACACAGGGGCAGGGGCTGGACCACAGAGGCCTGTCGTTCTAGCTAGGGGGTGTAAAGGCAGCCAAAGATGGCGAAAGCTTGGGAAGTTGATGGGCTCTTTTGAAAAGGCACCTGGTCCCTCCCAAGCCCAAACAAACATAATCCCAGGGAAACCAAGAATCAATCTCTCTCTCGCTCTCTCTCTTCCTGCCCTCCGTTTGCCTCAGGACCAGCACTTGCACCGTGCACCCACGAGGCCTCTCTCCAGAGCCAGGTGGCCTTAGCAGCCCCGTGGCCCAGGACAGCTCGGACCCCACACACAGGCCCCACAAGGCAGCCTGAACTCCCCAGCACAGCAGCGGACCGCAGCTGGAAGCACTCGCTACACTCGCCGGACACTGGACTGGACTGGACTCGAACACGGTGCAGAACCTCTGGGCAGTGGCCTTGGCCCTGGCCCCGATGAGGACAAGAGAAGAGCTCTCCCGTGGGGAGTCTGACGGAGGTGGGACACTGGGAAGCCTGGAGGGAAATCCCCTTGACTTGACATCATCGATAAACCACACCACAGAGCCCCGTCCTCCCCTGCGGATCTCAGGAAATTCTTTTCCTCGCAATACCGCAAGAACCCCACTTCCACCCATAACAAAGGCTTCCTCCTCTGCTGGGAAATCAAAGCTGCTGGCTCAGCCTCCACACGCACTCCGCGGAGCAGCTCCTGCGGCAGGAGGGCAGTGAGCCCCGCCTAGCGCCGGGCTCAGCCCCCGGCGTGATCCGAGCTGCGAATCTGGCCGGGTCAGTCTCTGCCTGCAACCTTTAAGTTGACAAGAAGAAAAAGTATTTCCTGCTCTAGTTTTGTTTTAGCTAGCACTGGCTGAGAGCTCGCTGAGCATCAGGAGTTCTTCGAATCTTTCAAGACCGGTCCGTGCCCCGGCTGGTGGGGCTTGGTGGATTGAGGGCCAGCCTGCGAGCCCAAAGGTTGCCGGTTCGATTCCTTCTCAGGGCACAGGCCTGGGTTTTGGGACAGGTCCCCCGTTGGGGGCGTTTGAGAGGCAACAGAATGATGTTTCTCCAGAACATCAATGTTTCTCTCCCTCTCTTTCTCCCTCCCTTTCCCTCTCTCTGAAAATAAATTTAAATACATCAATAGTTAATAAAAAAGAAACTTGTATTTTAAAAAAGACCAATTTGTACCCTACTTCATTCATGCATGCATGCATTCACTCATCCATTCATTCCACATGCTAAAACCAGGGATGACGCCAGGTGTTTTACAGACATTGTATGATTTACCTTGACAACAATGCTCCAGGACTATTATAATTCCCAATTTCCAAAAGAAAAAAACTGAGGTTCAGGTAGGAAACTGCTTTAGAACACGCTGGTGAGCTCTTGGGAACAAGACTCTAGCAGCTGTGACCCGCTCCCTGCCAAGAGGAAATGCTTCGTGGAGAAAACAGGGGCCTTGGGTGGTCACACAGAACCTTCCCCCAGCGCAGGATCAGGCTGCCCAGCCTGCGGGTCCTGTGGGCGTGACACCGGGTGGATGAGGGGGGCTCAGACCCCTCTCCCTTACTCTAAGCCCAGGACTGAAAGGTGGAGAAGGAGAGGAAGTTACGGAGGACAGCTTCCCCTTCAGCCCCCGTGCCTCCCTGGTCCCAGGTGACACAGGGAGCTGCCCTCTTGCCCCATCCTGCAGCACCCACGACAGCAGTCCCACTTCCGAGTTGTCTGGCTCAGAAGGGGACCCACACAACCACTCCCTCCACCCCCTCCCACAGCACACACGGGGAAACCGAGGCCTCGCCCCATACCTCATCCTACGAGAGTCGGGATGAAAGCCCAGTTCTCCAGACCCTGACCCAGCGCTCTATCCACCTTTCCTCCCCAGCAGTCTTCCCCAGCGAGCGCTGACAGTCCAGGCAGGGAAGCAGCAGAGGGGCCTTGGTGGCAGCAATGCACTTGGAAATCCCGTGGGCGGCTGCCAGCCTGCCACTCACCAGCCGTGACTCTGAGAGGTCCCTTCACCTGAGTCCTGCTCTGCGCAATGGGAACACGGCTGCTGAGAGCGTCGGTGAACAGTACGGACACACGAAGCGTGTGGAGTACAGTGGGGGCTCAGCTGGCTTTAAGCCCAGCTACATCGCCTTCAAAGAATGGATGTGGGTGAAGAACCAGCTCCCCTCCCTCCACCCCTTCCCCCCAGGAGGGGCAGAATGAGAGAATATTAGAAAACAAATACAGGCAAATGCTGTGGAATGCTGGGGGAGAAACGCGTCTTCCCATATTTATCAGCGGTGGGATGATCCATCCAGCCTAGGCAATGGGAGATCAATAATATGGAGGACGAATGGGAGGACCTGCTGATTTGGGGTCTCACTGGCTATTTTCCCAGTGACCCCGAACTTGACCTTCCCTAAACGACACAGTCGTTTAGCCAACGGGCTTCTTCAAGAGACCCCGGTCTGAGGGCTTCCCAGGAGGGACAAAGTAGGGCGGGCCTGGGGGAGGTAGGTTGCTGGCGTCCGGGGACCCTCACCCCCGGCACGGCCGCCCCCGCCCCCGCCCCGCGCCGCTCTGGGAAGCGCGGACTACAGCTCCCGGCATGCCCTGCACGCAGTACCTACCCGCCTCCAGCTCCCGGGAGCTGGGAGGATGCAGGATCCGGGGCCAGACATGAGGATGGAGGCCGGGGAGGCAGCGCCGCCGGCGGGGGTGGGAGGCCGCGCTGCAGGAGGCTGGGGCAAGTGGGTGCGGCTCAACGTGGGGGGCACGGTGTTCCTGACCACGCGGCAGACGCTGTGCCGGGAGCAGAAGTCCTTTCTCAGCCGCCTGTGCCAGGGGGAAGAGCTGCAGTCGGACCGGGTGAGGCCCTCGGGGTGGGTGGTGCGGGGCGAGGGGTCTCCAGCTCCCTGGAATCGGGGCTGTCGGGCCTGGCACTTCCGCCGGGCTAGGGACGCGGGCAGGTTTTATTTACAAAGAGCCGGAGGCGGGAAGAACTGGCTGGAGGAGCGGAGGAGGAAGTGGATCCGAGAGTGAGGAATATGCCTATTGCCTTGGCAACGGGACAACGCCAGGCAACGGCCATTTGAAGCTTAGGAGAGCTGCCCTGGGCTCCCCCCTAGGAGGCTGGTGGATCGAATCCGACTCTCGCCCCTTCCCTGGGGCTGTGGGTTCAATCAGACGCGTAGGACCTTCGGTCCCTCCCAAGCGGGACCTTCCCAAACGGGAGTGGCTGAGGCTGCTTCTCCCCTGCCGTTTAGGGTGTGGGTGACCTAGGTGTGCAGGGAGCTGGGTGGGGAAGGCCCAGGGCGCCTTCTGAGCTGGGCTCCACCAGGTCTGGGGTGCCAGGGGGCCCTGCTGGACACTGCTTGCAGGACCTGAGGTCTGCCATTTCCTGCTGCAGGCTCAGCCTCCTGTCTGCAACCAGAGGAGGCTGGTCTGGAGGTGACTGCCAAGGCCCCCTTCTCCCCCATTGCCTGACCGTCTGATGCTGTGACCTTGGGCAAGTCCCCTGACCTCCTGATGCTCTGTTCTCTCTGTAGAGCTGTGCCGCTGCCTGCTCTGCCCCCCTGCAGGCTGAGAGTGCCCAATGAGGCAGCGGCTCCTTTGGCAACCTGCAAACACCCCGGGATGACTGGGGATCTGGGGGGGACGGGGTAGGGCTGGCTGCCGGGAAACAGCCTCTAAGGGGGGCAATTACTGAGCCCTCACTGGATGCTGACAGTGAGCCCCAGTTATGGGGGAGAGGCATGAAGTTCAGAGAGGCCAAATCCCTGGCCTGAGGTCACACAGGACAAGGCAGGGGTGGGATTTGAACCTTTGTGATCCACCCTGCTCCTTCATTCCAGGGACGAACAGACTGGACGCTCTCACTCCTTTCCTCCCTCCCACGCTCTGACGGGCCCCACTCGAGGGGCAGGCAGGGGGAAGCCACTCTCCTCTCTCACGGCCTCTGCTCCTCACCTCCGCAGGATGAGACCGGGGCCTACCTCATCGACCGCGACCCCACCTACTTTGGGCCCATCCTGAACTTCCTGCGGCACGGCAAGCTGGTGCTGGACAAGGACATGGCCGAGGAGGGTGAGTTGGTGCTGGGGGGGGGGGGGGGGGGCTGGCCCGGCCCACATGATGCTAGCCCTGCCCTCTGCAGCCTGCCAGCCCTTCTGAGCAGCCCGGAGCCATTGCCTCCGGCCAGAAGGGACGTCTGCTCTCCTCTGCTCCCTGCCTCTCCCCGTCCCCGACAGGGCTGAGTCCCAAAGCTTCTGCAGGCCGACCAGCCTGAGCTCTCGCTGGGTGCCGTTTGGGGAGATGACCAAAACACCCAGGCAGAGGTCAGAGGGAGCCAGCGAGGCTGGCAGCCGGCGTCGTGGGCAGGGACGCCCTTTCTGCTGGCCCCCTGGGAGGTCGGAGGTGCCCGGGGTGGAGCTGGGCAGGGTGATCCGATATCTCAGATGCCTGGCGAGGGCTTGAGTCAGCAGGTGGGTGGACCGGGTAACTCTTCCCAAATTCGGCAACCTCGGCGGCACAGCGCCGGGTGTGGGTGGGGCGAGGAAAGTGGGAGCCTGCTTCGCTGCAGCGGAGGCTCCGACCCTCCCAGGCCCGGGTGGCCGAGGCCCCGTGGACCCCCACTCCTGGGCCCAGCAGGTGCTAGGGAAGCCACGCCTGGGGGTGGCCCCTGGACAGAGCCCCAGCCAGGGGCAGGGACCATAGTCCGTGCCAAGGCAGGATGTGGCCGTGGGTCAGCTGACCCGGCCAGGCCAGCTCGGACATGCCACTTCTCCTTTCTGAGCCTCCCTGTGTCTCCCAAGTGCAGATGACAATCTGCACTGGGGCGGACACACCTTGCAGCAGCGAATGCTATGAAGCCTGGCACTTGTACCCCGGGGGTGTCTAGCACAGCCCATCCCTCCTCCCTAGTGGGTGCCCAGTGGGCCCGGGCATCAAAATCCGAGCCCGAGGTGGGCACTGGCTCAGCAGGGCCCACAGCTTCCCAGGCAGCGCCTCCGGAAGCACAGGTACCGTGGGCGTGGCCCGGCCCAGAGCAGGTCCCGGGGGGAGGGGAGTAAACACTCGGGCTGCAGCCCAGCCACCACTTGTTTACAGGTTCGGGGTTTCTCCACGTTTGCCGCTCCCCGGCACCTTCAGACGGGGCTGGGACCGCGTGCAGGGGGCTGGGGCATCTGGGAGGAGGCTTACTACTAGCTGTGTGACAACAGGAAGGTTCTTTACTCCTCTGGGCCGCATCTGTGGAAGGGGGCAACGCAGCGACGCTGGTGCGGGGATCATGCGAGTGGGGACTTAGTGCAGCGTCTGGCCCCGAAGACCCAGGAGGCAGTGTCGGCTGTCTGTGTCTGCAGGGCCCCACGGGGGGCGCTCCTGCAGCACCACTCACTGACTGTCTGCTGCTATGTGCTGGGCGCTGTGTGCGCCCCGGGGACAATGGCATAGAGCAGACATGGGCCCTGGGCCCAGGGAGCTCGGCGGCCAGTCAGGGGAACAGCCGGAAGTGTCCCTGCCCTGAAGGAGCTCTGAGGAGCCCGCAGGCCAGGGGCCCCCCCACTTCACCAGAGAGGGGACTCGCTTCGTCTCTTAGACGCAGCTCTCTTAACGGCATGGGGACGATGGGGCCCGCTCCCCCGTGTCCCCAGGGCTTGTGATGCGCATGGGAGGGGCTTTGCGAACTGTCACCCGTGGGAGCCGGGGATACACTCGCACACAAACAAAGATCAGGCACTTGTGGTGGGCTCTGAGGTCAGAGGGACTTGAGCTTGAATCTCAGCCCTGCTGCTGAGTGGCTGTGGGGCACCAGCCAAGCTGTTTCTGTCCCCATTCCTCCTGTGGGCCGATGAAAGTGCCGCTTCTGGTTCTGAGAATTAACCTGCAGCGAGGAATGGGAACCGCCCAGCACAGCGCCTGGCCCTTGGCGTGCGCTCCATTCACAAAGGGGGGCAAGCAACAGGGGTCCTCCGGGGCCCTTCTCATTGCAGCATTGTGGGGTCCAGTCCCAACGAGCCTGCTGCCTCCTGCTAGCCCCCGAGCAGCCCCCAGATTAGAGGACTGGCAGGCACCCCTGGGTCACCGTGCGCAGAACAGAGGTGCGGGGCGCTGCGTGGCGGGCAGTGTTCAGCCCCTTCCACAAAGAGCATGGGGTCCAAGGAAGGGAATGTTTCTCTTGCTTGACCCCTGAACTCAGATGCTCGTCGCCTTCACGTGACCGGAGTAGGTTTGGTGAGGGCAAGGGGAGAACAGGGCGCGGGGGCCGTGGCAGTGACCCCGGGGCGGCTTTGTCTGTGCCAGGGGTCCTGGAGGAAGCGGAGTTCTACAACATCGGCCCGCTGATCCGCATCATCAAAGACCGGATGGAGGAAAAGGACTACACCGTCGCGCAGGTGGGGCCGGGGCTGCAGGGCAGCGCCCACAGCCAGGGCAGTTGGCAGTGGGGAGAAGGAGGCGGGGGTAGGGGCGGGGGAGGCCAGAGAAAGGTTGGCGGAGGTGGGTAGTTCTTGGGGAGGCGCCGCTAGCCTGTAAGGGGAGGGGTCGTCGTCCAGCTCCCAGACTGCCCAGCAGAGCCCCGGCCTGGGAGATAAACACTGGTTCTTTCCTGCCTCGAGCCGTTCGCTTTGTGACCTTGGGCCACACACGCCCCTCTCTGGACCTTGACTTCCTCTGATGGGATGCAGTGGTCCTGAGAACTGCCCACCTTTCCGGTCCTCGCAGGCCAGAAGGGGTCAGCGGGGGGGCACCGGGGCTCTTCGGGGGGCAGTGCAGGGTGGGGTCAGCACATTGTCTGCTTCATGGGGTCAGGCAGCCCCCTGGTGGGTGCCCCGGAGCTGCTGGAGCCGGCACTTCTGGGCCAGTCTGTAGGAGGAGGTGGAGAGATTCCTAGCCTGCCCTGGGAGACGCAGGGGTGGGGAACAGGTAGTGAGGCTCTGTCTCCTGGAGGGCCTGCTTCCGTTAGTGACCCAGGATATCCCCCGAGCCCCTCCCTTCTGTCTTGTGTCACCTGTGCTTCAGTTCTGACTCCCTGCCACTCTTTAGCTGGGTGACCTCGGGCAAGTCACTCACCCTCTCTGGGCCTCCATGAAAACCCCGCAACAAATGTGAAATGTCTGGCATGTAGCTGGCCCTTGGCACACAGCTCCCGTCTTCCCACCCTGCCACTCCCGTCCTCCTCTCCTTCTGGGGGTGTGGGGTTGGGAGGCGAGGAGAAGCCGGGGGGGGGGGGGGGGGGCGGAGGCAGGCGCTCGCCCCCTCCTGGGGTGCCCTCACATTGCTTTTCCGCCCACAGGTCCCGCCCAAGCACGTGTACCGCGTGCTGCAGTGCCAGGAGGAGGAGCTCACACAGATGGTCTCCACCATGTCTGATGGCTGGCGCTTCGAGCAGGTGGGCTGGGGACCGTGCCCGGGACCGCCCAGTCTCCAGGGGAAGCAGGCCCCTCCCTTCCTGCGGCCCTAGCCTCGGGTTTCCCCGCCGCCGCCCCCACCCGGGGGTCTTCTTAAGTAAACAGGGTTAGGTTGGCTGTGACGAGAGAGCCAATCCGGGTCCCCTCGGTGGGGATGCTCACAGGGACCGGGTGGTGGTGCGCGTGGCAGTGTGAGTGAGGCCCGGGGCCCCAGGCGACAGCTCGTGCAAGGAGTGGAGGGCCACATGGGCGGGCAGAGCCCCCCTGGTCAGATACCTCCTGGAACAGCTCCCAGGGCCCCTGCAAGGGACGTGCCCAGTCACGGGCATCGCCACGTTCAGGGAAGCCCAGAGCAGCACTTTCCCCTGAGGGATCCATAGGGGCCTCTAGTTCCTCCCGGTCCAGACGCCAGTTTCCCATTGGGGGGTGGTTATCATAAGTCGTGTGGCCCTAGTAATACAGGGGACGTCCCACCTGCCTCAGGTTTCCAAAGGGACAGATTAGAAGACCCACTGATGAAGTCCCTGGCCCAGGGGAGAACTCGAGAATATTCCAAGCGTGAACAGAATATTCCGTGGGGCTCCACCATGCCACCCTGGCACTAGGGCTGCCCCACCTGGTACAGGGGCTGGGGGAGGAGCAGCAATGAGACCTTCCCCAGGGGCCAGGCCCAGCCGCCAGGTGGGGAGGCCCCAGGTGGGGAGGCCGGTCTGGAAACTCACCAGAGGTGTAGACGGGGGAGGGGAGAAGACTCCCAACTTCCAGCCCAGAGGTATTTCCTGGAAACCCAGGCAGGTGCCTGAGCAGCTCAGCCAGGTCAGGACACGAGTTGGGGTCTGGACGAGTGCAGCGCCCTCCTCCCCCCTCCTCACGGCCCCCCAGCCAGACCTGTCATCCTTCTCCCCCTGCGCCACCCCTGTAGCTGGTGAACATCGGCTCCTCCTACAACTACGGCAGCGAGGACCAGGCGGAGTTCCTGTGCGTGGTGTCCAAGGAGCTCCACAGTGCCCCCCACGGGCTGAGCTCCGAGTCCAGCCGCAAAACCAAGGTGAGCCCCCAGCCTCCGCCTGCCTGCTCTCCTCCCTCCCCTCCCCTCCCCCCCCACTCCGCGCAGCCATCCCTGCTTTCTCTCTCTCCCTCCCGCTGCACACGCACGACCCCAGTCACAGCCAGCGCCATCCATCCCACGCCGCCCGTGGTCCTGTCTGCTCACGCTGGTCACCCGGGCCCAGGCTGGGGGAGCAGTGAGATGGGACCATCCCGAGGGTGCAGCAAGTGTGACTGAGATGCCACCCGAGTGGTGGCCACAGGACGGCATGGCATGAGGGGGAGTGCACCGGAGTAGGGGTCTCTGGGCATGGTGGGCCTCGCTGTGCATGACCCCGGACGAGCCCCAACCCCTCGGCACCTTTGCTGTGCCCTCTGAGAACTAAGGGAGAGGTAGACCATGTCCTCCCGGCGTGCCATCAAGCTTAGGACTCCTGGGGTCCTGACGGCCGGTGTATTCCCAGGGGTGGGTCAGTGTCCTAGCTGGCCTGGGCCCGGGGGCGGGGGAGCCTAATTGGTTAGTGCTGCCCCTTTCCCTGGCCCCCTCCTCTGGAGGGGAGTCAGGAGCCCTCTGGGGTCCAGCCCTGTGTGTCCACCCTGGCCTCTGAGGTGGCCTCGGCTGGCTGCGAGGGGCTGAGGTCCTGCCGCCCAGGCCCACAGCTGGTCAGAAGCCCCAAGGGCCTGCCGCAGGCTGGGAGGCAAGGAGACCCTTCCTTCTGGGGCCTGTCCGCGTGCATTGGAGACACGAGAACTCTGGCTTCCTGTCTGTCTGCCTGCCTGCCCCGTCCTGTGTGTCCCCTTGCCCACCCCCACCCCAGGAAGGGCCGGTGGCCGGCCCTGCCTTGCAGGGGCACAGAGCGAGCCTTCTGCTTCTGCCTCTGGCCCAGAGCCTCGAGACCTGGGCTGCCAGGGCCTGTGGCTGGCATCCCGGTCCTGGGTGGCATCTGCCTGGGCCTCCCCTGACCTCTTCTCCCCTCCGGGGCAGCTCTCCTGAAATCAGGCCTTCCCAAGTGCCCCTCAGGGACACCCCAGCTACACGCCCACCCCAGTCCTCTTCCTGCCCCCACCCAGCCTGCTCCAGGCAAACGGCAGCCCGCCTGACCCGTGAGCACCCAGCGAGGCCGGTTTCTCCCGTCCCTCCCCGGGCTTCCCAGGGGACTGGACAAGATGCCCCAGCCTCTCTGGCTGTGGTCCCCCGCTCTCCTGGAGGCCCCCCTCATCTAGCCCACTGCCTGCCCTGAGCCGGGGCCCCCGGGGACAGCGCCCGCAGGCCCCCTCGTTAGTTCTCCACTCTTTCTTCCCTGGGTCCGCCGGCTGGTCCACAGAGCGCGGAGGAGCAGCTGGAGGAGGAGCAGCAGCAGGAGGAGGAGGAGGAGGTGGAGGTGGAACAGGTGCAGGTGGAGGCAGATACACAGGAGAAAGGTGCAGCCAACCCCCGAGGAGAATGATTGCTAATCCAAGCCGGAGCCTCCCGCCCGCTCCCTGCCGGAGCCAGCCGCAGAGCCCGGGGGGCCGGGGGCCGCTGGGGGGCGGGCCACCAGGGTTAGCTCAGCCGCCCGCCTGGCGCCTCACCCGCATAACCATCCCTTCTCTCACTTTCTCTCCGCAGCCCAGTCACCTCGGGATCCCGCTAACCTTTTCTCCCTCCCACCACCGCCTCCTCCTCCTCCGCTCCCCGCTGGAGGTCCTGCCTCATCTTCATCCACCTCTTCCTCCTCCTGGATCTCATCTGCACCCTGCCTCTTCCCTCTCTGCCCCTGTCCGGGCTTTCTCTCTGCCTGCTCGCGCCTCCATCCCGGGGCCACCCTGGTCCCAGGCGCCCCGGCCTCGCATCTCAGGGCACCCTGCCTGCCGCCTCCCGCGCCCCTTCTGGCAGCTCCCGCGTCCTGGCCTGGGGAGCGGGCGTGCCGCTGCGCCGCCTCCACGCCTGCCCAGTCCGCCGGGCACCTCTGAGGCTGGGCCGCCTGCCCCAGCGCCTCGCCTCCTCCTCCTCGTCTCCTGCTCACATTTCCTCCTTGCAGGTTCCTGTCCGCACCCCTCAGACCTGAGGCTGCGCTGGCCTGGCGGTGAGGGCCTCTCCTCGGCCCCCGGCCCGCCCCCAGAGCTGCTGGCCCTGGTCTGTGGCTCGGAGGAGCTGGAGGGAGAGGCGGAAGCCAGGAGGGTGCTCGTCTCTGGTTCCTTGGACTTGGGCTGAACTTTCGGCTGATTTTCTCCCCTCGCCAAAGTTTCTCGGCCCTGGGTTATGAGGCTCTGAGAGGAGGAGTGAGTCAGGGGTGGACCCAGTGCCATCTGCCCGTCAGCACCAGAGCAGGCTGGGAGGGAGGGGCGGGGAACCAGCCAGGTGCGGCCTCGGCCTCCACCCTGCACGTGGGAGCCTGCACGTGGGAGCGCCTGCCTTGCTGCAGCCTCGCTGCAGCCTCAGGAGCCGGGTTCCCTGCCTGCGGGGGAAGGACTGGAGGCGGCCGAGCCGGCTGCGGGTCGGGGTGTGGCAGGTGACAGCCCTGCTCAGGTGCCCAGACGCCTAGAGGGGCGAGTCACTGTCCCTCTGCAATGTTAGTTGCCTCTAAAGTGGGGACAGATAGCGGCTCACTGTGACCTGCTTCTCTTGGCCTTGACCCCCCCCTGGCCAGAGTCTTGGCAGCATCTGGCCCTCCCAGGCAGCCAGCACCAGCCCAGGGTGGGGCCTGGGGACCCCAGACAGGCGAGCTGGGTCCCCTTCCTGCTCACCCTCCTTCTGGGCTCCGAATCCACCTTCTCCGGGCCTCAGCCCCTCTCTCTCCTCCCAGAAGGGACTCTGTGACTCACCTACCTCTTTCTCTCTCCCTCTCTCCCCCACCCCCTCCCTCCATTTCAACCTCCTCCCTTCTCCTGGCCCCGCATCACCCCCTCCTCCCCCACCGGCTCCACCCCCCAACCCCCTCCCCGGTGTTCGGACCATCCCCCCGTCCCCCTGCCCCTTTCCCTCTTATTTTCTAGCTGTTACAGGCCAGAGGCACCCGGATGTGAGGTCCCAGATCACCTCCAGGGACTTGGGGTTCCGATCTGACGTCCTTTATTTTTGTACCGTGGGGTGGGCCCCCAGCTCAGGGTGGAGGAAGCGCCCCTCCTGCGGCCACCTCTGTCTGCACCTGCGGGGCTGTGACGGCCCCCTGCCTCCCTGGTGGGCCCTGGGGCCCCTGGGCAGAGCCGCCTGCCGGCAGCCCAAGTGTGGCGCTGTCCAGCTGTGTCTCCCAGGCCCCTGCGTCCCCTCTCCCGAAGCCCCCAGCTGCATGGCGGACACAGTCCCTCCCGGCCCGGTCACGTCGCCCCCTTGAGCCTTAGTCTCCCTGTCAAGTGGGTTCTCTCTCCCCACCCCCACCCCCGCCTACCTCACAGGGCTGTTGTGAGGTCCCGCCCAAGGGGAGAAGGTTCCCCGGAAGTCCTCCTCCAGAGGGTGCGCCTTCCCCAGGGGGGGGGCCTTCCTCACCCTTCCTTCCCTGGGGGGGAAGGGCCGGTTCAGCCACAGATGAAGCTCCGGTATTGGTGGGGCTGGAGCAGGTGGGGTGGCGTGGCCTCACCCGGACTCCTGCCACCCCCATCTGCACTGCTGGGGACGGAGGGCCCGGCCCCAAGCAGGCCAGCAGGGGCTCAGCAGGGGCGGTGGGGCCGCTCAGGACCTGGTGATGCGGGAGAGGGAGACACTGCCTGCCCGCGCTGGCGACTGCCCAGCTGGGCAGCACTCTGCGGTGTCTGGCCCCACCATGTAATAAAAGCTGAAGAAACAGCTGGCCTGCCTGCCTGCCTCCCTCTCTTTCTCTGGGTCCCTACTGGGGACAGTGGCTAAGCCCAAGGCTGGGCAGATGACCCAAAGGTAATGGGGCTTTTTTGCCCGAGGCCCAGGGATGGCGCCCTGCCGTCGCTCCCCTGCGGTGTGGGGTGGGGCTCAAGGCTGGACCCTCTGCTCAGACACCAAGGACACCCGCTTTGGCTGGCGGGTGCCCACCCCTCTCTGGGCCTCAGTGTCCCCATCTGTACCACCAGGGCTTGGGCCAGATGACTTCCAAGGCCCAGCCCCTAGAGTTGCAAGGGTCTCCCCCTGCCCCCAGGCAGCCCTAGGCCACCCAGGGTTGCCCAGGAGGAGGTGGGCTCTGGGAGACCAGGCCCCCGCAAGCCTGGCTCCCTGTCCTCCCGGGTCCCAGCCTCACCCCACTGTCCAGACAGCCCTCTGCTCACCCTGATTCCTGAAGACACTCCCACTTCCTGCTGGGACTACTTGTCACCTCCCCCCTCCCTATGGCTCTACCCTCTGCCCCAAGTCCCAGGAAATAAACACCCAGGGACCTGCCCCACCTCGCCCTAGAGCCCTGGGGCCCCAGCGCTCCCTCCTGCCCTGCCAGGACCTGGCCCCCACCCTGGCCTGTGCTTCCTCCCTAGCCCTGCGGTGTCCGCCTTGCTCAGCTCCGTGTGGCTGGGGCAAAGCCCTGCGAAGCAGTGTCCCCAGGCAGAGCCCCCCCCCCCATCCCCCTTTGGGCCAGGTCCTCTCCCGCTCTGGGCTCTGTGCTTGCTGAAGCTGGCCTTTCTGTGTCCCACTTGGCTGTGAAAGACTCACCAGGGGCTTGTTAAAGACAGACGGCCCACCCCACCCCTCCCCAAATTCTTACTAAGCCTGGGTAGCCCCATGATTTGCATTTTAGCACAGCACCCCCCCCCCCCCCCCCAACCCCAGAGCTCTGCCCTGTGAGCCTGCCTGGGCAGGAATGCTTTACCATCCTGCCCCCACCCCCAAGGGCCCCCCCACAGCTTTGGCTCCACCTGCTGTCTCCGTCCTCCCACAGGTAGGGCCCACGGGTGATGGCTCACTGCCTCTGCCCCCCCACCCGTGGACAGGTGCACCCACGGAGAGGTAGCCACTCCCTATCTTTGAAACTCCCTGAAGTCCAGATCTCCTCTGTGGCTCCCCCTCGTCCCAGTTAGGCTTGTCCACACTGACCTCCACCACCACTCCCAGGAGGTGCCGGTGACCCAGGGCCTGGCCCTGGGGCCCTCCCTGCGCAGCCCCACTGCGTGTGGCCTTGGTACTAAGACACCGCTGCTCAGGTTCCCTCCAGCCCCTGGCCCGTCCTCAGCCTCCTCCTGTGCGCAGTGCCTCTGCCTCCCTACCATCCATCGAGGCACGACAACCCCACACCCGTCCCCCCACGCAGTCCAGGCCCCCCACTCCCTCCACACAGGTGCCACTGCCTTGCTCCGGAGCCTTCCATGCCCCCCAGAGCATCCAGGTCAAGTCCTCAGCTCAACTCCAGGCTCTTTATCATGTGGTCTGTTTGTCCCCCCCGCCCCCCCCCCCACCCCAGCAATTCCTCTGTGGTCCTCCCCTCAACCTGTGTAGCTAAAGCAGCTCGCCGTCCCCGAACATGCCGTGTCCTTGTGGGGCATGCTACCTTGGTGCGTGCTGCTCCCCTGCCAGTAGTGCCCTTCCCGCCTTGGCCCTGAGTCTCATCTCCTGGGCAGCCTTCAGGACTACCTGGGTCCGAGGCCACCCCAAAGCCTTCATGTGGGAGCGGCCCCCCGCCCCCCCCCCGGAGAGCAGGAGCCAGGCTCTGTGGACGTCTGTGGCCCCAGCACGGACACCTGGTAGGAACCTGCGGGCTGCTGTGGGCTCAGAGGGCGTGTCTGCTGGGGGCGGGGCTTCTGCACCAGGCCCCACTCCCAACCCCTGGTGTGGTCACGAGGACGTCTCTGCCCCTCTCTGAGCCTCAGTTTCCCCCGAAGGATTCAGGAGGAGTCTATCACTTGGCCCATTCCTCTCTCTGACCTGAGGGTCACCAACTGCTGCCTTCCCGGGGTTGCTCCTGAGACCTGCACAGCTGTCCTGGAGACCACCCCGGCCTCTGCTGACCTTGGCCTCCAGACAGCTGGCAAACAGGCTGAGCAGGAGGCAGAGTCTGCTCAGTCAAGGGTATGAGGTCGGTGCCCATGGCCCCATTCAGTCTCCAGAACAGGGCCTCAGATCAGACGGTTTTATTCCAGGGCAGCTGAGCTCACCTCCAGGTGAGTGGGCACCGGAGGCCCGGGGGCGGGCAGGGGTGTGGCAAGAACCCTGGGTCCGGGGCTCCCCAACCCTTTGGCTCACAGGGGCCCCTGGCCCACTTGGCTGTGTCCGGGACGCTGAGGACCCCTCCTGGGGGGCACCTCCCACCCCAGCCTCTCAAGTTCGGCCAGGGGCTTCAGAGGCTGGAATCGGCTCTCTGGCACGGGTGCTGCCCAAGCAGCCCCCGCATTGGGGGTGGGACAGGGTCTTCAGACATTCCTACTGGGACGCAGCAGCCACATCCATGCTGCTCAACGATTTCCCCCCCCAAGTCAGCAGGGGAGGATGGGGCAGGAGGAGAGAACTGGGGGGCGACGGGCTGGATGTGACCCCGCCAGCCAGGCCTGGCGACCATCCCGGCCACTCCCAGAGAGTCTTGACCGCCAGCTGAGGGCCGCCCTCCTCCTTCCTCGTGCCCTTTCTGGGTCGTGATGTCAGGGCTCAGGCTCAGGGACCGGATGCCACCTGCTGCTTCCACAGGGCCCTGCCACCCCAGAAGGCTTGCTCCCCCGCCCAGTGGGGGTCCTGGACTCTCTGCGTCCAGGAGGTGGGGCCCGGCTCCACAGGGGGCAGCTCCTCAGGTCAGCACCTGCTGGATCCAGCCAATCACACCCGTGATGCGGGTGTAGACGCCGAAGTAGTTGGGCCGGCCGCAGCCCAGGCCCCAGCTGACCAGTCCCGCCAGGAACCAGCGGCCGCTGGGCTCCCTGCACACCAGCGGGCCCCCCGAGTCGCCCTGAAAGGGGGAGAGGGGAGGCAGGGCCGTGTCAGGGTTAGGGTGCCCCCCGCCTTCAGGACAGGGCCCCGGCTGCTGGGCGTCTCTGAGCGACGGCGGGGAAGGCACAGCGCCTCCTGGCACCCAGCTCCCCTCAACCCTGGGCCTGGCCCCCACGTGTTCTCCGACCACCCTGGACGTGGGGTGTGTGCCACCCCCCCCCCGTCCCCCTCTGCCTCCTTCTGCAGGCTCCTTATAGCGCTCCACGCCGTCCCCTCGGGCAAAGAGCCCTGAGGTAGGCCAAGGAGCAGAGCCGGTTCTGAGCCTCAGAGCCGCCTGCCCACCACAGGTCTCTCCCGAGCTGTGGCCTGCAACCTGGGCCGTGGCCCCCAACCCCCTGTAAGGCGGGCACAGCCACCCCCTCGCCTCGCTGGGAGCCCAAGAAGCTTCAGCAAGCTGCTGTGAGCAGACGGCCGGGCCCGGGGGTACCGGGGGTACAGGGAGCGCCGCCCTCTCCCTCCTCCGGCCCAGCCCCTCGGGAGTCACCTGGCAGGCGTCCTTCTTGCCCTTGTGGTAGCCGGCGCACAGCATGCGGGGCGTCACCTGGTAGTGATAGGCCTCGCTGCACAGGTCCTGCGGGACCAGCTGCACGTCCACCTTCTGGAGGCCGTTGCTGGTGGGGCCTGCGGGTGGGGTCCAAGCCAGAGGGCAGAGGTGAGGAGATGCACGTGCCCAGGAGGCCCCCCGCCCTTTCTCCCAGCTGTCTCCTTTGTGCCTCAGGAGCCCCTCTCTGGCCCCGCCCACTCCCTCCTCCTCCTCCTCCTCCCCAGGCACCCCCCTCTCACGGCCACTCTGCGTGGCCCACAGGCAGAGCGCACACCCAAAGCCTGTCTGGGCCAGTGCCTTCTCCCTCCAGCTTTTCCTCCCCTCCCCTCCCTCCTCCTGCGTGAGGCCCCTTGGCCACCTCCCCTTTGCTTTGTGGCAGCCCCGGGGGAGTTCGCCAGAGCCCACATCTGACCCCTCCTCCCGCACTCTCAGACACCCCAGCCCCTCCCCACGGTCCAGCCCTGTGCTCCTCCACGAGGGCCGGTGTAGACGCCCCGGGAGCTCCACTCTGCCCTGCGCCTGGCCCCGCCCAGAGACCTGTTGGCCCGGAGCGGGCCGGGCACTGGCGTTCTTCCCCAGTCCCTCGGGGGGCTCCGACGGGGCACAGGTCAAGAGCCCTCCACAGGGCCTCCCCCAGCCCCACCTGCCCCAGCTGCCCTCGGGCGCTGGCTGTTCTCAGGGCTCCCCGAGCTGCAGGCTGTCCCTCACTGGGACGCCCGCCCCGCCCCCACTGCCAGGACACTGCCAACTCTGTCCGCCAAGCCTCAGCTTAGCCCGCTGTCCCCAGAAGCCTCCTGGGCCCTGCCTGTGTCAGCGGTCAGCTCCCAGCACTGTCTGTCGACCCCGAGAAAGTTCTCTTTTCGTCTCTATGTCCCCGTAGCCCAGCCCCGGGTCCGCCGTACAGTGGGTACCCATCAGTGGGTGTCTGAGTGAGCATGTGAGCTCACTCATCCTTGCTTCACCCCTGTCCGCCGCCAACCCCTCGGACAAGGCGCAGCCACCACCACGCAGGGCAGAGGGCACGGCCGTCGCCGGCCAGCCCAGGCCTGTGTTCACGGACGTGCGCTGTGGCCTCCAGGGACATGAGGCTCCAGACAGGTGAGGCAGGAAGGGGAGGAGCCCCCCCTTTCTGAGAGGCAGTGGCAGGGACAGCGGGGGCTCAGGCGGTCCTGAGCTCCAGTCTCCGCTCCCGCCCTCTCTGGCCGTGTCTTTGGGCGACCGGAACTGTCTCCGAGTCTCGGTTTCCCCATCCGTAACGTGGGGTCCTGAAGCCCACCCCGGGGTTCCTGGATGGGATGAAACCGCCTTCCCCTACAATCCAACCTTAATAAAGAGCCTCTCCTGCCCCCACCCCGACCCACCCACACGTTACCTCTCTGCCCCCCACTGTCCAAGCAGCAGAGGGTGGAGGTTGCCCGTGGGGCGCTGGGGGCCCTGCTCTGCCCCTTTACCCCACGTGCCCCCCGAGATAAACTTCCGTGACAGCTCTCCTCAGATGCCCTTCTGGCAGGAGGGAAGGGCCAGGCGGGCAGGGGCCCATGGTTCTTGTTTTTTGTTGTTGTTGTTGTTTTCTGTTAATCCCAGGATTCGCAGGCCTGGGGGCAGAGCCCTGGCCCCTTGCCCCCCCCTCCCCAGGCTGGACGCTGGGGGAGGCCCGCCGCAGCCCCCTCCCCGCCCCCCCATGGGTGCGCTCACCGCCCTCGCGCAGGGCGCCCCAGCCCGTGATCCAGCAGTGCAGGCCCGGCTCGAAGGAGTGGGAGCGCGCGGGCAGGCAGACGGGGCGCACGGCGGCCGAGCGCACCACGGGGTGGTCCAGCTGCAGCAGGGCCACGTCGTAGTCGTGGCTGTCCTCCTCGTGGTACGGGTGCAGGAACAGGCGGCTCACCTTGAAGGACACCTCGCCCGGCCAGCGATAGCTCTGCCACACCTTGCCCAGGAACACTGTCCACAGGGCCGGGGAGGCCATGCTGGGGGCGGGGGGTGGGGGGGTTTGTCCTGCTCAGCAGCTGCCTTTGTCATCCCTGCCCCAGAGCTTATGGTCTCTGTCCCCGTGCCCTCCCCTCACCTGTCCTCCTGGAAGCAGTGGGCAGCCGTTATCACCCAGCGGTCCGCGATGAGGGCCCCCCCACAGATGTGTCGGCCCCGGACCTGGAGGCTGGCCTGCCACGGCCACTCACCCTCCGAGGACACGGCCCCGCCCACGATGCGGCCTGAGGGGCCCTGGAGGCCACAGTCTGGGGGTGGGCAGAGAGGGCCAGGAGAGGCAGAGGCAGAGGGGCAGGAGGAAGGCCAGTGAGACAGAGACAGAAAGGGGGAGGGAGGGAGGGAGGGAAGCAAGGAAGACATGGAAGGAGAGAATGAAGGGTGGACAGAGGGAGGGCCAGAGGCAGGCAGGACCGAGGGGAGGGGCAGAGGTGGGACAGAGAGACAGGTGGACGCATGGTGAGTTTTCCCTCCAGCCTCCGGGAGTGGGCACCTCCCTGCCTCCCCCCCACACCCTGGGGTCCTGTGGGGGTGGAGGGTCTCCGGCCCACCCGTCCTGTCGGAGCCCCAGGGCAGCCGGGTGAGGGCGGGCTCACCGCAGTGCTGCTCATCAGAGCCGTCCCTGCAGTCGGGCTGCCCATCGCAGCGCGGGTTGGGCTTCTTCACGCAGCTGCGGTCCTCACACTGGAAGGTGAACGTCCCGCAGGGCACCCCTGGGCGAGAGCGGGTGGGGCAGGGCACAGAGGGTGGGCCCATGAGCCCAAGGGAGCCACCAAACCAAGGCCCGGGGGAGACGAGGGCCGGAAGGGGCCAGGAGGTGGCTGGTGAAGGGTCTCTTGGTCATAATGGGGGTCCCCGAGGCCCCCGCAGCGTCTCCCAGGCTACGTCCCTTTGCCCCCATGCTGACTGTTCTGTGGAGAGCAAAGCTGTGTCCCCCCTCTGAGCCTGGGGCCCCTGACCACAGGGCCACGCCTCCCCCATCAGGCGAAGACTCCAGGTCCTGCCCCGCCTGGCTGCCCACCTGCCCCTCCCTGCCTCCTCCACGACGGACCTTCTGTCCACCACCTGGTTTTACCCGGTCTCCTTCCCTCCTGTCTACTCGAACATTACTTCTCTTCAAGGCCCAGTGCAAAGCCCGCCGCCTCTAGGAAGCTCCCCCCACTGACCTCTCCCACCTCCCGTCTCCCCTGCTACTGGACCTCACGTCCAGGAGGCTCTGGGCAGAGGGAGTCGCCCATCGCGTGTTCCTACTGACAGACAACCCCAGGGGGCGGGGCCCCGTCTCTGGTATCTTTTACTCCGGCTCCGCCCCCTGCCTCTCTCGGCACTGGGCAGCCGGCAAGTGTCGGTTGGTGGGTCAGTTGGATGGATGGATGGCTAAACCAATGGACACATGTAGGAAACTGGGCAGACCAACAAATGGAGGACTGATGGTCTAGCAGGGGGACGGGCAAGCAGCTGGACGGACGGATAACTGAGTGGATGTAGAGACCAACAGACAGGTTGTTGGAGAGGTCAGTGGATGGAGGCACCGGTGGAGGGTGGGACGAAGGATGACAGACAGGTAACGGGGCAAACCAGGAAAGGGCTACACTGATGGCTGAGCAGACAGGGACCCACGTGACCGGACAGGCCGGGGAATGGATACATGGGACGGGCCGATGGAGCGGATGTACACTCAAGCCCTGGGTGGCGCGACCAGAAGGTGGACGGATAGACGGATGGGCCAATGGCCACGTCAGCGTGCATGCCAATGGACTGGTAAGTGTCTGGACACGAGAGCACAAGCCTTTGCCGAAGAAGCACGCAGAGGGCTGGCTCGCCTGGCAAGACCCGTTCTTTGGTGGCCGTCTGGACACCCGGCCACACCCCGGCCTACCTTCCTGGCACTGCTGTTCGTCACTTCCGTTGACACAGTCGGGCCGCCCATCGCAGACACTGGACAGTGAGATGCACGTGCTGTCCTCTTGGCACTGGAATGCGGCTCTGCAGACTGCGGGGACACCGGGGGGGGGGGGCAGGTGGGGGGGCGCCCGCGGAACGCCCGCAGGACACGCACGTCGCCATTGCGTCTCCCTCCCTCGGCTGCTTCACACTCGAGTGTCACAGCAGCCTGGGGAGCTGCCCTCACTCCTCGATGAAAACGGAAATGAAGCAGCCCATCCAGGGTCACCTGGCTCAGCCAGGACTGGAAGCCAGACGTGCCGGGCACCTCCCCCGGCACCCGGGCAGAGTCCTCCCAGGGGAAGGCGTGTCTCCCTGCCCTCCGGCCTCTCTCCCTGCACACCGAAGACTCTGCTGGGACAGGGAAGGAGGCGGGTCGGGGGAGATGACACTGGGCCGATTCAGAGGAATAGGCGTTGTTCCAAGAAAGCCCGGGCTTGGAGACCACCAGGTCCCCAAGCCCCCTCTGCAGGGCTAGGCGGTGATGAGCACAACTCCCATGTCCCGTCTCCAGCCTGAACCCTGGGAGTGCAGGAGCGAGGGCCCGTGGAAGGACGGAGATGGAGGATTCTCCTCGGACACCCAGGGCATGAACGCCTCTCCTTCCCGGTCCCGCCCTCGCCCGCTCTGCTCCTTCTTGGGTGGCTGGCTGGGACAGAGGCTGAGGGGATGGGCCAGTGAGAACCCCTGAGCTGGGAGTCAGGAGCCCTGGCCCCAACTTTCCCCACCACTGCTCCATGGGGAGGTCCGGGTGGGGGGGGGCGCTTTTCCCCTCAGTACCTCCACCTTGCAATCTGGGCGCAGAGAAGATTCCCCACTTCCTGGGTGCTGAGAACAGGGCCTCTACTCCCAAGGGAGGGCTCGGCTCAATGTGGAGAAGGCGAGGGGGGAGGGGGGAGCAACGGAGGAATGAACGATCGCTCACCGCAGTTTCTCTCGTCCAGGCCATTGGGGCAGTCCCTGACCCCGTCGCAGGAGGGCACACAGAGTCCGTTCACAGAGCAGAGGAACTCTCCGGGGCAGGCTGGGGTGGGGGAGGCGCCATCAGGACGTGTCACCGTGGACACACATGCAGACGCAGCATCTGTGCTACCCCTGTACCCACGTGTACACGTGCTATGTGTGTGGTCCACGTGGGCGTCCATGTCCAGGCACACGCACGCAGCATGCAAATGGTGTGCATACCGAGTGAACACACGGGACTGCTTTGCACATGTGGGCACACACAAAGCTGCATGGTTGTGCACACAAGCACATGTGTGCCCGTGCACACACACACTCCCTATGTCTAGCCTCTTGGTGCTCCCACGGGTGGCAAAGAGGCCGGAAGAGGCTGAGGGGCTGCGGGGATGCCTTCCTCGCCCCCGGCCGGCCCGTACTCACGGTCCGACTGGTTGTACAAGCTGTAGTGCGCCTGCACGCCGGGCCCGGTGAGCGAGATCTGGGAGGTGAAGTTGATGGTGATGCCGGCGCTGGCCACCACGGGGATCCTCTCGACATAGGGCTGCAGGGTCCGCAGGCCACACAGCCTGGGGGTGACAAGAGAGAGCCTCAGGGCCGCTGGGGCTGTCCACGGGGGAGGGACAGCCTGGGCCCTGGTGCCGACAGGGCAAGGACAGGGCAGCCAGAGAGCGGGGAGGGGCCGCACCTCTGCCCCCACCTCCTCTGTCTTGATTTTCCCCAGGGTGACCGCTCCCCCCAGAGTCATCTGTCTTCTAGGGAGCAGCCCAGCTGTGTCGCTCCTCTGCTCAGAAACCTTCAATGACTCCCCACTGCCTGCAGGACAAACTTCAAAGTCTGGATTCATGTCCTCATTACCCAGCAAGCCCGGGTCCAGCCTCCCTTCCCTCCCTGACAAAAGAAGGGATGTTTGTTCTCTGCTGGCCTGGAATCCGGCAAAAAAGGCTGCAAGGTGTGCGCAGCGGCGGAAGTCCTGACGGTTCCGCTCTCTGTGGGCAGGAGAAGGGTGCACCCCTGTGCTCTGCGGTGGTGGGGGGGGGGGGGGGGTAGAAGGCAGCGCGCTCCCGCTCAGGCACTGCCCTTCCCACGGAGACCGCCCCCCCCCCTCCGCCCGGCTTAGCTCTGGTGGTCTCCCTGTGACACTCTGGGCATGTGGGAGGCGCCGGCCCCGCTCCAGGACCAACAGGGCAGTGCTGATGGGAAGCTCCTTCTCTGTGCCTTCACACCTGGTAGGACCATCCGCCAGCCGTGGGAGCACCCCCAACCCCTGCTGGACCCCCTCCCTCCCAAGACGATGCCCTTGTTTCCCAGAGCAGGTAGGAGAGCCCCACAGAGAGGCAGAGTTTTCCCCACTGAGCAGGTGGGAGTCCTCCGACCCCCAAGGCTGGGGCGCAGCGAGCTCATCCCGCAGGCAGGGATCTGGGCGGACCTCGCCTCACAGAGCACGTGGGTGCACTTTCACGGAGCGGGTGAGACCGCACCCCCAGAGCAGTGGGACCCTCCCCAGGGAGCCGCGTGGGGTTCCCCGCCTTCCCAGGCGGAACCCCTCCTGGGACGAACGGGATGTTCTTAGGCGTGCCCCTCACACGCAACGAGGAACGCCTCCACAGAGCAGGGAAACACACCCAGAGCGCCGGCGCAAAGATCTCCGCAGAGAGGTAAAAAAGCCTGCAGCTAAGAAGGTCGGAGGAAGCCAAGAGAGGAGGTGGGAATGCCCCATGGCATGCTGGGAACACGCCCCCCCACCCCCACCCCCACCCCAGCCTGTCACCTGATTCCCAGGGGCCAGGTACTTCCTCTGAACTTCTAGAACGTGCTAAGCACTTAAGCGAGTTAATCGGTGAGTTAACCAGTGAAAACTGAGGATGTGCTTTGGAGCTACGTTAACCTCGTTAACCTCGTTAACATCGCAAGGCGAGGGGCGGGGGCTGGGCACAGAGAGACCTCAGCCACCTCCTCCCTCCTGCAGCTGCGGCCTCCAGAGGCCTCAGCACACAGGCATTCCCGGGTGCTTGATGCACCTCCACCCTGGGAGGGGGACTTGTTCCCAAGGCCAGAACCCAGCCTCCTCAGGGCCCAGGAGGACGCACCCAGCCTGCTGGGGGGTGGGGGGTGGAGCGGTGGCCCCGAATCTCACTGCAACTCAGGCTTCAGGGGCCGAGCCGGCACGTCCTCACCTGTCCCCACAGACCTGGCCCAAGGTGCGGCCTCTCTACGCGGTCCGGCCGCAATGACCGTGTTCTTGCCCGCACAGCAACAAGCTTTCAAAGCGGGCTCCGGGGACCCCTGGGGTCCAAAGTAAAAAGTGTTTCCATAATAAAGCTCAGCCATCACTTGCCTTTTTGACTGTCTCACGAGTACGGTGGGATTTTCCAGAGACTGCGTGATGTGTGATACGGTTAACCGATTAAATGCAGAAGCAGGTGTGGGGACCCAGTTGCGGCCTAGTAACCCAGTTATTGCAGAAAGTTGCCGAAGGGTAAAGTGATGTGATTTTTCTCACCGAATGTGACTGGTTTTGGAAAATACAATTTTAAAAAATGTTAAAATGTAATGGGTTTGTTATTATTTTAAAGTTGATAACTATTTTAAATTTTTCTCAGTTTTAACTTATAACACTGTAAATGTAGATTATATAACCTGTATAAAAACTCCCTGGGGTGCATAAAAAATTTTAAAAGTGTCAAGGGGTCTTGAGGTGGAAACTTTTGAGAAACCCTGCTAAGATTCCCACAGCCCGGGCACAACCAGACTGGGAGAGGGCGCCACTAGGGGGCACCCCCGAGCAAGCCTGGCCCTTCTGGTCTTTAAGGAAAGAAGGGGATTTTGTCTTTGTTTTTAAAGTGGATTAACAAATGTTACCAGGGACTGTTATCCCCAGAGAACCGCCCTGGGGAGCCGACGGAAGAGCCTGGGAAATACTGGGCGGGGGGGAAAGGAGGAATCAAGTGCATCCCTAAACATCTGAGGATTCAAGGACATGGCGCTGCCTCTCCACAGTCCCTGGAGATGGAGCGTCAGGGAGGAGCCAGAGCCGGGTGGAGGGGAGTGGGACCGTTCCACTCTAGAGGAATTCAGGGGCTGCGTGCTCCCTCCAAGCCTTGGCCAGGGACCCCAAGGTACCAGCCCCTGCGGACAGGTTGTGTCCACCACTGGAGTCCAGAGTGAATTACAGGACCAGCTACTGGCTCAGTCTGGTACCCCGGAACCGGCCCAGCCTGGGCAGCACTGTGTTCTCCCCCCCGCCCCCCCAGGCCTGGGGCAGGGGCGGGGGCGGGGCAGAATTCCTGGGGTGAGTCTCTCAGCCAGCAGGTAGCCGGACCAGGATTCAGGGCAGAGCTGCGATCTGGTTACTCAGGCCGAGTTCTCAACATACAGATGATCTATTTCGTCTATGCAGCGTTCGTGTTTTCTCTGAATGCAGTTGCTGGCTAATTTCACATCATAATCTAGATTCTTGGTTCTTGTGAAAAACAAGCCCAGAAACGCCGACTGGTGTTCTGAGGCCGCCCGAATTAGGCAGTGCACGTGTGGCCCTGCACTCCCCCCGGGCCCCTACCTGTCCCGCTACCTCCAAGCAGCCTGCCTCGGGGAGCGACGCACCCCCGGCCCCCTTTGCGCATCTGCATCTCTGGTTTCTGCTGCAGAGCCTTCTGGGGGAGGCTCTGCACGCTCTAGCTCTCCCATTCCTCCCCACCACCAAAGCCACCTCCTCCCCAGCAAGCCCTCTCCAAGCAGCTCGGAAGTCGGAAGGCTGTGGAGCCCCCAGCCCCTCAGCTCAGCCACGAAGCTCTGAAGGCGCACTTCTGCACTGCGGTCTGCCTTCCTTTCTCACTTCCCTGGGTTTGGGGATTTTTCCTTCTCTTCTCAGGTGGTATACAAGGACCCTGTCAGCCGTCTTGCCTGTCAACGACTCCACACAGGGAGGAATTCAAGAAAGAGTGGATGGGTGGGTGGGTGAAGGATGGGTAGATTGATGGGTGGGTAAATGGATGAAGGGAGGCGGGTGGATGAACAGAAGGAAGAAAGCATGGGTGGGTGGGTGAGTGGGTGAATGGACAGCTAGGTGGATGGATGAATGAATGGACAGCTAGATGAGTGAGTGAGTGAGTGAGTGAGCAGGTAGAAGAAAGGGAGTGTGGGAAGATGGATGGATGGGTAGATGGAAGGGGGTGGAAGAAGGAAGGAAGGAAGATGGATGGATGCATCCCCTTCCCTCGGGACCAGGTCCATGGGAAGGAGGGTCAGCGGATGCAAGCTATAAAGAAAGGAGGCCAGCGGCGTCTCCCGTGGCAGCCAGAACCCTGGACCTGGAGCTGCAGAGCTGAGTTCCAGGGCCAGCTCTGCCCCATGAGGCAGCCTGGGCAAGCTTCGGTTGTCAAACCTGTAAAACGGGGGCGGTATTATCTGCTTTGTCGGGGGTTTTAAGGAATACGTGAGAAGATGACTTCTCTGAAAGCCAGCTGCTGACGCGGTCGGGCTGAGTTCATCCAGGGCAGCGGCTGGAGCCCGCCCCCCTCCCTGCCGGCGCCCAGCACAGGCTCTGCCACTGGGCAGGGTCCGGGGGCGGGGGCTGGGGGGCCGCAGGCTGTGCTGGCACCCAGGGACTCAGCAGAGCAGAGGGGCCACCCCGTGGCCAGGCCAGGCCAGCGGGGGCTCCGGCAGGCCCGAGGAGCCTGCCCGTGCCCATCTGTCAGACAGAGGTAGAAATGGTTAGATCACAAGAATGGTGACATCACAGGAGAGGAAGCTGGCGAGGGGCAGGTTCCCGGAAAGGGGGAAGCCTTGCCCTGGTGACGCCCAGCCAGGCTGGGTTCTGCGAAACCCAGCAGCCTGCGGCTGGATCTCTGGAGGCCAGTCCCTCCCTGGCCTCTGGGCCACTCAGAGGGCACCAGGCCTCAGCTAGAGTCAGGTGGGCCCCGGGAGAAGCTGGGAAGAAAGGGGGAGGGTGGGGGGGGGAGGCAGAAAGGGCTCAGCGATGCCCAGACAGAGACGGGAGGCCAGGCCAGCCTTTCCTGCTCACTGTGCTGGCGCCTGAGGGGCCAGGCACCCTCTCCGCAACCCACCCTCTGTGATCCTCATCAGTGGTCACTCTGGGTCCAGCCCCTGTGCCTGCCTCCCCCTGCCTACAAGCCCCGTGCCTGGAAATCTACCCCCTTCCCCAGACGTCTCGCATCTTTGCCACCCACACAAGCAGATTTTCCAACAAATGCTCACTCAAAGAGTTTCCCGGCATCTACACAGGACGATCATTATCAAAGACGATCAGACAGAACTAGAGGAAGTAGCCTGACCGGCGCTCACAGGTCGGAGGCACGCCTCTGCCTTCCCTTCCGCGCTCACTCACGGGCAGAAGCCTGCGGGCAGGGGACGGGGGTCTCCCTGGGGGGACCCGGGACCCCTGATGAAGGTCTGAGAAGACAGAGATGGCACTTTGCAGGCTGCTCTTGGAACTGACGAGAGCCACAGAAACTGTCAGTCCCCAGGTCAGGGTGCCAGTCGGGGGGCAGGGCGGGAGCGCCGGCCGGGCGCACAGCTGGCCCGGCTGCACAGCTGGCCTGGCTGCACAGCTGGCCCAGCTGCACGGTGTGCACACACACACATGCACGGACTAAAGGAAATGGTAATGGATGCACGGGCATGCGTGTGCACGCTCCCTGCGAAGGGGCAGAATCAGACCCCTGCGCTCAACTCTGGCTTCTCCCCTGCCCAGCTGGGTGCCTTTGTGGAAGTCACGTGGCCTCTCTGTGCCTCAGGCTCCCCGGCGGTCCAGGAAGGCAGTACGGGAGGTACTGCTTCCTCACCGGGTTGCAGAGGATAAAGGAAAAGGCAGCAACCCCCTTAGCTTGGGGTCCGCCCGGCCCAGCGTCAGCAGCCAGTTAGGAATGTGTGGTTGGTGCCTTCTGGAGCTTTCCCCAGGCCCACAGGAGGAGCCAGTGGCCTGCAAGATCCATGATCTCGTTTAGCCTTTCCTGGGTGGGGATCTGTTTCATGCCCACTTTCCAGATGAGTCAGCTGGGAGAGGTGAGTCCTGGCTGAGTAGGAAGCAGAGGAGCTGGGATTTGAACCCTGTTCTGTCTGGTTTCCACACATAAGCTCTTTCCACAAGGACATTTCACTAGGAACGGGAAAACACAGCACACTGGGCGCATTTATCTGATGGGTAAATGATAACTCGTCGGGGCCCCGGCCAGGTAGCTCGGTTGGTTAGAGCATCACCCCGATATTCCAAGGATGTGAGTTCCATCCCTGGCCAGGGCCCATGCAAGAATCAGCCAGTGAATGAATGAATGCACACGTTTTTGGAAGACAAATCGATGTTTCTCTCTTTTCCTCTCTTTCAAATCAATAACTACAAATTAAACAAATAAAAATAAGAGATTGGGGCCCTTGGCTGGCCCAGCTCCCTTGTTTTACGGACGAAGAAGGGGGCATCCCCAGAGTTACGTGCGGAAACCAGGAGGCCTCCATGAGGAGGGGAGGGGTGCGGGAAGACAGGAAAGGGGCCCCCCGGTCCCCACCCCACCCACACTACCTAGCTGCACCCCGAAGTCCTTCCTAACCACTTCAAGGCAAAGAGATAAGGACAAGAGGCCAAGCCCTTAGTCCTGTCTGGGCCTCGGTTTCCCCACCCACACCACGGGTAAGGGCTGGCCAGTTCCACTCACACTTTCCAGAGCTCGGTGGTTCTTTCGGACACTGGGAGGGGGAGCCCCGCTCCGACCCCTGTCGCCGTGCCTGAGGTTCGCCATCAGCGGAGCATTCCTTCTGATTAAGGCTGTCCCCCTCCGTGGTCCGCAGTTAAAACCCACAGTAGCTCCTGAGGTCCCCAGCCCCTGGGGCCCACCCCCTTGCCTGACCCCTGGGGGCGGCGTCGGGGAGGGAGGAGGAAGGCCCTCCGTAGGGAGCACGCCCTAGACCACCGCGTGCCCTGCTGTTCACGGCCGTGGGCCTGGGAGAGGCCCCGACTGTGGACCCATCTGGGCACCGCCTAAGCCCCCTGAGCCTCGACTCCCTTCTCTTGGAAACGGAATGGCGTTTCCCTGGGCCAATGAACTGAACACTGGTGCCTGGCCCCAGGCTCGGGGCAGCCGAGGGCCTGGGATCAGGACTGGCCCCTGGCACATGGAATGGCCATGGCGGGGGGTGGGGACAGGAGCGTCAGACCCAGGGCCCCCCTGGCTCTCCAAGATCAGAATCAGCTGTGGGGTGCAGAGCGAGGCAGGAAAACCCACGATCATCATTCAAAGGACTGAATCACGGGCCACAGGCAGGGTCTCTGTGAGCTCCTGAACCCAAGGGGCGGGCCCAGCCACCCTCAGTCTGGCCAGGCCCAAGGCAGGGGGAGAGGGGTCCCCAGGGGAACCCCACAGAGGACCAAGGCAGCCGTGCCCAGAGATGCCGCCCACGTGCTGGGAACAGTGGGACGGCATGCCTTCTGCTCCCTGACTGCACAGCGCCAGTCACAGCGTCTGGGGTCGCCCCCGCAGCATGGGCGTGAGGTCACAGCCTCCGCCACCCCAGAACAGCAAGGCTCTGCGGTCACACCATCTGCATTTCTCCTCTGTCCTTTCGTCACTGTCCCTGATAAATTTCAAAGCCCTGGAAAGGACGGTGACAGGTCAAAGAGCGTTGTCAACCCCCGTCACCCCCGTCTGGCTGATGCTTTTGAATAGGGACAACCTATACCCAAGCATAAGCATTGGGGAATGTGGACACCAGCCCCAGAATCCAGGCATTCCGGAGTTCTGGAACCTTCCGACTGCAGTTTATTGGAATGTTGGCTACTCAAAATCTGAGGCCGAGAAGTCAGACTTTGCATTCGAATGACGGCCTCTTGCACCCCCCCCCCCCACCCTGAGAACCCCAGCAGTGGAAGGGAGGGCAGAGGGCCAACCTGCTATCAGATGCAGAGCCTCCTTCTGTTCAGCGTTCTTAGATCCCAGGTGGGAAGGGGTCTCCTGGCGCTACAAGGCTGCTTCAAGACGCTTCTTCTGTCCCCAAGCCTCTGTCTGCCCCCCAACGATGGAGCCCTGCAGGGCCCCCTCCCTCCCAGCCCTGCATCCCAGCACTGTCCCCTGCATCTGAACCCTCGTCATCCTCGACTCTGCCGGAGCCGCCACACAGCCCCTGGGCGCAGAGCCGTCCAATGTGAATATTCTCCCCCTCACACGTCTCCCTGGCTCCTCCTCTTTTGCTGCCCCGCCTCCCGGCCCACCCCACTCCTCTGCAGCTGTCAGGACCGCCAGCAGCGCCAGGGGGCCCGCCCCAGCGGACCGGCCTCCTCCCACTGACCAAACTGCCTCCACGGCCGAGCCGAGGAGGGCCCCTCAAGTGACCTGGCCCCACTATGTCCTGCCCACCTCCCCAAGGGGCTCACTTCATCTCCAGACACTTTGTCACCAGGGGAGCCAGGCGAGGACAGGTAGCAGGAGGGTACCCTGCAGGGGATGTAGGTGACACAGGGTGACTCTGGTTACCGAGCAACCCTGCAGAAGCCGTCGGGTTAGCAAAAGTGTTGGACTGGCCATGCAGCCTTCCCGCTGGGAAGCCCCCGATGCCAGCCCAGAGCAAGGAGTGCGCTAAGGGAAGGGGGCTTCCAGTTGCCCTTGGGTGGTTCCGGGACGGGCGCTCCAGCGCTGCTGGGTCCTGTGGCTCCCACATCGCCTGATTTAAGGGTCTGGGTGCCAGCCAGTGGGGTGATAGCACCCAAGCAAATGAAACCGTTTCCCTCTAACTAGGGTCCACCGCCAAGCTGTCCGATGGCAAAGGTGTGTCTGAGAGAAACCTTCGGGAAGCAGGAGGGGAGCCGGGGCCAGGGGTGGGGGGCGAGACAGGGACTGGGTCACGGGGCGGGGCCACAGGCCTGGGCAGCCCCGCCTCTACGGTCTCCCTGGGCTGCTCCTCGGAGGTCCAGGGCTTGGGCTCCCAAGGGGGCACCTGCAGGGAGAGGCAGGGGTGACGGGGGCAGTACCTCCGGTTCTGGATCATCCACTGGCCCTGGGTGCACGGCAGGTCGTATTTCTGCCTCCGCAGTGCATAGGCATCAAACCAGAGGGCCAAGCCGTAGTCTAGGGAGGGCACCTGTGACAGAGGAGCTGGTCACCAGGCAGCCCATGGGCTCTGGCTGGTCAGGTGAGCCCACCTTCCACGCACTGTAGTGCCCAGCAGAGCCAGACCTCAGCGACCCCCGCCGCCCCCACTCCCAGAGGGATCCGAACCCAGTCCCAGCCTGCGGGTGCTTCATCAGAGGCAGGACAGGGGGCCCCTCCCAGCCAGGGTCCCCGGAGGACCTTGGAGTGCCCTGGGCTCTCAGCCGGGGGGCAGGCAGGGCACGGGGCTCACCTTGAGGTGCCAGGAGCAGTGGGTGCTGGGTGAGTAGTAGCTGGGGAAGTACGGTGTGCTGAGGACGCCCTGGGTCTCCAGCCGGCCCTCCAGGGTCAGGTTCACCTCACAGGCTGGTTCAGAGAACAGTGGTCACCCAGGGTCCCTCAGCCCAGTCCCCCTGCTCCTCCCAGCAGGTGGGGGGCAGCTGTACCCCGCTACACCCCTGCCCCTAAACAGTAAGCCTAGTGTTTGAGTGTGACAGTGTGATCTTGAGCCTCAGGCACCAACTGTGCAAAACGGGGACGGCAACGGTGCATAGCCCAGAGGGCAGTTTAGGGAGTGAAACACATAAAGCATGCAGGCGGCCCGGCATGTAGGAAGGGCTCAGCAAAGGGGAGCTATTTGACGCGCCGTGCGGCACCGGGCCGGTTACCGAGTGGACTCGCGGCTGTGGGAGCTTCAGTCACAGGCCTTGGGGAGGAACAGTCGGGGCCTTTGCAAAGACGAGGTTCGGAGGAAAGAGGGGGGACTTGGCTGAAGTCCCCCAGCAAGAGGGTGAGGGTTCGGGAGCTGGAGTGTCCCCTGCTGTCCTGCTCCCACTCCATGGAGTCAAGGTCCCCACAGCCCCTTGTTCCCTTCCCCCTAAAACTGTGGCAGACTCTCCCATGAGATCTGAGCCAGCTCTGGCCCCTCCTTAACCCCAGGGGCTCCCAGAGGGAGGCCAGCACCCCAACAGGGTCACTTGGAGCCCTGGGCCACTGCCAGGAGGCCGAGGGGTCAGCCCCAGGAGAGGGAGAGGAAATGAGTTGGGGGCGGCAGGAGGGGGAAGCAGCTGCTGTGTGCGGTCTCCTCTGTACAGTCCTCTCCACCCAGGGCTCTGGAACCTGCCGGGTTGCTGTGCCTGCCCGGAGGCACGGCTGTGGCCACGCCCAGGACAGCCAGCAGGCGGGAAGGGTAAGTGTGCTTCTCCGGAGAGAGGGCCGTGGGCAGCCTGGGGAGAGCCTCCCCCAGCTCCCCGGAGATTTCTGGGGACACCGTGGGTGTGAGACACTTGTCTGGAGGTGAATCTCAGGCCCTCAGGGTGGGCGCAAAGGGAAGAGGGACAGGAGGGGCCAAGGAGAGGAAAGACAGAGCCAGGGCGAGGAGAGGAGGAGAGGAAGGAGGCCAGACGAAGAACTCAGGGAAGAAAATCGCAAGGCAGGGAGAGAATGAGGAAGACTTGGGAGGCATCCCAGGAGCGCGGAGAAGGGGAGGGAGGTGGGCTGAGCCTGGGGTGTGTGCGGAAAGCAGGGTGGTGAGCAGCAGCTCTTCCAGAACCTTCCCTCTCCCTCATATCACACCAACTGGAGCCAAGAAGGTGCAGGGCTCACCCAGGGGTGCGCCCTCAGTCTCTGCCCCTCACGCCCCCCGCCCAGGGCCCCGGCCCTCACCCTGGAAGGCCACGGGCTGCACCGAGAGCATGAAGGGGTCGTAGTAGCTGTGCAGGCCCTTCTTCCAGACCACCGCCATGACGGCGCCCGACGCCAGCACCTCCACCACGGGCTCCTGGCGGCTGCAGCCGTAGACCCTGCAGTGGGGGGAGGGGGGGCAGAGGGAGGTGGGGAGGGCGAGCCGGAAGGTGTCTGGGGGGAGCCGAGGAGGGTCAGCTGGGGGTCTGTGCGGCTGGGTGTGCAGCCGTCTGCCGTGTGCTCACCCAACGTGCTGACCCTCTCTGGCCCGGGGACGGATGGGGCCCCGGAAGCGTCAGTCCACATCTCAGCCGAGAAAGGCCAGAGAGCGCTCGGCTGCCGGGAGCTTGTACGCGATGGTGCCAGCTGAGTCCTGCCCCCCGAGTCTGCTCTACCCCTCGGGGTCCTCGTGACCTCTGAGCATTTGGTCGGTGCCCAAAGGAAGGGCAGACAGGATCCTGTGGGGACCCCATTTTCTAGCTGGCCGCACCCTGAACCCCGGTCTTGCTCTGGGCTGGGGCAGAGAGGAAGCAGGGGCACAGTCTGATGCCCCCTGGGGCGCCCCAGGATCCCACCCAGAGCTTCGTGCCTGGGTGCACAGAACAGACCATGGCATCTGAGGAGTCTATACTCTTCGCGGTCTGGAACGCCGGCCCGGCCAAGGCTGTCAGGAGACCGCCCTAGCCAACTGCTTGGTTTCTAGGCGGGGACCCTGAGGCTCAGCACCGTGCCGAGGCCCCACGGCAGGTCCACAGCAGAGGGAGAGGTGCACTGGGCCCTGTCTGTGACAGCGCCTGGCATCCCCTCCCAGTCGGTGCCCCCTGGTTTGCCATCTCAAGCAGGGGTGCTCCCAGCTCCCCCCATCTCTTACCAACCTCCATCAAATGACCACTCATCTCCAACAGGATCCTCCGAGCTGTCACTGATTTGCAGACCAATTCCCAGCTAATAACCCTGCCCCCCAGAGTGGCCATGCCACCATCTAGCTGCAGGGTCCTGCCTGCCTCCCACGTACTGGCTGTGGACTTGACCGGAGGGGACAGGCGCCGATGGGGGCACCGGGGCACGTCCGCAAGGGCATGCATGAGATCCAAGCGCAGCCTCGGACGCCAGAGCGGCGTGAGTGATCCCAGGGCAGCTCCTGGGACAGTCCCTGGAAGGGGCTCTGGCCTGGGGAGCCTCAGCTCTAGTCAGGGAGGGAGGTCGCAGACCCCCCGTTCCTCATTCCTCCTGCTTTGACCCCCTGCTTTGCTCTCACTGCTGGGTGGCCCCCACCCTCCCACACACCACGCCCTCCTCGCCCTCGCTCGCTCCTCCCCCTTGCTCGCTCCTCCCCCCTAGAAAGTGGGAGACGAGGCAGCAGGGTTGAGAGGAACCTGGAGGTCCCATGCAATGGGGGCCGCCACTTTCAATGTCGGGGGTTCCTTTTATTTTCTTCTATTTACCTCGCAGCAGAGCTGGGCTGCCGCTACCACGTCCCCACACGAAAATAAGCCAGGAGGTGAAAATGGGTGAGCGACCATTTTCCTGTCTTCCCGTCACCCCTAGAGTTCCCTCTCATGCTCTGGGTGCAGGTTGGAGGACACCCGCAAGCTTGACAGTCATTTTAGCCCCTCTCCTCGGGTCTGAGGTGGAGGGCGCCGCCTGCACGGGTGCCACAGGGACGGCGCTGAGCCGGGCCGCCGGCCCCCAGCGGACAGCAGGGGGCGGGGCCACGCGGAGAAGCCCCGGGGGAAGTTCACCAGAGTCTCCGCCCTCCTGACACCAGATACCATCTGGCTCCTCTGCGTTTCCCAGAGCCCTCCAGGAACCCGGCCCACGCACCCCGAGATGAAGGTCACGGCGTGGCGGGGCAGCAGGGGCGGGTGCCAGCGTGTCATCTGTGCCGCCAGGAGCCTGGAGACTCAGGGGCCCTGGGGCGGGAGCTGGGGAGGAGCTTCCCAGGCCCTCCTCCAGCTCGGCTTTTGATCTGAGCGCAGGCCCCTCCCCCGCCCCACCTGGCCGCTGGCCCGGCCCAGGCAGCAGCAACGGACAAGGAGGCAGCCTGGGGCCCTCCGTGTCCTCCCCCACCTGCTGCCCTGTGGGGCGGCGACCAGACTCCCGGCCACCGAAGCCATCTCCAGCCCTTTTGTGGTCTCCCCGCCCCATGTCCACCTGCCCTCCGACCTGGTCACTTCTGCACTCCAAGCACACCCGTGTCCCCAAGCCCCATTCCTGTGCTCAGGAACGTGTGGGCAGTCCCGCTGCCCAAGCACTAAAGCTTACATTGCTGCTGGCACGCAGTGCCCCCGTGGCTTTGCCCCCTCACAATTACCCTGCAAGGTAAGCCTGATCGTGCACCCATTTTGCAGGTGAGGAAACTGAGGCTCGGGGAGGCAGAGGGACTCGCCTCAGGGCTCAGAGCTGGGAAGCCGAGGAGTGGGAGTTGGAGGTTGGGGCTGCCAGATGCTAAAGCGTTCTTCTGACCAGCTGTGTGGCCTCCCGGAGCTGATCTTGGGGGTCCTCTAGTACAACCGCTTCGTTACACATGGGGCAGATGGACGGGGGAGGGGACTGCCCACAGTCCACAGCCATCTCCAGCCTCCCCTCCCCCTCTCCCTCTAGGCTAGACTCACCGTCTCCCAGATAGTGAACCTGAGGTCACTCAGCCCCTGGTCTCGGAAGGCTTGGTGTGACCTCTGACCCACACCACCAAGGCTTGGTGTGACCTCTGACCCACACCACCGCTTCCTTCCTACCCCCCCACCCCCCGACCTCCGCCCCCACCCCCCACCTTCCCCGGGACTCACGAGGTGATGAGCCTCCTCTCCAGGGGCCCCGCCACGTCGTACATGGCCAGCCGGTCCCGGCAGTCGGCTAGCGTCCACTCGAGCCGGAGTTTGAGCATGAGCCCCTCGGGGCCCTGCAGATGCCACAGGCAGCTGGAGACCGAGTAGTCGGGCCCCTTGAGCCGGAGGGCCTGGCCCCGGCCCACGTAGCTGTAGCGGTAGCAGCCTGGAGGGGGAGAGGGGCCGGCTCCGTGACCTCTCCCGGCCGGGGGAAGAGACCTGGGGAGCCAGCCCCACAGGTCCTCACCGGGGCAGGGGTGCCCTGTCCCCACCTCACCCTGACAGATTCCTGCCTGTGCCCCGCGCCCGGGTCTGCCGCCCCTCCTCCAGAGAGGCTCCCAGGACCCCCCAGCCAGGAGCAGCTCCTTCTTTTTTCTAGAGGCACGCCCCCTCCTCTGCTTTGGACTGGAGCCCTGCCCCCAGGGCGGGATGACTCCTGGCTCCACACGGCCCTGGGGCCTCTGGTGGAGCCCCAGTGCTTCTGGGGGGGTGCGAGCCTGCTCCAGTCTGCCGCCCTCAGGGGCTCTGGGCTGCTCCGGGGGCGGGGTGAGGGCGCGGTCCCCCCCCCCCCTGCCGTGTCCCCTCCACAGGCGGGGGGCCTGGCTTGGAGGAAGTGCTCACAAGTTCTGTTTAAAGGACTTTCATTGTCGTCCTTGCCCCCTCAGACACCGTGTTCCCAGAGGGCGGGGCTCCCGCCGCTCGTGGAACCAGATAAGGGTAACCACAGAGAAACCTGGGGACACACGGACACCAGGCACAGACAAGGGCAGCCCACACCCAAGGCCAGGGCTACGGGCGCACCGATGCCGTGTAAGGCGGGTGGGTGGGTGGGTGGGTGGATGGATGGAGAGACAGACAGGATGGACAGACGGTAGATAATACATTACAGACAAATAATAGATCGATGATGGAGAGGCAGACAGACAGACGGCAGATGATATATAGATAATATTATAGATAGATGATAGATGATTGATTGATAGGCCGGACAGGTGGCAGCTAGTAGAAGACAGGCCGACGACAGACAGGCAGGCCCGTGTCCCGTGCATCCCTCGGACGCAGCGTTTCTGCCCCACTGCTCCCCTCACTGCAGGGTGAATCAAACCTCTGCCTCGTGTCACTACATCTGTGTGTGAGAATCGCCATGTGAACCGTCTGAAAGTGGCGCTTGGACCCCGTCACCTCCGTCCACCGAGGAAGGGGGCACTGGGCCAGCCAGGTGGGAGGACAGGAGGTCCGCGAGGTGCACCTGGGGGTTAAGCTCCGCCTCCCACATGGACCGGGCAGTGAGGTCGAGACCCATCCTCAGCTCTGGGCAGAAACTACAGGACTACAGGAGGGACCTGAGAATTCAGGGGCTCGGGCTCAGGCTCAGGACCCCAGGGCCCAGGGGCCCAGGTCGCGCCCTGCACAGCCCAGGAGTCGCCAGTCACACAGACTGTGACGTAGAGAGCCCCTGGCTTGGGGCACTGTGGTGGCCCTGCAGGTGCTAGGCTGCCCAGGGCTCTCAGCAGGGGGGCAGCGGAGCCTCTTGGGACAAAGCAAGGGACTCTAGCAATATGGCACGGGGGTGGGTGAGGGCAGAGGGCAGACTAGCTTGGCGGGCTGAGAAAGGGAAGGAGAAGGTGGAGGGAGTGTCCTTGAATGTGAAACATCTCCAGAAGACCAAGTCTGAAACCCGGGATGACTGATACCCCGTGAATTAGCACGACTATTTTCAACTATCCGTGCAAACCGGGGCTTGCGGGCAAAGTGACCTCAGTGACGGAAAAGCGGAGTCACACTCTCATACCCCACACAGGCAACACCTACATGCCTGTGTGCATGGCACACACACACCTGCTCACGCATGCACAACGCCTCCTTCTGTCCCCCCACAGCCTTGCCTGGGACCCCCACCAGGTCCATCACCACAGGCACCCCCGAGGGGCCGTGGGCCAGGGCCCCCTGCGCGGCCCCTGGACGCTCGACCGAGCCAAGAGAAACACCCCAGCCTGAAAGTGGAGAAACAAAAGGAGCGTACCCAGCATGGAATTCAGTGCAACTATGTCTTTTACGCTGGCTTCTGTTAAAAGGAAATGAACAAATAATAAATAAATAAAATGGAAACAAAAGCAGAAGAGGCCATCGGAGCCAGCGTGCCTGCGGTTTGCCCCCAGTGCCCGCCCTCCCCCGGCCCCCGCCCCAGTCCTGGCTCCCGGGGCCCCGGGGGGGGGGGGGTCCACCCTGAGAGCGTCCCAGCCTCCCGTGCCCCCCTCCCCAGTACTGACCCAGGATCACCAGGCCCTCGGGGTCCGGCTCGTACTCCGCCCTGTAGGGAGCAGGGGCTGAGCCGTTGGCTGTGGACAGCAGCTCCTCCGCCAGCATTGCCCGCACCACTTCGGGCCTCAGCAGCAGCCGGTGGTGCTCAGGGATTTGGAGGATGAACCAGAAGAAGCAGGTGAGGGGTCCCTCCCTGAGGCGAGGGGCAGGAGCGAGAGGGGCTGGGGAAGGGCCCTGCTGCCTCCCCGGCCGGCCCCCCCTGCTCCTGTGGCTCACACGTGCCGAGCGCTTACTCCCTCCCAGGCACTGCTCTCTGCCTTCCCAGGGAAGCCTCCTAACTGCCTCTAGGCAGGCGCTGGCCTCATCCCTGCTTTGCAGGTGAGGAAACTGAGGCGCAGGAGGTCAGGGTGTACGCCACAGACCACATTGAAACTGGCAGAACCAGGCGTGAGTGGAAGGGCCGGACCACCCCCCAGCCCCGCTCACACCCCCACTGGGGCCCCATTTGCTACCGGCCGGGCCCTTGGCAAGCACAGCGTGGCGCCTGTCCAGGTGACCCCCACCACACCTCTGCGTCCCCTCCGGAGATGAGGAAACCCAGTGCATGAAGGAAACTCCCGCACAGGAAGCCAAACTGCCTCCCCATGCCTCAGTTTCCCCATTTTAAAAAACAAGGGCATGGCATCAGCCAACTCCCCCCCTTTCTTTGAGGTCACGGTTCTGGCAGGGGCGGGGAGGGAGGGGCGGGGACTCACCCGAAGGAGTAGACGGAGCTGGAGTTGTAGTAAGTGCCCAGGCTGGTGCTGGCGATGAGGGCCTTGAGCTAAAAGGGAGGGGAACAACAGCCCCGTTGTGACCCCCTGCGGGAGTCCCTCCGACCTGGAGACGCCCTTTTCCCCTCCAGGCAGCCCTGCCTATGTGTGGTCACTCGGCGGGCGGGCGGGAGCCACGCCTGGCCACCTCGCACCCCTTCCACTTTTCCCCTCCCCCTACACTCAGCACCGCCCCCTGCCCCCTCCATCAGCTCTGGCCTCCATCAGACCACCCCCGGCCTCTGTCCCCCTTGTCAAATGCCACTGGACTCTGAGGAGCCCCTGTGGCTCCCGAGTCCCCTCCTCGCCCCCAGGCACCAGCCACAGGGTGCAGCTGGCTGGGCTTCCCACAGGTCCAACCACAGTGCCGGCGACAGGAAGGACGGCGGGGTGGATGTCCTGAGCACTCGGAGCAGCCTGTCACCCCCACGGCGACCGCACAGACAGGTCTGCCGTCGCCACCGCACTTCCCAGAGGAGGAAGGAGAGCCCTGGGTGGGCCCCCCGGGAGCAGGCCAGGTCAAGGGCGTGAGGCAAGTGGTTCATGTGGACATGATTCTGGGGAAGACCAGTGGGGGGTGGGGCTGTGGGCCACTGAGGCACAGCCGGCAGGGAGCTCTGGGAGACAGAGGGGGCATCCTCAGAACTGCCCCCCCAAGGGCCAGGGTCTCTGGGGTGTTTATCCACCTGCTTCGTTTTCCCGTGGCTGAGGGTTGCTCCTGGGAATAACTCTCAGCACTCCCCTGCCTCGCTGGGCAGGTGTGGCCCTGCGACCTGTGACCTGAGACCTGCAACCTGCGACCTGCGACCAGAGAGCCCCGACAGAGGAGGTGCTGGCAGTGGAAGACCACCCACAATGGGGGGAGCCATTGCCCAAGAGGGGAGGGGAGGTGGGTGGGCCCTGACAGCTTCCCCCTACTACCCTAATTCCCCAAGGTCACGTTCTTAGTCAGTGGCACGATCAGGACTTAACCCAAGTGCATTTGGTGCCAGAGTCCACTTTCCCTCCCACCACCCTATTGGTCCCCTTCCCTGGTACCTAGAACTGGCCTCTCCCCTGGCGAGTGCTCCAAACGACTGACCAATGGGCTTGCCACAATGAGGCCCCTCCCTCTCCGTTCTCGCCCCCATGTTCGTTCCCTCCCTCCCACCCTCCTGATCCTTCCTACCATCTCCTGGGCTTTGGCGGTCTCGCTGCGGAAGGCACTGGACTCCCGGTGGGCGAGGTCCTGGGAGAAGTGGCGGTTGAGCACTCGGAGGCTGCCTGAGTACACCTGGCTGACGGTGCCCTCGGCCCTGTGCCCTGCGCAGGGAGAGATGGGCAGGTTCACCTGGGCGCAGTGGAGGGAGGGACCTCGCCACACCCTCTCCCCCAGCTGACCCTCAGCTCGGCCTCCTACATCCTGGGCCTCCAAGGCACTGGCTTCATCCTTCACCTTTGCCATTGTCAGCATCACCCTCCAAAGTTTACTTAATGACAAACTGGCCCCAGGTGCCAGGGAGGAGACAGGCCCACAGATGGGTGATGTCCCAAGGGCTCCCTGTCAGAAGCTGATGCAGCGGTCAGTCCAGCACATGGATGACCTAAAGGCCAGGAAACCCCACGGGCCCAGGTCAAGTTCGTGGGTTACCACCTCTGTTCATCCTTCCACTCGCCACGCTGTCCAGCTGGCACCCACCCCGTGGAGGACACTAGAGAACCACGACAGGTGTGTCTCCCCACAAGGAGCAGACAGTGGGGGTCAGACAGGGGCTAAGAGCCTTGGAGGAGAGGCACGCAGAGCTACAAGGGGCCGTGACACAGCAGCCCCGGCCTGGCCCGGGTTGGACCGGGTTGGAGACGGGAGGACCGGGGTGTAGTCGGGAAGAAGGGAGGGAGGCAGGGAGGGAGGGAAGTCCTCTCTGGGCAGGAGGAATCCTGTGGGCGAAGGCCCCGAGGCAGAGGCTCTGCAGCGAGGAGGGGACTGAAACCCTCAGGGCCAGGACCAGCAGACCGGGCGCCCGGGGGCTGTGCCGGGAGCAGGGGGTGGGTTTCGCCTTCACCGGCTGAGCGAGGGCCATGCACAAAAGGGCGAAAAGCAGGATGAGACCGTCAGACTTTTATTCTGCAAAGACCCCTTCGGCTGACGTGAGAGAAGAGACCCCGAGCCCTGGGTTCACACCTCCATCTATTCATTTGTTCGTTCTCTCAACTCACACTGAGGGACGACCTACTGTGCGCAAGGGCTGGCCTGGAGCAGCCGGGAATATCCCAGTACCACAGTGGGCACAACAAACAAGAAAATAACCCCCTGCGCTCAAGACTTTGCAATAGAGCGGCAAACGTGGTACGCGACACGTTAGAGGTGTGAGTGGGCACCAGGGCCAGGGGCGGGCGGCCACATGGAGACCAGAGGAGAAGGGGGCGGTGCCAGCCCCGTGGACGTGCATCTGCAGACAGGGCCGCCCGGACACCCGAACCGCACGTGCAAAGGCCCTGGGCAGGGGCCCGTCTGCTGCATTGAGGAGCCACAGAGCGGGTGAGGGGAAGCAGGAGGAGATGAGAGGGTCGGGGACTTTGGTTTCACTCCGCCCAGGGAGACGGGAGCCATGGGGATTTTAAGCAAAGGAGTCGGATGATTTAATTTGCTCCTGGGTTGAGAGCCGGCTCTAAGGAGGCCGGGGCAGAAGCTGGGAGACCTACAGGAAGCGATTCAGGCGAGAGAGACCCAGGCGAGTGGTGCGGGTGAGAGGCCACGTGGCTTGGACCCAGCTGCACGGCGGTGGCGGCGGAGAGGGTGAGCAGTGGTTGGAGCCCAGCTGTGTTGGGAGGTGACCGGGTGTGCTGGCAAACAGGAGGGGCCCTGCAGGAGCCCTGCCCCCTTGGGGGAGCCAGGAGGGCTGGCTTTGGAACAGGCAGCCCTGGCAAAACCTGGGGATAGGCAGGGGGGCAGAACACGTGGGTGCAGCTGAGGGGGCTTCTCTGGGGCTTTTCTCCTGACTGGGTTCGGTTCGTTTGCTGGTTAAAACTGGTGGCAAACCTGGCTGGCGTAGCTCAGTGGATTGAGCTCGGGCTGCGAACCAAAGTGTCGCAGGTTCGATTCCCAGTCAGGGCACATGCCTGGATTGCAGGCCACGGCCCCCAGCAACCGAACATTGATGTTTCTCTCTCTCTCTTTCTCCTTCCCTTCCCTCTTTAAAAATAAATAAATAAAATCTTAAAAAAAAACTAGTGGCAAAGTGCGTGGGGGTGCAGGAGGGTTGAGAGGAAAGCATAAACTGGTCACCCAGAGAGCAGGAGAGGGGAAAAACCCAGGGAAGCCCAGTTGGACAACGTGAGGGACAGGGCCCATCTGCCTGGGGAAGCCACTGTCTGCCCTCCCCTCTCCTGTCCCTTCTGGGTCAGGCCGCCGCTCACTTTGGGCTTATCCCACTCTGGATCAGCTGGCTGCACCCCTGATCCGTCCCCTTACCCAGCGCCCAGTCCCCGGAGCACAGCCTGGCCGGGCGGAAGGAAGAGCTCACATACCCCCTGAGGTGCCTCCTCTACCCTAAGCCCTCTGCAGGGCAGAGTCGGCTCCCCCCAGCTGAGGCTGGGAGGCACTCAGCCTGGGGAAGCAGAGCACCCCCTCTGCAGGGGGAGGGCGGTTTACTGCCGGAGCACAATCAGGAGAAGTTAGACTCATCTGCAAAGACAGACAGTTGGCAGGCGAGCTCCCGGCCCTGCAGCCTGGTGCTTTGTGGTTTACCCTGAGGACTAATTACCCCGCAGCCTGAAAGGGCCTCGGCAGCCCCGTGCATTGGGGCGCTGGCTTCCTGCCGGTGGTAAACTGCACACAGCGATCACGCCCTGCCCATGGTGCTTGGCTCTGAGCAGAGCTGCCACCCGCTCTGGGCCGCAGCGGGTGGACTCACCTCCCACCTGGGCTTCCTGGCAGTGTCTGTCCGGCGGCTGGTTCCAACAACCCGCACACCCTGACCCCTCTGGAGCTGGGCTGGGCCTAGGCTGACCTCCCCATGACTGCTCCAGAGCAGGCGCCCCCGTCCCTTCCCGTGGACCTGAAGTTCCACCATGAGAGTCGGCCAGTAAGAACACTAGCTTCTGCAGAGTGTCTGGTGGGAAGTGTCTGATCACGGGTCCCTTGGGTGCACCCCGGTGGCCTCGGCCTCCTCTGTCCGGGCACACGCCACACGTTACGGCGAGGCAGGGCTATCCTCAGAGCCTGGCACAGAGCTGGTGTGTAGGAGGTGGTCAGGAATGAATGAATGAAAGAATGAATGAAGGAGTCTTATACCGTGTACATGGAGCATTGTCACAGCCACGCTCTGACTTGGCTCATCCATCATTGTCCATTGCCAAGTGCGGAGGAAAAGAGATCCAGTCCCCATCAGATTGAGAGAAAGAGACAGTAGGTGTTGAGGAGTGTTTATTGAGTGAATGAATGAATGAATGAATGAAAAGGTGGGCAAATGGACCCAGCCTGTGGGCCAGTTGCTTCTAGGGGGCTGACTAAGGGCCACGATACCACAGAGGGAGACCAAAATCCAGGACCTGGGCGAGGCTCCTGGCCACCTGCCCTGGACACCGCAGGCCCCTCCTTCGCTGCGTGCCGAACCCCACGTGCGCCGGAGCTAGGGTACAGAAGCCCTCTGTGCCCACGGACCACCCCCTGGATGCCTGAGCCCTGTGGCCCTCCTCCGCTTCCCCCCGTCCATGCTTGGCCCTGGAGCCTCAGAGGTGACAGAGCTGTGGTCCCCACCCTAGAGGAGCTCCCGAGTGGCACTCGAGTGAACAGGAGCACTAATTGGTGCCAGGAACCACGGGTGCCACTGGGCCTCCTCCTGCAGAGCCAGCTGGCTCAGAGTCTCAGGGGCAACCCTGGAGGGCTGCAGGCAAGGGGAGGCAATGTTTATACCCCTTTGGCGTGTTGGTTCACAAGAACAGGGTGCGGGGAGAGCACTCCTTCCCTAGCTGGTGAGAGCTGGCGGCACTTGGCCTGGGTCCCAGGACCCAGAACGTAGGTGCAGCAAGCTCCCCTTCCTCCCCTCCCCCACTTTCCCCCACAGGACAGGAAAGGACACTCAGAGAGAGGAAGCGCTTGCCCAAGGTGGGCCGCTGGGCACTGCTGACTTGGAATCCTGGTCTGCTCTGCTGTGCCCCTCACAGCCACCCCCAGTGCTTCCCGCGTGCCTTTCCCAGGCGGGCCCACGCCTTTACCTAGGAAATACCAGAGCAGGAACGCCCCTGAAGCCAGCGCCACCAGGGCCAGCCACAGCGGCACCAGACGGAGGTAGTCCCGGGCTTTCCTCTTGGAGTCCTCCGAGGCCTTGAACTTCCCCTCCGGCTCCGCCTCCTCGCCGTCGCCGCCATCGCCCTGCCCGCCAGCCGCCTGGGGGGCCTCCGCCAAGGGCATCCTAGCAGGGAGACAGCCCTCGGTTGAGAATGGCCTGGCATTTGCAAGGGAGCCTTTGCTGTATGCCCAGGATGCACGGAAGGAAGACCACCCGCCTCTTGAGGTGGGCGGGTCCTATCTCCACGGAGGGAGCTGTGATTGAAAGTGGGAACGGGGCGCTCGCTCATGGAGCCCCGGCACCAGCCTCTCTCTGCATTCAGAGGACAGGTGGGGGTTTCCGGGCCTGAACCCTGCCCCCCATGGAGTCTGCGCCCACGGACGGAGCTGAGAAACGTGGGGTCCAAACCCAGGGTCCAGGCACTGGCCCCGCTTCCCTTTGTCCAGGGGGATGCTTTTCGTTCCTCCTCGTTCTCCACGGCAGAGCTTCCCAAGATACCCACGCAGTCAGTTCACTTAGCCTCCCCCTGGAAGCCCCCGAGCCAGCGCTGGGCGGGGCCAGGGACCCACCCTTCACAGAGTGCTGGCCCTGTGGTCTCCCCACCAGCCCCCCAGTCCTCCCCGGGGCAGGAGAAGGAGACAAACACTAGTGCTCATTTAGTGTCTGCAGGAGACATTTCACGGGGACCACCTCACTGAACCCTCTGGCCACCCGGGGATGTGGGGGCCACCGCCCCCAGGCGTCCTTTCCCAGGCCCACTCTGTGCGGACGCTGCACGGGCATCGTCCTGCTGGACCTCCAGCCGCCTTTCAAGGCGCTGACCCGCCGGACGGAGGAGGACACTGAGACCCAGCGTGTTTCAGCTGTAACGCAGCCCAGGGTTCTCCGGGCCTGGCCTCCTCTTCCCGGTGTGACTTGAACACCTAGCGCTCACTACCAGCCCCGTTTGACAGACAGAAATACGGAAGCCCCCCTGAGAGGCTAAGCCTCTCGCCCAATATCGCACAGCAGGTCAGTGGGGGGAGGGGAGGAAGGGGCACACCCAGGTGTCAGGATGTCCCACTCCTTCTCCTTGGCTACCCCTGCATGCTCCCTGTAAATGAGCTGTTAATTAGCAAAGCATGATTACGTGATAACTGACTGCCATCGCTCTCAGAGCCCGGGTGTGCAGCCCCATCATCCGCCCCCCTCCCCACCCCCAAACACGCTGAGTATATTACCCAGCTTCTCTGGCAGACTTTCAGAACCAGGGTTCTGGACCCCCGAGGAGCTCGTCTCCTCCCCTCGAGTCCATAACCGCCACTATGGCGGCTTTGCAGTGCATCCCCAGATGTGTGGGGGTGGGGGCTCCTTTGGGCCGCATCTTGGGTTTTCCCGAAAGGAGACTCCTCAGTGATGTTCACACTCCTCCCAGCCTTCTCCCGATTCCCCATGTCCGGCCCCTCCTCTGGCAGTGCTCCCAGGGTTTCTGGCATCCCACCCCGGTGACCCCGGGTCTTGAGGGGCCCCCACCCGGTGCAAGGGAGGGAGGGATTCTCAAGTGGGCATGGAACTCCCCTCCACCCCTAACCAGCGGACATCTGGACAAGAGGACCGGCCCTCCAGCTTTTACGGGGCCAGCCCCAGGATGGTAACGATGCAGAAATGGGTGGGGCAGCCCCCGGGACGAAACTGCCAGTCCCTGAACTGTGAAGCGGGGCAACCAGAGCAGGGACAGCCCAGCAACAGCCCAGGTCCTCGTCCTCTCTCCAGCCTGGGCCCCTCCCTCCCCCAGGGGTGGCCACAGCCACTTTACTCTGGACTCCCGATCACCAAGGACCTACTTTGGGATGACTCACAGCACCATGGGGACTCAGGGGCACTAGAAATGACAATAGCTGACACTTATTTCAACTGTGTCCAGTGCTTTCTATGCACTGTTATGTGTCAGCCTTACTTAGACCCTGTGGGGGTAAGTTCTCTCGTTGTTTCCATTTTACAGATGAGAAAGTTGAGGCACAGAGCGGCTGAGCAGCTTGGCCGAAGTCACACAGGCGATGGCAGCAGAGCCCGGCTGCAAACCCAAATGGTTTGTCCACAGAATAACCCCCCGGCCCCTACGCTCTACTGCCTCACAGGTCACCTGGGTACTGAGGGGGAAACTGAGGCTCAGAGAAGGTCAAAGGCCCGTTAGGGGAGGCAGCAAGAGGAGCAGCCAGGGTGAGATGCTCGGCGGACCTCCTCCTGCCTCTCCCCCTTCCCCGGGCCAGGCCTGCACGCCGCGGGGTTTGCTTCCCTCGTGAACGAACGCCCTCCTTTCTGTCCAGGAGGACTGTGAACGCCACAGAAAAGCCCACTTTCAGAAAAGCCGCTGTGTGAACACCCAAGACTAGATACAGCCCCAAGGAGGGGTGAGGGGGGCTGTTCGCCTGGGCTCCCCGTCATGCCCCACGAGGACCCCTGGGGCAGCCTTCTCCCCGGGCTCTCCGCCTCCCACCTCTCCTGCGGCACATCCTCCACACCGGCACCGGACTCCTCCCAGCCACCTCCCTCCAGCCGTTTGCTGCTCGCTCGGACTCCCCCCAGCCACCCCTGAACCCCGCCCCGCGACACCAAGACCTTCCCTGGGCCAGCCACTGCCCACCGCGCTGTGGCCCTAACTTCCATCACACACATTGTCTGCAGGCCCAGGGGATGCCACCTCTGTGCAGCCACACCCTCTGCATAGAGCACCGTGGGGACCCTTACAGGCGACGCCAAGGCCTGGCCTCGGGCCCCCAGGCCCTGGGGAGTGAGCAGCCTCCTCCCCTGGCCAGCCCTTGGTCCGATCAACCATATGCCTGTCTTTTGGCTTTGGCTCTGTCCCCCGAACAAGGAAGTGGGCTGTGTCTTCTACCCCCATGCACACCCCCACCGCGCCCCGTTCCCTGCAGCACCCAGCACGTGGCCCGCCAGGTGAGCGAACGCCTCGTGCGTGGGAAGGGTGGACGCACAGAGCCCCGGGTCTCCAGACTCCTGGGCTCTGCTCCCTCCTAACCTTGCTGCCTCCAGGGAGCAGCGCGCGGGAGGCTTGGTGCTGGCGCATGGATGGTGGTGCTGGCCTCGGGGTCCTGCGTGCAGGGACCGGGCCGCCCCATTTTTGTGGAGTACGTCTGCGTGATACCAGGCTCTGTGATGGACGGAAGGGGCGCAGTGGTGAGTACGAGGCCCCGTTCTCATCCTCTCAGGGCTGACAGCCCAGCAGGAGGTGGATGCCTGGGATGACTGGCAGCTGTGACAATGACCGCACTGCTCCTGTCTGTCACTATTATACAGTGACCGCCCATTGTTTCAGCGGCCCAGCCCACTGGAAAGGTCTGTGGCTCTACCCTCCACAGGTTCCCAGGACCCGGGTCTGTCTCGGTACCTCCATGGCCCCCACCATCATCTAGGCCAACGTCGTCCATCACCTTGACTGCTGCAATAACAGCCAGCCGTCTGCCCACCCACATAACAAAGCACCACGCAGCCACTGGGGTGGTCTTTTCACCGGATGCCCTGCTCACAAGCCTCGCGTGCCTCCCATCCACCTAGAACGGAGCCAATGCCCTAATCACAGCCCACCGGGGCCCCCTGTGACTTGGCCCTTGCTCATCGCCCTGTGTTCTCCCTCCTGCCCTCTGCTGCAGCCCCACCCCGCTCCTCGCCAAACCATCAACATATCAGGTACACGCCGCTTCAGGGCCTTTGCGCCTGCTGTTCCCACAGCCGGAACGCTTTTCCTTCACTCTGCCTCACGGCCTGCTCCTCGGCCGCCTTCAGGACTTTGCTCAAAAGTCACCTCTTCCTCCTGGGGCCTTCCCTGACCACGCCCCTCTCTGCAGCGTTTTTCCTCACAGCACTTCTCGACCTCGCGTGAGATGCTTCTGTGTCTGTGTCCAACCCCTCCCCACCAGTGAGCTGCTCGTCGCTGTATGCTCCCGGAGCAGAGCTCGGCGCCCCAGCATTTTAGTTGAATGAATGAATGCGGAGACCCTCGTTCCTTCCCATACAGCTCCCAGGGGCTGTGTGCACCTGTGGCCGGGCTGACGCCTGCTGTCTCGTTTCTCCCCGTGCCTTCTTTTTCTCGTCGTACCTCAGTGACATTGGACTTCACAGTTACCCATGCCCGTTCTGAATGTGGCAGAGCGTAGCGCAGATGGGTTATCAAACACTGAAAGTTCTCGTTACTCCCTAGCTTTCCCACACATCCTTCGTTCTGCCTGGGCTGCCCACCTCCTGACCTGGCCAGCTCTTCGCACCTCAGCTCAGCTCTCACCTCCTCCTGGAAGCCTTCCCAGGGTGCCTCAGGAGAAGCAGATGCCTCTCTGTAGTGTCCTGGGCCATCTGTATCAATGAGCAGTTTACTTTGGGGGGCATTCTCTCTGTCCCACTGACAGTGAGCCCCTGGAAGAAAGCACTGGGTGTGCCGTGATTGCCATAGAGGCCTGAGGCTGTCCCTGGATTGGAGTGCCTGGACCCCACCCTGAAACCTGCTCCTCCTGCCCGTCTGACCCTTGGCGGGCCCTTGGTCTGCCCGCTGGAGGCTGAGCCGCAGCCCTGTACCGGGCAACAGCACAAACCCCAGTTCACCTCAGCCTCCAGCAGCCTGGGGTGCCGGCCTTGCTGCTTCTAGTTAATGGCTGGGGAACCGAGGCAGAGAGAGGTGAAATTACTCACCCCGGATCACTCAGCGGGGCGGGCAGGGCAGGGCAGAGCTGGGGTTCTGGTCTACGTACAGCCTTCCAGGGGGGCCACTGGGGCCTAGAGTGCCGTCCCCTGCTCTGAGCTGCTGTGGCCGTGTGTCCTCGGCATGGGGGCATGGGTGAGTGTCCCTTACACACACATACACACACAGGTGTGCACAGATTCACAGAGCAACCGAGGTACACACACCTCCCTCTCTATGGCACGGATTCATAGATGCACACTCGTACTTCAGTAAACACTTGTGAACACGCTGCGTGCACACACACACACACACACACACACGCACAGCTGGCTCCAATCTCTGAGCCTGGCAGCGAAGGGTCCCCTGTTCAATGCACTGTGGGACTCTGGGCCCGCCTTGCACACTGTACAGCCTGGGTGGGGGCCCGGGTATGGAGAAGGCAGCATGTCCAGTCCTGTGGAGTAGGAGTGGGGTGCTCAGCGGCAAACCAGGCCTCTCCTCTGCCTGTCCCTGCCCCAGAATCCACCAGCCCCACCTGAGCCCAGGCCTCCCGGCACCTGGAACCTGCAGCTCCCCCACTGCCCCCGGGCTGCTCATGCCCCAGCCCCAGCTCTGGGGGCCTTTCGCCTTCTGCTCACGCCGTCACTCTCTGGCCCGTGAGGCCCTGCAGACCTGGCCTCACAGCAGGGTGGACAGCTCAGCTTCCAGGGAGCCGGGCCCAGCTCTCAGCGTGGACACGGTCACTGGGTCATTCACAGACCCTGGTCCCCTCCCCTGGGGGCCCCCACTTACCTTTGGGAGTGGCAAGTGAATGCCAGGCCTCCACGCAGACCTCACAGCTTCTGTTTTTCCAGGCCAAGGTCTCCCCGCCCCCACCTGGCCAGCTGGGGCTGGATCAATGACCCAGAGCCATGGCCCGGGTGTCTGGCCCTTGTCCTCTGCGGCCTGTGGCCCCAGGCTCCATGGGCCGGCTGGTCCGTTCAGGACCTGCTCTGTGCCGGCACTCAGGTAAACAGTCCAGAGGCTGGAGGCAGGCAGTGCCCGCCCCACCCCGCCCTGCCCCGCCCCGCCCCTCGCGCACCCCGGAGGAGATCTGAGCTGTCCCCCGAGGCCCGTTGCCTGGTGACATTCCTGCCTGGTTACAGCCCCTGGTCCCCTAGAGCATGAGATGGGGGCGGCAAGGCCTGGGGGCTAAGCTGAGGGGCCTGAATGGTACACTCAGGGGCTCACACGGATCTCCAGACCTGGACAGGTGAGACCAGAGGAGCTGGTGGCCGGAGAGAGAGGAGGAGGCGGGGCCCACGTGGCCCAAGCACAGGAGAGAAGCGAGTGGAGTAGGGAGTGGGATTTGATGCTATTTCCTGTTCAGCTGGCAATTATTTGAATTTCTACCTGATCCTATAGGGCCGTGCTGCCCATCTCGGAGGCACTGGCCCCACAGGGCTCTCGAGCAGCTGGGACACAGCCCGTCCGGACTAAGACATGCCGCACAGTTCAGATACACACCAGGTGCGAAGACACAGTGCGAACAGGGAATGCAGAGCACCTCAGAAAGGGCGGTTTGGCATTGATTACGTGTGGACTCTCCTGGGTTAAATAAAACATCCCATTAAACTTCGTTCCGCCTGCTTGGTTTCCTGTTCTTCAGTGTGGTGTGGCTGCTGGAACACCATTCACCAGAGAGGCAGCACGCAGAACGCTGAAACTCATCACAAGTGTGAATTGCATGCGAGCGGGCGAGGCTGCGGTAGAGGGCAGGGGCGGTGGGTCTGACCCCCCCAGGCTCCACACCTCGTGTCGGGCACCAGGGTTTTCTGAGCGTGTGCAGGCTGATCAGCGTCTGTCCCGGTGAGGAGGCTGCACACCTGAGACCCTGTGTGCTGTGACATGTGGGTCCCAGCATGTGTGTGTGCATGTGTCAGGTGTGTGCGTGTGCCCAGTCAGCGTGTGCACGGAGTTTCGGGTGACGGTGAGGAAGGCCTCCTGTGCAACACCTACCACGTGGCACCACCAGTGTCACGCATGCATGTGCATGCTCCTGTGTGTGCTCTGGAAGGAGCCTGCTGAGTGCAAATGTCGGGGGCCCATGGGGCCCCCGTGTGTCCCGAGCTGCGTCCATCAGAAGCGAGGGTCCTGCACAGAGGCGTCTGGGCCTGAGCTCCATGCGGCAGGAGAGTCTAAAAAGCAGACCTTGCGCAATCGGTGTCCTCTGTACTTGTCACCGGCCCGGTCATCGATCGATAGATCTATTGGCCACAGCCCAGGGAAGGGGCTGACATGGGGTGGCAGCAAAACGAGGGGGGGCACTTGAAAATATGGGCATGGGGACTGCCCCCCCAGGAGCTCAGAGAGCCGTGGGCAGGAGGCAGCCGGCCCCTGAGAGAGGATTCCTCCTGTCAGCAGGGCGACTGTGTGGCCTGGATACTGTGTCGCCACAGCAGAGGGACCTGCTCCCACACAGACGGGGGACGAAGACCCCCCCCCGTTCTCTGGGAGCCTGCACTCCACACTAACGCTGGGCCCCCTCGGTCTCCAGACAGGCCCCGAAGGCTTGGCCGCTGAGGCTGGGAGGCCAGGCCTTAGTGTGGCCACCACATGCAGGGGACCAGGATCCTGCCAGGGGTTGGAGAGTGAGAGGTTGTGGCCGCAATCTCCGTCCCTCCACCTGCGGGAGACCTGGCAAGACCTGCCACCTCCCCAGGTGCCCTCGCGTCACTGTGGATGAGGATGATGAAGCTGGGTTGTTGAAGGCCCGGCACACGGGAAGTCTCTACAAAAGGTGAGCTGCCCTTCTTTACCTCGAGGTTTGGGTGGAGCTGGGGGAGGGGGCGGGCAGCCGTGAGCTCCCCACACTCCACAGCGGCCTTGTGGGAACGGGCACCAGGTCCCGGCTAGCGCTGCGAGGGCCGCTTACTCCGGTCGGGTGCCGCACCCCATGCTTCACGGGCTGTTTCCTTCACTTCTCCCAGCAGCCCTTGCACCGGGGCCGTTTTTAGCCCCCATGTGCAGAAACCTGCCCCCTGTGAAGTGTGCACTCACAGCTCTGGTTTATGAGTCAAGCAAACCTGCATGAAGCGCCTACAGCATGTCAGGCCTGGCTGTCCAACATCCTAAGACACCCTAAAAACGAACTGACCTGCAGAGGGAGGCCTGACCTCAGCCCCGAGGGCACAAAAAAAGGTGCTTCTGATGTGTCCGATCGTGTCCCCCAAGCTTTTGTGTGGCTGTCCTACCCGCGTCCCTCCGGCCGGAACCCTGTTTGGAGATGGGGTTGCTGCAGGTGCAGTGAGTTACCATGAGGCCACGCTGGAGCGGGGTGGGCCCCCAAACCAGTGACCGATGCCCCGATAAAAGAGAAACTCGGAGACCGATATGCACACAGGGTTAAGGCCCCATGAAGGTGGAGGCAGAGATTGGGGTGAGGCTCCTACCAGCCCAGGAGCCCCAAGCATGGCCAGCAAACCCCCAGCCGGCCGGAGGAGGCAAGGAACAGACTCTGGCTCACAACGCTCAGAAAGAGTCAGCCCTGCCGACACCAGGTCCTCGGCTTGTGGTGCTTTCTCGCCCAGCGGACCAATACAGTGCCAACTGCGCCTTCGGGTGGGTGCTGTGCCCCGGCCTGTGCACACCCGCTTCCACCCGGGCCGCACACAGCAGGTGCTCGCCCCCGTCTGCCGAAGAGGCTGAAGCGCCACGGCAGCTACATTTCTATCAGGCCTCAGCCAGGGCCGTGTCTAGACTGTGCGCCCCGTGAAGACAAAGCCCCACCTGTCTTGTCCCCTGCTGGGGGCCGGCCTAGACCAGCGCCCGGCACACGGGGCAAGGACTGGCTGAGCGCACCAACAACAGCCGCAGCCGACTCCTTCGAAGGTCACGCAGGAAGGCTGTCGAGCTCTGGGGCCGCGCTGGGCTCTTCACGGTGGCACCTCAAGTCCAGGCCGGGGAGTGACACGTGCCCACTCAGCTGACGAAGAGACGGAGGCTCTGAGTGGGGGGTGGCCTGCCCCAGGTCCCGCGGCCCCTTGCAGGTGGAACGGGGGCTCCATTCTCCCCTCTTTGCTGGAGGTGCATCAGATGCCGGGGCTGCTGCAGCGAATCCCCGCACCCCGGGTGGCCTCACACAGTGTCGGCAGGTCCATTCCGGGCTCTAGGAGAGAGACCGTCCTGCCCCCGCAACCACGCCCCGGCTTCTGGGGGTGCCAGCGGTCCTCTGCTTCTCCTCTGCCCCCGCCCCACCCCCGGGCCTGGGTCTCTGCACCCCATCTCCCTCTTCTCTTAGGGCCACCAGTCGTGTGGGACCACCCTATCCGCTATGACCTCATCTTACCCCGCTTATGTCTGCTGAGACCCTATGTCCGACTAAGGCAGTGCCGCAGCTTCCAGGTTTGGGGGACGGGGGGGGAACTATGGCAGGAGATCACGGGGGGAGACCACGGAGAGCTGCCCGCCCTAGTCAGCCGTCCTGCGGGTCCGCCAAGCCTCAGAGCTCACGGAGGCCATCATCGGGGCCCTGGGGGCCAAGGGCCCAGCCCATCCTGGGGAAGGTTCTCTGCGGGCCAAGCCTCTCTCTCCCAAGCCCCCTGGGGAAGTGGGGGGCTCACAGGCTCGGGAGCTGCGGTGAGGGCCTTGAGGTGGGGGCGGGCTCCGGGGGTCCCAGACAGACGCTGTCTGAGCCGGCGGCATCTGGGAGGACTGGGCCCTGCTGGGCTCCGAGGCGGTGTATGAGTCTCCTAGGACTGTCCCAACAAAGAGCTGCCCGCGGGTGGGTTAAAACAACAGAAAGGTATTGTCACACAGTTCCACGGGCTGGAAGTCCAAGGTCAAGGTGCCAGCAGGACTGTGTTCTCTGTGAATCTGCCGGGGAAGGATCCTTCCTGCCTCCTCTTCACCGTGGCGTCGGTGGCAGTCCTTGGCACTCCTTGGCTTGTGGCAGCTTAATGTCAATGGGTCCCTGCCTCCATGGTCACATGGCCACCCCCCTGTGTCATTCTCAGTGTCTCCTCCCTTCTTCTCACAGGGACACAGGTCACAGGTCATAATCGATTAGGGGCTGCCCTAATGGCCTCATCTTATTTGCATCTGCAAAGACCCCTGTTTCCAAATAAGGCCACATTCATAGGCGGGAGGGGCAGTTAGGCCTTGAACTTGTTTTAGGGGAGACACAATTCATCCCATTACAGGTGGGGCGGCGGGGGTGGGGGCAGGGTGGTGGTTGACAATGCCGTGGACTTCGGGCTGCTCTTCCAAAGGGCCATGCAACCCTGGGTCCTCGAGTCGCTGCTGAAGCGTGTCACACCCCCCAGAATCCCCTCATCAGAGAGTCATCCCTTCGAGTGCTCAGATCCGCTAGAGAGAGTCGCACCTTGAGCCTGTGCACCCTGAGACATGGGGAAGACAGACAGTGAGTGAGGAGCGAGAGGTTGGAAAGAGCAAGGGGGGAGCCCCGCCCCAGCAGCCTCACCGAGGCAGCGGAGAGCATCGGAGGGGCACCCCAGCAAGCCAGCTGCACCCACACCTGCAGCCGCGGTCACGGCCCGGTCCCCGCCCGCCCCACCCCTTTCGAGTACTTTACATATGTACTCGCATCTTGAAGCCTCACAACTGTCCAGGTACTTCCCCTGCCTCACAGAGGAGAAACCTGGGGCACAGGGGTGTCTAGGCGTCAGCCCGGAGGCGCGGCCGGCAGTCAGCAGACGCAGGACCTGGTCCAGGCCGCCCGGGTCCCGAGTCCGTGCTTCTGCCACCACACCAGCTGCCCTGCAGGGGCCGCACGGCCCTCTGGGTGGGGCCGAGGGCGTTCTGTCCACCATGGGATCCCTAGTACCTGGCGCCGTGACCTGCCCTTAACAGGCCCTCAGCAAATGTCTGCTGAGGGAATGACTGAGTGAAGGAATGGATCTCTAAGAATTCCCCCCTCTTCCGAGGGCCGTGCTCAGCCAACTGTACCCCAAGCCTGCTGAGCGGGGCTGAGCCCCCGTGGCCCAAGCCCCAGATTCCATCCCCCTCCCACACGTAGCAGTTTCTTCAGAGCCTCCCAAGACGGGCCTTTCCAGTGAAGGCCCTGAGCTCCGTGCTTCTGAGAGGCAGGGTGTGGCTACCAATTTTCGTGCCCGTGCCCTCCGTGGTCACTCCCTCCCCCACCAGCCGAGGACCCTGCAGACGGGGCGGGGGGCAGGGGCGGTCATTGCGCTCCTCTCCGAGGCCAGCGCCCGGCCTGCGGCCAGCTGCACGGAGGAATGGGAGGCAGCGACGTGTGTCCCCCCAGCTCCTCCCTCCCCTCTGTGCCCTGGCTTCCTGGAATTGCAGCCTGGGCACCCCCCGCCCCCCGAGGCACCTCTCTCCCCACTCAGCACTTCCTGCCGCGCGTTCCCACAGTCCCGAACGCCACCACCGCCCCCCCCACCCCCCCTCCTCCCGGCGCTGTGACGGGAGCGGAGTGTGTCATCGCTGTGGTGGTGGAAAATGTCTCTGAGCAAGCCAGCAAGGGGACGTCCCCGGGCCGTCACTGGGGCCAGGCTGAGGCCGCTGGGGCTAAGCTGAAGTTTAATCAACAACCCAACACCCACCCCTCGTCCCTGGCGACAGTGGCCATGAGACAGTAGGGTGCAGGGGTGAGCGTGCAGGGTTCCAGTCCCCTCCCCCCCGTTCTGGCCCCTGAACCCACTGTGTGGCCTGGGATGTGGCACCGTCGTCTCGCAGGGCCTCCTGTCTTCCTCGGTGACGCAGGACTCAAGAATCTCCGTCATGCCTGTCTCGCTAGGTCGCTAAGACACTTCATGAGACTCTGCGTCCACACGCCCTTTAAGAGCCACGAAGGGCCTGCCCCGTGCACGCTAGAGACTGCCTTCCTTCCAGTCCGAGCTGCACCGTGTCCCCACCGGATGCCCCCCGCCCCCGCAAGACCGCTCTCGGCCTCTGCCTTCTCATCTGGACAATGAAGAGCAGCCCCCCCACCCCACCCCCGGTCCCTTCTAGCATTGTCAGGGGGTGGAGGGAGGGAGTGCGGTGCTTAGCACACGGCCCACAGCCCGAGGCGCACCCCGTGCTCCGCACATGCAGCTCTGGGAGGGACCCTGAGGGACTGGAAGCGTCCCCACGGCGGCCCCGCCCCCACTGCCGGTTGGTAAAACCCAAATTGCCAGACAGTGGTCGCTAATCTGCGAGAGCGACTCCCTTCCTCTCCCGAGGACCATCCCCAACCACCTACTCCCAGCACCAGCGGGACGCCGACCAGGCCCTCCTCCTAAAGGCCCAGACCACACGCCGCCCGCCTTGCCCGGGCTGGAGGCTCCCGCAGACAGAGGCTCCTCGCACCTGGGGCTTCTGAGACGGTTTGCGCTAACGCGGTCTGGCTGATGCTCAGCCGCAGCTATGGTTATCTCCCCTGTGTCCCCCGAGTCTAGCACAGGGCCCAGCCCACCGCTCGGCAGATGGCTGTCCCCAGAGGAATTCAGCAGCGGGCAGGAGGAGGCGGTCATCAGCCCCACTTGGGACGAATCGAAGGGCCTCCTGGAAGTGGAGGTGCTCGGGCGGGGTCCTGAGGGATGTGTAGGAGCCCGGGAGCAGATGGTCTGGGTGTCAGGGCGGCGTCAAACACCAGCAGAGGTCGAGCTAAACGAGCCCACTCGGGTCCTCACCCTCATCCGTCGCCTCCCACTCTTGAAGTGAAGTGCGTGTAGACCTGGCCACAAGCCACATCTCATGTGGCACCTGAAACCACATAATATCGGTGCTAAGAAGACACTTAGAAACCCTGCCCCCTGACTGCCCCATTCACAGACAGGAAGGCTGAGGCACGGGAGCGGAGGTGCCCTGCCCGAGGCCCCTCAATCGTGGGCTCACATTAAGGAGTCCCACCCTTGTCCTGAAGACAACGGGGAGCCGCTGCAGGCTTCACCGAGGGTGTGGCACGGCCAGAGCAAGACCACCCTGGCAGGGCTCGGAGGTGGAGGGACCAGAGGGGACACGTGGACCGAGGAGGAGGCTGAGCAGGGATCCGACCCAGAGGTGCCAGGCCACTGGCGTGGGGGTGGTGTCAGCCCCCATGCCCGGGATGGAATGTGAGCTGCTTGTAATCTTTTGAATGGGTTGCCAGTAAGTTTAGAGTGGAATTTTTGCTTTTTTTTTTTTTTCACGAATGTAATTGTCTTGTGTCTACAAAGGCCCACAAGTGGTGGCACCACACGTACCTGAGTCTGGGCCGTGGCTGCAGCGACCATCGGCTGCATGGCTGAACCTCCCTGGGCCTCCGTTGCCTCCAGGTCTGCCCAACGTGCAGCCCGGCACCTGCCTCACAGGGCACCTTCCGGGCCCTTTGGGAGGTGATGCCTGGCGCAGCGTCTGAAACATAAATGTTAGTGCTCTCATCCCTTTCTCATGCACTTCTTGGCTGTTCTGAGAGTCATCAGAATGTCAATGATTAGGACAGGGTGGGTTAGTCGTCCTCGTTGTGGTCATTTTTCACAGTTCTCCTGGTGCCTGGGCGCTGGAAGCTGCTTGGAGTGGGAGCTGGAGGTGTGGGGACAGGGGGCAGGGGGCAGAAGGGCTGGAGGACCAGGGTGTGGAGGGGACAATTACCGTTCAAGGCTCTGAGGACCTGAGAGGCCGAAAGCCCCGCCTGCCTCTCCTCCCTTGGCTCTTATTCCCATCTGCCTGGCTGCCTCCTGCTTCCCGCTCCGCACCTGCTGGTCCCCGGCCTCGGGCTGCCTAGTCCCCAGCTGCTGCCGCTCCCCTCCCCTGCAATCCGACCCCGCAGGCCCGTCTCTCCTCCACTCCCTGCACCACCACCCCCTCCTTGTTCCAGCGCCCAAGGCCCACCCTCGCATGCACTCCGGACCATCACACCATCTCCGCCAGGTGTGCGGTGGCCCCTTAATCTGCTCGCCGCCGGCTCGGGTCTCTCCTCGGAAACGGCGGGGCCCGCTGGGTTCCCTGAGCCTGCCTGTCACGGTCCCCTCTCAGCTTTCCAGCCCCATCATCTTGTGTCCCACCTGGAAATTCTGAGTCTCTGTTGTGGAAGGAGCCTGAGGGGTTATCTGGTCCAGAGGCACCACTAGGTGCCAGCTCTGATCATTCGGGACCTGCCGACAGAATCCAAGGCTGCGCCTAAGCTCCAGAGGAAGGCGGGTCACGGTCCGTCGGTGACATCCGCCGTGCACGGGCGCAGTCTGTCAGCAGTCCGCCTGGAGCGCAGTTTTCTGAGAGCCAGATGGGGCCGTCCACGATCTGTCCAACTTCTCAGAGTTGAGGATTCTGAAAAAATAAAAATAAATAAAAAACGTTCATATGCGTCCCAAGCATCATCTCTCATCGCCTGGAAAGGCCCCTGTGAGGCAGGTGCTGCATCGCACATTTGGCAGATTAGGTCCACGGAAGTGAGGACGTGCAGCTGACGCTCGGTGCAGCCGAGGTTCAATATTCAAGGTTCAGTAAGAAGTCAACGGCACCTGGCTGGCGTAGCTCAGTGGATTGAGCGCAGGCTGCAAACCAAAGCATTACAGGTTCGATTCCCAGTCAGGGTACATGCCTGGGTTGCAGGCCACGGCTCCCAGCAACCACACATTGATGTTTCTCTCTCTCTCTCTCGTTCTCCCTCCCTTCCCTCTCTAAAAATAAATAAATAAAATCTTTAGAAAAAAAAAAGAAGTCAAGTGCAATATTTTCCCACGAGACCATGTCAGATGATGCCTGGACACAGGATAAGGCAGACCTGACTCTTATTAGTGAAAAAGACATTTCCTTTACGACCCTTTTGCTCTTTCTCAATGAGGCGTCTCTGTTACGTGCTAGCATGTCTTCAACGGCTTCACGGCACTGACCATCTCCCCTTAAACTGAGAGCCCGAGCAGATTCCAGCAGGCAAGGAATTAAAATGTGTTTCGTTGTATTTAGTTTTGACAGTTACCTTTTATTAACAGTGACTATCAGCTTTCCATTTACAGAATAGATCTCCCGTTAAATAAAAGGATATAGCCAAAAATGTGCACTTAAAAATATGAAGTAAACAGTGACTTCATGAAGTCACTGTGAAGTAAAAATGTGATTTAAAAATATGAAGTAAACAGGAACAAAGATGGCACACACAGATCATTGAACATCTATGTAACACCAGTGACTGAGGCTGAGAAATGTCACCCTCCCGAGGACTCTGCCAGGTGGCTCGCAGGGGTTCCCGGGTTTGCCCCAGGACACACAGCAGGGGTCTGGGCACGCAGCTGGGGTCTGACGCCTGCGCCAGGACGGCGGCTCCCAGTGGCCCAGAATACGAGGAACCCGATGGCAGGGAGCGGGAAGGGACCCTGTAGGGCAATTAAGCTATTCCATTGTAAGAACTGAAGACTTGGGCAGCCTCAGGAAAGGGTGATTTTGGCCATAAGGGAACAGGAATGCTGAGTTAACAGCCAGTAGCCCCCTCAGCAGCAGGGGTCTTTGTAACAGGAGGCGGGGCTCAGTGCCTCTCTAACCTGTTCCGGTGCCTCCCCACGTGTGCCTGAGTCCAGGGGCCTCCCTCCTTCCTCGAGGTCAAAGGCCCGAGACTGGGAGAAATCTGACTGGCCAGCGCAGCCCTTGCCTCCCTGATTAGACAAAACTTCTGTTCTAAACCACCTCATAGGTTGCTGGCCTGGGTCAAGCGCCCAATCAGCTTTGAGCAAGGCCTATAAATATAGGCACTTTACTTTCCCAGCTCAGTTGTAAAGGAGGCTGGGGCCTTCCCGGTGTGGGAAGTTAGAGGTCACCGGTGTGATCAGTGCCAGGGGCAGAGGGAACAGAAGTGGAGGGTTGGCGGGAGGCCCTGAGAAGGAAGTGAGGGGGGAGGACTTCCACGTAAGGGGATGAGCCTCTTGCTGGAGCGGGCATGCTGGGACCTCGTGGGTGTGGGGCCTCACTTCTCTGAGCGCTGACCTCAGAAGGGTTAGGGTGCCCAGGGTGCTCTCATGAGGTGGATGGTGCCCCCGTGCGTGAGAGGGCAGCTGGGCGCAGGAAGCCCAGGCAAGGTGGCACCAGACAGTTCATTCATTCATCGGGGGAACACAACGGGGGGGGGGGCGGGGTCAAGTGCACTGTGCCAAGTGCAGCGATGGAGCTGCCCTCCTGGAGGAGGTCCTGCAGCCCCTCGGCTTCAGAAGAGACCCCTGCAGTGGAGGGGGCAGCGGCAGGGACCAGCACTGGGCTGTCTGCAAGACCGGGCAGGGTTCCTTCCGGCAGCACGCCTAAGGGCTCCGTGACGCCATCGCGGAAGGATCCGGCCGAGGTCCACTCTGGCGGGGGATGTGTGTCCGTGCTTGGACCCCATTAAAGACGCAGGAGCCAAACGTTTTGCGGCCATGGGAGATCCCCAAGAGAAGGGACACGGCCTCTTTGTCCAGCCGCCCTGTGACCCTGAGAACTGGTCCCTCCTGCACTGAATCCCAGGGTTCGGGCACGTGAAGGGCGACAGTGTTTCCCTCTAGGGGGAACGCTGCGCTCACATTGGAGAGATGGAGCGGTTTGTCACCCGATGAGACAGGAGGGCACCCAGGCACAGGGAATGGCATGTGCAGAGGTGTAGGGGCGTGAGGGAGCTCCAGGGGGCTCAGGAGGACTGTCCCGAGGGTTCCTGGAGGGAATGACCCCGTATGATGCTGGAGGGGCGGGGCCAGGCCAGGGGGACAGTGAGGGGTCCTGTGGTTCTAAACAAGGACGGCATGGCCACACGTGTGTTTTGGAAAGAGGGTTCCGGCAGCCCCGGGGAGGTGGGTGAGGGGGGCTGAGCGGGGGTGGGGCCAGGCGGGGAGCCCAATACAGAGGCGGGACGCTGCCCCTGGAGAGCCACGAGATCTCTCCTCCTCGGGGAACTGCTGTAGGCTGGGGAGGAGCGATGCTTCAGAGGCAAAACCCAGGGCTCCCCGTGATTGATGGGGGGATCCAAGTGCCCCACCCCTTGCAGTTCCTGGCTGGGGAAGTACGTAGGATGAGGGAGCAGCACGTGAGGTTTGGCAGTGAACAGCCCCATGTGCAGGTCCTGGCGGGGGCCATCTGGGCAAAGATGTCCAGGGGGCAGCTGGCCACCAAGTATCTCAGCAGAGGACAAGTCTTGACGACAGAGTCCCCAACTGGGCCTGGAGTGACAGTGGGTGGCCACCTGCCCCACCACTGGCCATCTGTCTACACCAAGTGAGCTGGGTCCTGATCCTGGAGCTCTTGGAGGGACAGGTAGGCATCAGTGTTGAGGGGCAGGCAGAAGGTGGGGGCTCTGACCTGGCACTGCCCAGGGGGGCTGGCCCAGGGGAAGCCTGCCCCCACCCCAGGGCCAGGGCCGGGGCCGGAGCCCCCCTCCCCAGCTTCTCCCAGTGCGTTCTCCAGGGGTGACTGGAAATCCACCAGGTCGGGGGCTGCCGGGGTGGGAGGCTCCAGGGACGGGGGGCCCCAGTCTTTAGGGACTCCCTCCGGCAGAGACGGGGGCAGCCTCTCTTCATCAGTGGCCCCCAGGGCAGTGTCTGGGGGGCCTGGGCCGCCGACGAGAGTAGGGGAGAAGAGCAGCAGGTCACCCCTGGGGGGGAAGGTGCAGTAGGCGTCATCCTCCCCCGGCAGAGGGGGCAGGGGCGAGAGGGGAGGCCCCTCGGGCGCTCCAGGCCCGCCCTGGTCGTCGGGCTCCTCAACGCAGGGGTCGTAGGTGAAGTACACCTGGCAGGACTCGATCTCCAGTGCGTCCGGGAGGTGGAAGAAGAAGTAGCCTTGGTTGGTGAAGCAGCTGGTCAGTGAGTGGCCGCTGGTCTCCAGGGAGGAGGAGCGCGCTTTGTCCTGCTGCAGCAGGAGCAGCTGTGTGGCCTTGGCCTCCCTGTCCAGCACCTCCAGCGGGGAGATCTCGGGGGCCGGGCCGCCAGGACTGAAGGAGGACGACGGGAAGGGCGAGGACAGCCACTTCTGCCGGGGAGACAGGCCGGTGCAGGATTTAAGCGAGAGGTTCCGTTTAGGCTCCTCCAGGTTCTCAGCAACAGCTCCTAACTCCTCTGGCAGCAAGCCACTCCAGGCTGGCCCCCCTCCCCCCCCGCCCCCAGGGGAAGCCCTCCCTGGCTGTGCCCCCAGCCCCACCCCCTGCCTGGTGCTTTGGGAGCCCTCTGGGTCAGCCAGAGGAGGCGCCTGCTTCCTAGCCCCCTCCCCCTTGCAGGCCTTCCCGGCCCACTGCAGGTGCCCAGGGACATGCTGGCCCCAGGAGGGACCACTTCCCCAGCACCTGCTCCAAGCCCTGTGCTGCTCTGGGTACCGAGGACGCAGCAAAGGGTAGAAGGTCCGGGTCTGCCGGGGACTAGCGTGAGCATGTGAATCCCCCAGCCAGCGCCGAGGCAGGAAGGGCCCGAGAGTGCGTCTGGTTCCCTTTACGGATGTGCCCTGGCCCTGGTCACGCAGCAGGGCTGGGACCCAGGGATCCCCCCCACATGGCCACGGAGGGCATCTCCCGTGGGGAGTTAATAGTCCCCTAATGTGCTCTCCCTCCCACTGCCCCGGGCCCCCCACTCCACCTCCCCACCCTCCGTCCACAGAGAAAGGAATGCACCCGTCAGAGCGCTCCTCCGTGGCCACCTCAGAACCCGGAGAGCCCAGGCCCAGAGCAGGGAGGCTTGGTTCTGGCCCCGGCCCTCACTCGCCGCCCGGTGACCCTGGGCAGGTCCCCGCGCCTCTCTCAGCCTCAATCCCACAGCAGTGAGCTGCTGCTCCCCCCCCCCCCCCTTTCCTCCCTGCGGACCTGCAGGGAGTTGTCAGGTGAGGAGAGGAAGGCGGGACTGGCGCCAGGTGAGATGCAGGCCACACAGCAGAGACGAGGGGACAGTCAACCCCTGGGGGCGGGGCGTTTGAGAACCCCCTCGGCTCCCAGAGCCCAGGGACCAGGCCTGGCGGGCTCCCCGCTGCATTCCTGTGCCCAGTCGGGCCTTCGGGGCCAGTCGATATATTTTGCATGAATTAATGGACCAGTAGAGACACGCCCTGTTTCTCCCTCCCCAGAGAGAGTCTCTGGAGCCATGCGGGCTGTTACACGGGTGCACGGGCACACACATGTGCCCACGTGCACACGCCTGCACACACCACTCAACAAAATCGACCCCATCCCCCAAACCAGGTGTTCTTATTACAGGAGAAAAATCTGAGAAAGACCCTGGAGCAAACCGGAGACAGCAAGGAAGGGGAGCCAACTGGGAGAGAGGGAGAGAGCACTGGCCGGGTGGGGGCCGCAGAGGCAGGGCAGGGCAGCGCCAGGGAGGGGCTGGGCCTGGGGCCAGCGCTGGTGTGCCCAGCCTCCCCGGGCCCCCTCCCGGGGGTGTGTGTGGCCAGCCACTTCCTGGGCCTAGGCCTCCCTCCACAACGCCCTGAAAGCAGAGGGGAGGGGGCGCCAGGGGAACTCGTCCCCCTGCGTGCACACCCACACACTGGCACGCACTCCAGGTCCCGTGGACAGGACAGTGTGCCTTGTGGCCTGGCAGCCGGGGTCCTGGGAGAGAACCCCTAGGGAGAGGAAGAGGAGCAGGCTCCCACTCAGATGCAGAGGATGAGCGGGGGTCCCCCTTGGCCAGCCCCCACCCCAGTCACAGGTGCGTGCCCAGGGCCTCCTCCGAACTCGAGGCCTGGGGCAGGAGTCTGAAACTGGGGGTGACCTCCTGGGAAGATGGAGGGGTCCCCAGCTCTGTGGGAAGGACCCCCCTCTCACCTCAGAATGCCTAGGCCCCAGAATCAGAAAGACCGCAAGCTGGCGGAGGACTGAGAACGCATGTAGTTCAGCCTCCAGCCAGGTCCAGTGTGGGGATCCCTTCAGCCATCTTTTGATGCATAGCCAGGCTTTCTTGCATACTGTTGTTGGTGGGGAGCTCACTATCTATAGGGCCGAGTGTTCCAAAAAATTCCACAAGGGGCCCTGACCAGCCCTGGTAGAAAACTCTGAAGCCAGCTCATGGCAGCTCCTGTCCAGGACGGCCTTCCAGCCCCTCCGCACTCCTCCTGAGCCCCCTCCAGTCCTCCCTCCCCCCTCCCCCACAAATCTAGGGAGGCTGAGGTGGGGGGCGGGTAGGGTGGTACAGGCAGCCCACCACATCCCCCTTCCCCCTTGAAGCTTCCTTCCTGAAGTGGGTGTGGGCTGGGGGAGGGGAGGTGACGACTCTGAGTGGCTTCAGAGTGTTACTGCTCCCCGGGCCAGCACCACCCACGTGCATCTGTGTTTTGTGACCGGAAGTGGCTAGAGGACTTGGAGCGCCTGTGCGAAGGGACAGGCCTGCCCGGGAGTCTGTGCAGGGGCCAAGGGAGCGCCGTCTGCGCTCTGTGGCGTGGGGAGCGCTTGTACCCCACGGAGCAGAGCGAACCAGGAGGAGGGAGCTAGGAGGGAGGCCAGATCGTGGGTGTCCTTGTCAGGGCCGTCGTGGCTGGTGGTTTGTCCAGGTTGTGCAGGGAAAGGGGGTGCCCAGGGCACCTGGTTTTGGGAGGTGGGGGTGGGGCTGAATTCCAGCCTACGCTCTGCTTGCCAAGACCTGCTCAGTCAACAGACTGGCGACCATTCTAGTGAGGGCCGCTTGAGCACCGCCCGTGGGCCAGCAGTGTTCTCGGGGCCATGGACTAGTAACACTATGCTCCTCCCCCTTTCACAGGTGAGGAAACAAACGTAGAGCTGTCCTATCACTTGCCCAAGGTCACGTAGTCGAGAGGTGGTGGAGCCGGGATTAGAACTGGGCAGCCTGCCTCAAACAGGGGATGCCTTTCCGCCAGAGAATGCTGTGACAGAGCCGGGGGATGGGCCCACCCCACCTCACGTCCACCCCACACCCACACAAGTGTGCTCCCTTCAGCGGTCCTCTGCTCCCACCCAGGGCCAAGGCCGCTACTCTGGCCCCATCTCCCGGCACCACTGCCCATGCGTCGGCTGGCCCGTGCCAGCTGTGCGATTCCACCCCCGCCTCCGGGCTCCTACCTGGAAGTCTCCTCCGTGTTCCGAGCTCAGCTGCGAAAAGAACTCCGAGGGGTCTGGGATGTGACATTTCAGAGCCTTCTTCAACCTGAACGGGGGAGAGGGAGGGAGGGAGAGGGAGGGTGAGAAGCGAAAGGCCACCGTGTCCTGCCATCAGCCCACAGCCCTGCGGGCAGGGCCCCAAGCCACTCAACACGGGAGCATTTATCTGTTTGGCACGGATCGAATGCCCAGCGAGGGAGGACACCGTGCTGGGCGCTGGGACCCGGGACTGGCTGACGGGGAAGGTGCCCGCTCTCCAGGAGCTGACGTTCTAACGGGGACACTGACACAGAGGGGGTGCCCTGCTGCCACCCATCGGAGGCGACAAGGAGCGCCGTGGAAGAGCAAAGTGTGGCGGGGGACCATGGGACCACAGGGACAGAGACGGCTGGTGCAGAGCGAACCAGGAGGAGGGAGCTCGGACAGAGGCCAGATGGTGGGCCTCTGGGTGAGGGCCGTCCTGGGCAGCCCAGTTCAGGAGGTGAGCTGCCCCAGGGCTCCAGGGGTGGGGAGGGGTGAGTGGGGGCCGAATTCCAGCCTGAGGGCCCCAGCATCTGTATGCACCTCCACCGTGTTGAAACTCGGTACATACATTTCTTGGCTTCGAGACCCCAGAAAGCGTGGCTGCTGCCCGCGTGTCCAAGCTCGGGTAGGCCCCCTCCCCCACCCCCTTCTGGTCTCCAGCCACAACTACCTCCCCGCGCTCTCAGTTTCTGAAATGTCCTCCCTGCCTCCCTCCCTCCCAGGGCCTTGGCACACGCTGTCTCCCCTGCTCTCCCCATCACCCACCCCCTCGCTGGGAATCACGGCTTCCTCGGGGAAGGTCCCCGCGCCACCCCTCCGCTGTGGCTCGTCTCCCCGCGCCCTGCTGCCAATGCACCCAGCGCCTTCCTGCACCATCCTAGTCACGGTGTGTCCCTCTGTACGTGTTTGACTATCAGGCACCAGCCTTCCCTCTAGAAAGACGGGACCTCGTGCGTGTGGCGCTCCCGGCACCCAGCACCGAGCCTGGCACTGAGCCAGCCGGGACCCAGACGGAGCCACGAGGACCCCCACACGCACACCAGCTGGCGTGCACACACACAGGCCCATGTGCACACACGCTCCTGAGGGCATCGCTCTGGCAGGCCCCCACCTAGGGCTCTCCCTCCCCCACTCCCATCAGGCTGTTCCCGTGGGTTCCACCTTTGGGGAGGGATCACGGGGAGAGGCAGGGCAGGCCCCTGGGAGGGCAGAGGGAGCGCTGGCGTGTCCGAGCAGGGGGCTCAGCCCAGCACGTGACCTGGCGAGGTGTGCGTGTGTCGGAGGGGAGTGTGCGGGACAGACAGGGAGGCGGGCGCTCTTACCACAGCCTGAGGTACCGGCAGTTGACTAGCAGGTAGACTATGATGATGAAGCCAAAGGCACCGCTGAGGCCCACAATGATATGGCCCAGCGAAGGGGCTGCCGTGGTGGGAGGAGGAGCAGGGAGAGAGGGGTTAGAGAGGCGCCCCGACTCGCCCAGATCACTCCATACCCAGCTGGTGCTGCGGGCGGGCCGATCTCTGACCCACGGCCTTCCCGGCATCCCAACCGGCCCAGCCGAGCTGCTGTGTGCCAGGCCAACACGGGGCATCATGGCACCCACTTTACAGATGAGGAAACTGAGGCCGAGAGGTGAGAGCAGCCTGCAGCTGCCCCGGGAAGAAACCCGGAGCGAGAGGTTTCGGGTGGAGAAAGTGAAAACAGCCTCTCGGGCCTCCCCACTATCTCATGAGGCTGTGGGCCGCCCCATCCCCTCTCGGAGTCCCTGTTCCCGTCTGTAAAACGAGCACAGATGTGCCCCCCCGCCCCATGCCCACCCCGCAGGGTCACATCAAGTGAGCTAATGACGAGGAGAAGCACGGAAGCCCCGGCCTGCCCCACCTGCTGCCCCCAGGGCCCCCCCCCGGCCGCCCCTTCCTGCCCAGCTCCCCCTTACACTCAGGCACCGTCCGGAAGGCCAGGGGCTGGCTCCAGGGGCTCCAAGTTGAGTTGCTGCCTCGCTGGGCCCTGACCCGCACCTGTAACACATACTGGGTGCCCGGGTCCAGGGTCTCCAGGTAGATCCACCGCTGGTTCTGCCCGATGGTCAGCAGGGGGACCCCCTGGGGTGGAGACAGAGCTGTCAAAGGGGAGGGGCACCCACTGCCCACCCACCTCTCCCAGCAGGGCTGAGCGAAGCAATGCCTTCCTTTCTCCTCTCCAGCCACCTCCTCCCCCCACCCCAGCCGCCCTCCCAAAGGCCCCCTGACTACGGATTGCTGGGGCCCAAACGCCAGGCTCATCCTAAAGCCTTCCCTCTCACGCATCCGCTCCAGTCAAAGCCACCTGCCAATCAGCTGGTGCCACCTCCAGGACCCCCTCTGGACCCTTCCCCTTCTCTCCTCCGGGCTCCCGCTCTGAGCTCCCACCGCCGCTCAAGCCTGCCTGAGCCTGGCCGCCCTGCCCTGCTCCCACCACACCCACTGCAGCAGGCTCTTCTCTCCGCAGGACCAGAGACAGGGATTTTCCCCGAAGACCCTCTCACCTCCGCACCCTCCCTTAGGTTTTCCCGCCCCGCCCCCCCCAACACCCAGGCAGTGTTCTGCCTTAGCCTCGGCGGCTTCCTCTGTGTGGAACACCCTCCCCCGATCCTCGCAGGGTCCGCTCCTTCTTGACCCTCCGACCTCAGAGCAGCCCTCCCTGGTCACCTGTCCCGGGAGGTCCCCTGTCCCCGTCCCTCTTAGAAGCATCATCCCATTTCGTGTCCCTGGTGACTTTTATCGATGTCCCGCAGCCTCCTGTTCCTGTGTTTCTGCTGACTCTCTGCCCCCCCCCCGCCCCCACCCCCTGGCTTCACCCCGCACGTGCATCCATGTAAGTTTCCTGAGAGCAGGGAGATCGTCGGTCTGGCCCTGCACTCTCTCCCCAGCGTGCAGTGCATAGTGTTTGCTGAGTGACTGAGCGAGCGAATAAAGGAACGAGCCAATGAGTGAGGACAGACCCCTGTGGGCCTGGACCATGCTGGATCTGAAGAGTGGGGAGGGAGCGCCCCAGGGCCTCTGGAATCTCACAGAGAGGGGAGTCCCCTGTCTCTTGGCTACAGCAACCTCGCCTGGTGTCAGCTTGGAATCTGCCACCAGCTGGAACCCTGGGTGTCAGGGGTCGCGTGGAGGGAGGGAGGGAGAGGCCGAGGTCAGCAGTACGGAGGGGCCACAGGAGCTGCCCGGGGGGGCCGCTGTGCCTCTGCTGAGAGGGGCGATAGGCAGGGCGCCCAGCACGGGGAGGGGGGGCTCGGGGCGGGTTGGCCTGGGCCCCATACTCACCTCCCAGCTGAGGCTTGCGAGCCTGAGCCGGGCCTCGAACTCCAGGTACCGCTCGACGTAGTGGGAGGACTGGTTGATGGCCCAGGTGACGTTGCAGCTGCGGGTCTCCAGGTGGGTGACGCGGAGGGAGTTCGGCGCCATCAGGCGAACTGGAGCGGGGAGTGAGGAAGGGGGAGAACACTCTGGGGGGCCTGGATCTCGACGCCGAGACGATGAAGCCCAGGGGTGCTCCCGCCTGCTGTTTTCCCCCTGGTGCACCCTCCCCAGAAACCGCGGGTCACCCCGCAAATGCCACCTGTGCAGAGAAGTCTCCCCCGGCCACCGCCTCTCTGTCCGCTCACCCGCTGCAGCGCTCTCCCTGCCCTGCCACCACCGGACACACCGAGCCCCTGTTTGGGGTCCTTTATTTACCCCCGTCTCCCTCCCCTGACCACGATGAGCTCGCTGAGGGCAGGGACCCTGTTCTCTCACGGGCCCCTGGTGCCTGTGACGTCGCCTGGCAGGTCACAGGCACTCAATTACATCTCTGCCGGACGAATGAATGAGGGCCGCCTTTCGCTGCACTCAGAAACGCCCTGAGAGTTTTCAGCGACCCTTTCACCCATTCCACCCAACTTCCTCAGTCTTAGGCGGCGAGACGGTTTTAGGATTCCGAAGTTAAATGGATCCCAGTGTTGTCTTTCTGGGACTTTCTGCAGAGCCCCACGAACAGACAGAGCTACAAGCGAATGTTTACGGAGTTTGGGCTGAGCAGTGTCTGAGCCTCGGCTTACAAACTCCTCACAGCAACCACGGGCAGCAGGTGACGGATTGTCCCGTGCTGCAGACACGGACACTGAGCTCAGACAGGTTCGATGCTGTGTCAGGCAGGTGACAGTGAAGGCAGGGCTGCCCTGAGAGCCCGGCCCTGGGCTCACCCTCTGCCCCTCCTCCTCGGCAGGGACGGTGAGAGCAAGGTCTGCGGGGAGGCGGGAAGGGCTGGGCGTGGGGCAGGCTCTCAGTCATTCGTGGTGCTGAGTGCTCAGTATAGAGACAGGGATGGCAGAGGCTCTGCCCTCGGGGAGCTCCCAGCCCAGCAAGGAAGACCGCCCCATCATCAGCCACTGACGACCTAGGACAAAAACGCCCTGAAAGAGGAGGTGCCCAAAAGCTGGGAAGTCTGGGAAGGCCTCCTGGAGGAGGTGGCTTTTCACTGAGACTTGAAGGGTGAGTGGGAATCTCCTGGGGGAGAAGAGCCTTCTAGACCGTGTGACTGGCACGTGCAGGGGCTCAGAGGCAGGGATAGGCAAGTTGAGTTCGAAGAGCTGGCCTTTGGCATGGAGGGGGGAGTCAGGTGGATTCCCAAATGGCCTTGAGTGTCAGGGTAAAGAGCTGGGCCTCCATCCCAATGGCAGCGAGCCGTGAACTCGTGAGGCATGGGTGTGGCAGATGATGGGGAGAGACTGGAGCAAGGTGATCCCACAGAGCAGGCAGGCAAGGAGGCGCCCACCCACGCCCACCCCCACGCCCACCCTGGATCCCTCACTCACGGTTCTCGAAGGGCTGGAACTTCTGGGTCATCGCCAACTGCCACCTCTCCCTGTCCCGACACATCACAGACATGTTGACAACATCCGCTGCGGTCAGCATCTGAGACTGGAAGGGGGACAGAGATGTGGCCGCCGGCCGCTGGGGCGGGCAAGGGAGGCCTGGGGATGCATCCTCCTCTGAGGTGGGGGTGCGGGCAGAGGGGAGAGCAGGACCGCGAGGCGGGTGGGGCCCCGCCAAGCGCCCACCCTGTCTCAGGTTGGGGTCGGCACATGTTTTCTGTAAAGGGTCAGGGAGTAAACATTTCGGACCCAGCAGGTCCTATGTATGGTCTCCGTTATGACCACTCAGCTCTGTCACAGATGGCGGGTAAAAGAATTGGCGTGGCTCTGTGCCAATAAAGGTTTATTTACAAAAGCAGACAACAGGCTGGTGTTGGCCTGTGGACCCCTGTCGTTTGCCAACCACTGACCTAACGGGAAGGGGGCTGCCTTGGGAGGGGGGTTCCCAGTCATGGGAAGTCCCCAAGAAGGGGCAGGGCTGGCACCGTGCCTGTGTAACGGCTCTGAGTGTGAAAGCCTCCCCTCCCCCTGTCTCTCCCCCACCCCACCTCCCGACTATTCTGGAAAGAAATGGCCAGGTGGCACTAAGCATCTCGGGGCAGGCGCTGCTCGGGCGTTTATGCTGCCTGCCTCTCTCTCCGCCGATTCTCACAGCAGTCCATCCCTGCCCCGCGGGTGAGAAACCCGGGGCTCCAGTAGGTAAGGGGCTTGCCCGATGTCACACAGCGGGTCTGCAGGGGAGCCCAGATGCAGCCCCAGGCTCTCTGTGTGCACAGCCCCATGGAGACCTCGGCCCTGGCCGGCCACGGCTGACCGGGGGCAGCCGAGCGGGCGGCTTCCGCAGAAGGAGGGCCTAGAGCCGGCGTGGCCGGGGTCTGTGCTCCGGGCCAGGGGTGCTGCCTTCACGGCCAGGACCCGGGGCCTGGTTCCTCTGGCCTGCTGCAGGGCCCGCTGCAGGCAAACCCTGAGCCTCGGCCTCAGAGCTCCCGGAGCCGGGAGCAGCTCCTCCCTCTGCGCCCTGAGGACCCTGCCCTGGCCTTCTCCCAGCTCCTACGGGGGCCAGGTTTCCCCAGGTAACGAGCAGCAGCATGGTTGCCATCGTTGCCACGGCTGTGGTCGGAAAGGCGCCAGTAACACGCTCTGTGGGCACCCAGTGCGCGGCAGCACCCTTCCGAGCACTTACACACTTCTGGACACCCTGTGAGACCGGCCCTCCCCTGTCCTCGTCCTGCAGCCGAGGAGGCTGAAGCACAGGGGGGCTCGGGGACCCACCCAAGGCCACGCAGGCAGGGCCGGGACCTGCAGAGCTCACGGGGACAGGCTCGGCAGCCTGGTCCCCGAGGCTGCGCCTGTGCCAGCTGCGTCTCGCGGGCCCGTCCGCCCGCTCTCCTGTCCCCTGAGGAGGCAGAGGACCTGAGGGTGGTTGGTAAACATGGTCTGGGTGACCCTGGTGCCCCCCACTGCCAGGGAGGGTTTGCCGAACAATGGTGGGAGGCACAGCAACAGGGCTACGGCCACAGTCATGGCCACGTGCCCTTCGAGAGGCAGCCTGGTGCCATGGGGAAGGGTCTGGGCTGCGGCTCTGCCACTTGCTGACTACGTGACCTCGGGCGGAGACCACGCCTCTCTGAGCCTCAGTTTCCTCCTTAGTTAAGAAGGGGAGAGTGCCAGTGCCCACCGGCGTCCTGGGGACCCACTGGCGATCGGGTCAAGGCCTGTCCTACTCTGGGTGGCGCTCCAGGGGCCACAACACCCAGGTCAACCCTCCAGGCAGGGGCAGGAGGGAACCGGGCACAGAAGCTACCCAGCGGCACCCAGCCATGCACAATGGAGCTAGGGTCAGGGCCCAGGCTGCCCGGCTCCGGAATCCACGCTCCTGGCCCAAGGCCTTGGGAAGAGACTGCTCTGTGGCTATTACTATTACTGGGGTGCTCTCCCCACTGGGGGAGGGGGACAGGAGTGCCCACGGACCCGCCAGCCTGGGGAGACGGCTGGAACAGAGCAGAGCGGGAGCCCCGCGCACCAGGGGCCCGCCGTCCCCGAGGCAGACTGGAGCCTGGCCTTCGGTGGCTGCCCGCCCTCCTTGCGCCCCCCAGCCCCGCGCACTGGGCCGGCCCAGCTGCTCTCTGGAAGGGCAGCCCTTGGCGCCCGCCCAGCCCCTGGGCCTCTCACCTCTGGGCTCTCGTCAAGGATCAGGTTGCAGGCCCAGGATGCCGGCCCCGCTGGGAGCAGCTCACAGGATCTGTTCCAGGGACTTCCAAGGCAAGGGAAAAAAGAAAACCTTAGAGGAAAAGGAGGGACCCCAGCACGGGCTCTCGGGACGGTCCCCCAGTCCCCCATGCCGTGAGGCCAGTCTGCGCTGACGCCCTGTGCCGACCCCCCAGGGGTGTCAGTCAGGTCCCCGGTCTGCTCCGCCTGCACTCACGAGCCCTTTCCCCTGCCCTCCCCACCCCGGCCTGGCCCACAGCAGCCAGAGGGACCTTCTAGACGCAAACCAGTTCGGGACACCTGGCCTCTGCACCTAGAGCCCAGCACAGTCTTCCCGTGGGGCCGGAGTGGGCCCTGGGGGTCTCATGGAATCACCACCCACGGGGGCCTTTGCTGCTGTCACCAGCATATCTGGGTCACTACACTCTCTCCCTCAGCTCCCACCCCCTCCCAAGCTCCCCAACCACTCCCACGTCCCCTGTCCCCACAGTCCCCACAGTCCCCACAGGGGTCTCTCAAAGTCCCAGCTTACTCAAGGAGCTTTGGGATCCTCCCTCCTTCCCCCTTTGCCTCTAAAGCCTCGTCCGGCCACAGCACAGCGAGCTCAAAGCCACGTCCCGGGTCTCCCCTGCCCAGCCCCTCTCCGGCCTGGCCCCACACACCCTCCTCCCCTCCAGGTCCCAGCAGTCTAAACGTCCGACTCCTGAGTTTTCCAGACCCCTGTGATAAGGAGAGTCTGTGGCCTCCGTGTACCCAAGGCTTTCAAAGTGAAGACGTCTCGGAGTCTAAGAGTTAGGATTTCAAGAGCCTGCCCAGCAGTGGCGGTGAGACCCCACTGTCCCGAGGCACCGCGGCCAGGCCGGCCAGTGCCACCCTCACCGTTGCTGTGGCTTTGCATGGAGGCGGCAGGAAGGGTCCGGCAGGCCCCGCCCCGGGCTCCAGATGCAGGAGATGTTGGCTCGGGAGTTGTAGAAGCACGTGAGCTCGGGGGTGTCTGCCGGCGAGACAGGGTATGAACGGCCGGTGCAGGGTGCCCCCTGCCCTGCCCTTTGGGGCCCCCCACCCGCCATCCCTGCCCCTGGCACCCTCGGCCTGCCCAAAGAGGAGGGGCAGAGAAGCGGTGCACGGCCCGTTTCAGAGAGGACCAGACGGAGCCCCAGACACTGCACGGTCCCCACGGGCAGGACAAGGCGGGGCAGGGACAAGAGGCCAGTGTCCCCCTGTGGCTTGCAGAGGCCATGTGGGGGTGGGGCAGAGGGGGAGGGGAGAAGTGGGCCCCTGATCTCTGGTCCCATTGTCCCCTGCCTCCCTCCTCCCTGCCTCCCGCCCCTGATGAGGGACCTGGGCACAGATGTCCAGATGCCGGGATCCTCACCTTGCACCGCTGTGGACGCCCCAGGGATGGGCAGGGGCAGGAGGAAGAGGAGGAGGGACAGACGCCAGCACAGAGCAGGAGCCGCCATTACATCCACAGGTGGGGGCTGGGGAAGGGAGCCCTGAGGGAGGAAGAGGGGGCGAGCACGCGTGAGCACCCACCCCACCCCTGTTGGGGGCGCAGGTCTGCCCTCCACCTCACAGCACAGCCCCGCCCCACCCAGGCTCACTCCCTTCCTCCCGACGTCCCGGGCCCCACACACACGTGGGCGCTGCTGCTGAAAGGGCTCTTTGGGGAGGCCGGACCGCTTGTTCAAAATTGGAGACACTGAGGCCCAGGAAAGGAAGAGATCTGCTCACAGCCCCCGAGAGCGGCCAGCGCGGGGGCCTCGCGGGCTCAGAGGGGGTGGGGTAGCGCCCACCTCCCCTCTGGCCGGCGGCTCCCTTCACCCCGCTGACACCGCCCGTGAGGACGCTCTGTGCGCCGGGCTCTGTTTTCAACTCTTTACTTGCAGCAACCAGAGCGTCTGTTGGGGATAGTCTTACTGTCCCCACGTTCAGAGGAGGACACTGAGGCACGGGGCGGGGAAGAGCCAGCTGCCCGAGGCCGCGCCGCCGGTGGTAAGAGGCGGACTGGGTCTGAGTCTGCGCGGACGGCCCGGGGCGAAGGCCGGGCCCCTCCCGTGATGTCTGACTGTGGCTTCCCACCCGCCGGAGGGCACGCAGGCCAGTGACCTCGTAACGGCGCTCACTGCGGGCGCTGAGCCCTCGCGCTCGCCTGGTGCTCTGACGCACGGGCTCTGCTAATGTGCCCAGCGGCCGGGGGTTTGGGGGGCTGGTATTCGCCCCTTACACAGACGAGGAAACGGCACGAACTTGCCCAAGGTCACATGTGCAGAAGAGGCCCAGCCGGGATCCTATCCCCACACTCGATCCCAAAGCCTATTCTCTCTGCCATTCTACCCTGCCCAGCCCCTGTCCCGGGCCCTGGTCCCAGAGGTAAGGCCGATGGCCTCCCTACCCCGGGCACAGGCCAGCGGGCGGCGTCTGGCCCGGTGTGGGAAGGAGCGCCGAGAGGTCCCCGTGGGCTCCTCCACACCTGGCCCACCATTCCCGCCAAAGGGTGAGCTCCCCAGGGTGGGGTTGGTGGCCTCTTTCTTTGGACCCCCACCAATGTCACAGGGCACAGCACTGGGCCCCCGAAGGGCACAGAGCCCAGCAAAAGGGCTCCCAGCAAGCCCCCTGTTGTCCTCGGTCACTGCATCACCACCCTGGGGCACAGGTACTATGGACCCCTTGGGGGGCGTCACCTGGGGCCAGGCCCCATGCCTGCAGACACGCCCGGGCCCAGGAACAGACAAGACACAAAGCCCCAGGGTGAGAGGAAGTGCGGGGCAGAGGCACGGAAAACTGCGAGAAGGTCTGCGCGCAGCTGCAGCCCCAGCGGGGGTGAGCCTGGCGGGAGGAGAGGCGTTATCAAGAGCTCCCAGCGCCCCAGGCAGAGGGTGCGGCAAGGTTCACAGGAGGAGGCTGAGGCCCGGCCTCAGCGAGGATGAGTCGGACCTCTGAGCCCCAGCACCGGCCTCCAGGGTCCCCACACACACCGACGTGAGTGCCCTTTGCCTCTGCAGGGCCGTGCGCACCGACTGACTCACCGGGTCCCGTCACAGCCCGCGGGTGGGCGGCCACGGCTCCTTTCTGACAGATGCAAGACACACAGAGCTGCCCAGGGGCCCGACTCAAACCAGGTCATCTGATTTCACGTTAGAAGAAGAGGCCCAGGGTGACTAATATGCAGCCCCACTCCGTGCCCGGCACCAGCACTTCTCAGATATCACCTCATTCAGTCCTCAACCGACTCACAGTCGGCGCTACTGTGACTCCTTTTCTCAGGCGAGGAGCCTGAGGCACAAGGCAGCAAGGCTCTTGCCCGGGCTGGAGGCTGGGGGGAGCCGGGGATTTGAACCCGGTCAGGTGTGGCAGAGGCTCCAGGGGGCAGACACGGAGGCATGAGGGGGCTCTTGGGGGCTGGGGGAGGGTGTGAAGCAGGAGGGCAGTAGCCAGAGATGAATCCCATCCGGCCTCTGAACCTGGTGGACACCTCCTTCCCTTGTCCCCTCTGAGCACACCCCCCCAACACACACACACACACACACACACACACACGGCTCACTCATGCTGTTTCACTCCGGGGGGCACCTGCCCAGCACGTATGGGATCCTGGTTGTGGGGGACAGAAGGAGACCTTAACCATGGCTCTGTCCCCCTGCTGCCCAGCCACAGGCCTGCTCCCGCTGCTCCAAACACAGCTAAGGGCGGGAGCCCTCCGCCCCCAGGAGAAGAGAGAGCAGCCCTTCAGGCAGCCCCAGAGAGGGCATCCCCCCCCCCCCGACCCCATGGAGCCTGGAGACACGGGGACCAGCCCAGACTTGAACCCTGAAGACCTCCCAGCACCCCCACTCCACAACCGGGGTCCTTCCTCAAGCCACAAGCCTTCTCAGCAGCACTCACAGGGGAGCCTCCCCAGTGTGGGCCCCATCCCCGCGGGTCCCAGCGGCCCTGGGACCGGTGGCAGGGGCCGAGAGAGAGAGGGACCAGTGCCTGGGGACAGGGCGGGAGCAGGGCAGGGCAAGGTGGCATATCACCTGGCTGAGACATGGGGCCGCAGCGGCGCGTTCTCTTGGGTCCTCTCTGCGGCCGAGACCACAGCCATCTCCCCAGGGCCCTGCTCCGGCTCTGGCGCTGGCGACTCACGGAGCAGGCTTATAGGGCCAGCCTACTTCCTGTGCAGAGGCTGGAGGGGGCACGGCCTGGGGGTGGAGGTGGGGGGGGCCAGAGAGACGGGGCTGCTGAGAAAGCCTGAAACTCCCGGAGCACCTAGGGGCCAGATAAGATCTCCCTCCTCCGGGGGCGGGCGGGGCTGGGGGGCGTGGGTGTCGAGGCAGCGTGAGCACACACACACCTCAGATACACACCTTGCTGCACACAGGAGCCCGAGGGGGCAGAGACCCTTCGTGTCCCTCCCACGCCACCCCCACCCCGGCCCACCCCGGCCACCTTGGACACCTTCATCCGGTCACACCCGCACCCACGCACCGGCCTCACACAAACACGCCCCCTCGAGGTGCCCCCCAGGGCTCCTCACTCTCGTCAAACCCATCTCTCTGGGGCCTCCCTGCTCCCCCGGCCCCCCAGGGAGCCCCCTGCTCCAGCATTCGGGGGTGACTTTTGGGGGGGCTTTGCGAAGGAAGAATCTGATGGCCACTTATGGAACCTTCCTCTCGAGCCGCAGTTCTTTTTTGAGGGGGAGGAGGTCAGTTCAGGTCAGCTTCTTCTATTCAAGAACAGAAACTCACAGGCCCCTCTTCAGAAAAGCGCGAGTCTATGGGCTCGGGGTGTCCCGGGCCCGGGGACCCTGTGACGTGGCGCCAGCCCCGCGGAGAAGCAGCTCCCCTCTCTCCTGATTTTACTAGCCCTGCCTGTAAGCAGCTGCCTCTTTCCCAGAAGGGAATGAGGCCAGCGGGAGGGGGAGGGGCGGGGGCAGAGCGGCTCTGCAGAACCGGAGCCCCCGGAGCAAGAGAGCCGAAGGGAAGACCCTGAGAACCAGGCCCGACTCCCTTCTGAGCGGGAAGTGCCTCTGGCCTGGGAGGCCTGAGTCAGGGCCTCCTGGAAGCTGAGAAGGGCTGGCCGCGCCCGCGGGCCTGTCGTGGGGAGGTAGGTATGTCCGGTATGTGACGTAAGTGTGTGTGTGTGTGTGAGGGGCTGCAATAAAGGCTGGTCCCCTCTCTCCCACCCCCCCCACCCCCACCCCCAGGCCTAGCAAGGCGTTCTGGCTGCAGGGGAGGGTAACAACACAACCACCACCCAGATGTGACTTCTAGCTGAGACCTGTTTCTGGAAGCTTCTCAAGAAAGCAGGAATGTTGGTTCTCCTGGGACAGAGAGCCAGGTGAGGAAGGAGCAGGAAGGCTGCTTTTCACCGTCGAGCCTTCTGCACCACGAGAACGTATTTCCTGCCCCCAGAACATGCGAATTCAGGTGTAACTTCAAAACACAAACAAAGAACAGAACCCATCCCCGGGCGAAGCCAGGAACCAGGAACCCAACTGGTGTGACGCAGCCTCTGCCCCCCGAGCTGCCTGTGGGGACCACCCGGGCCTCGGCCCACCCCACGTGCATGCCCAAGGCCCGGCCTCCTCCTCTGCACCTTTCCCTTCCCATCTTTCCTGCCGTCTGCCTGGCAAACCTGTGCCGAGCACCCAAGGGTGTCCTGGCCGCCCAGCCGGGTGCAGAGGAGCCTGAGGTGCCTGGCACGGGCCTTTCTTTACGAGCAGCATGCAGGCCACGCAGTAGGACCAGGCGAGGGAAGGGGGGTGTCTCTCACCCGCCAGGTGCCCCAGAGGCGGGGCTGGAACAGCGGAACCAAACCGGGGCAGGGGACAGGCCGCACACGCATCATCGTCCCCACCACAGGCCCGGTGGGTCTCACCTTCTCGAGGGGCTCAGGCCAGGACGTCTCGGGGTGGGGGGGTGATTCAGAGCCCAGAGGATGTCCACACGGCACAGTCTTCGCACCCTCCACCTAAACGTTGGCCGCAGGGCCACAAGGGAGGGGATACATCAACGAGAAGGCGGCAGTGTGTCCCTGCCCCCCATGCCCCAGGCTCCCTGGTGCTTAGGTGAGCTGCGTCTGGCCAGTGGGACGTGGGGGGATGTGAGTTAGTTTCCTCCCGGGCCTGGAAGGCCTCCTTGGACCCTCCTCTGTGTCTCTCCTCCGCCCCTCTCTCCCCGCTGCCTCCCCCACCCCCCTCCCCTGCAAGGATCCGCTGGAGCTAGTGGACAGCCCACGCTGGGCTGGGACGCGATCAAAAGCAAAGCCTCCACTGTGCTGGGCCTCTGAGGCTTGGAGGTGTCCGCAGCTAGCAGACAGTCACTGACGAACACAGAAGGCGCCCCCCCACCGAGGCTGGGGCGGTGAGCAGACAGACACGCGGGGAAGTTCAAGTGCTTCACATGGTGGCCCCCAGCCCTGTCCCGCTGGCGCCGCGTCCCCCCCAGCCAGGCCTGGTGCCCCTGTTTCCACTCCTGACCCCCTCTGGTCTGCTCCCCACTCAGCCGAGGGACGATCGTTCCCGAAGCAAATCAGGTCACTTCACTGCACCGCCCCCTTCCGCACCTCCCAGGAGTTCCCGGCGCATTCATAATGGAACCTAGACGCCTCATCTGGGCCTCAGAGATCCGCATGAGCGGGCCCCGCCGTCATCTCTGAACTCCCCGCCTGCCCCGGCTGTGTTGATGCTCTCGGCACACAGGCCAAGTTCAGCAAACAGCCGAGCTCCCCTCCCCCGGGGACTTTTCCCATGCCGGTCCCTGCCCCGGAGGCTCTCTGCAGAGCAGCCCCTGCCATCCCATCTCAGGGGCAAGAGAGAGGAGGCGCACTGGTCAACCGGCCACAGCGTGACAGCCAGAGTCCAGACTGGGGTCTGTTGGACGGGGAACATCGGGCTGTCTCTGAGGGAACCTGCAGAAGAATCCAGAAGCTTCTCTGAATGGCAGGGGCCTTGGGTCTGCCCAGACCTCTGACTCAGGCATTCTAGGGATCCAAACCGCCACGTGCATCGAACCCTGATTCCGCCAGCGGCCTCTCCTGCCCCGCCCCCCCGCCCCCGCCCCCTCCAGCCCCGCCCACTGTGTCCTTGCAGATCCCTTTGTGCACCAACTCTCTGCTCCCTCCCTCAGCTTCTGGGGACGCAGCCCCAGCCGCTCAGCCACCACTGAACGCCCCTGCCAGGGACCCCACTTTCTTAGGTGCCACGGGGCAAGCACTGGCTCCAGGTCCTGCCCTGACCAGGGCTTTTCCCCTTGCCCATCACAGGGCTGCCTCTTCGGGGCCCCAGGCCCTCAGCCCTGGCACGTCCCTCTCCCCTCCCCTCCCTCTCCACTGCAGCTCCCAGGAGACCTCAGGGTCCATGCCCAGCCTGCCGACTCCTTCTTCCCCCCAGGCCCCCCCTGTCTGACCTTGCATCAATGCCCAGCCCCAGCCCAGCCCACACCGGGACCTGGTCGCCACTCGGACTCGCTTCCAGCCCAGACCCCCTGAACGGCACCTCCCCCTGGCCCACCGCCACGTGTCCCACCTACAGCAGTGCCCCAGTTAGCACGACGTCTAGCCGTGGTGTCAGAGGGACTCCGGAGAGGACGTCAGCGGCCTGCGATCAGAGAGGCGCTTCTTTCTGGCTCACATAAAAGAAGTGCAGGGCCAGGCGGTCCAGGGCGGGGGGGGGGGGGGTGTGGGCGGCTTGTGACGTCAGCAGCACCCTGAGCCCTGTCTGTCCATCTCCCAGAGCATCTCCAGTCTCTCTCCGTCCTCACAGACCAAGAGAGCTGCCCGAGCTCCGTCCGTCACATTTGCAGCCAGAATGTGGGAGAAGGAGTAGGGACAGGCGTGCGTCTGCCTCTCCAGGACCTTCCCCAGAGTGGCCCCTGACACTTCCTCCATCCCATTGGCTGTGTCAGAGCCACAGGGCCAACCCAGCTATGAGGAGGGCTGGGGACGGGGCCTGGCTGGGGACCAGAGACCCACAGCCAGGGGAGAGCGGTTTGGAGGGACCGCTCGCTGTCTCCGCCATGACGAAGACCTCCAGCACCTCCCCGGCCGCCTGCTGCTGCGGGCCTCCCTCCCTCGTTCGCTCAGCCTGGCTGGCATGGGGGCTCCCCCCGCAGACACCGCCCGTCGCCCTCAGGTCCTTGCACCCAGCCCTCTGAACCCACCCCTCGGCCGACACCCACTCGTCCCACGCCACCCGCTGTCCCCAGGCCAGAATGAGGCCATCCGCGGTGGCACTTCCTCTCCGCCGCCCCCCCCCCCACTCCCAAGCCTCCCTCTCTCTCGCCGCCGTCTCTGTTCTGCAGCAGCTGCCTCCCAGGCTGCAGACCTGAACTCCCTGGTGCCCCCACATTCCTCTCCGAGCAGCTGGTTCCTTGGTCCCGCCCCGCCTCCCCAGCACCCCAAGCAGCCCGTGTCTGGTGCAGACTGTTCTGTTCTCGAGGAAAGTCACTCCTTGTCCTGGTTCCGTGGAAGGAATGCTCCAGGGCACGGGCTGTCCCGCTTCGCCAGGGCCTGACCAGGTTTCCAGGACTTTCTGTGCTAAAGCTGGAATAAAGTTGGTCCCCCCATTGCTGCCCACTCTTTCCAGACTAACCTAGCTCCCCGATTTAAACCAGCCCTTCCCTGGTCTGTACCCCCAGCCAGGCCGGATCCACGCACACACCGGTGACAGCTCTTTCTCATGGCCTTCCGTGCACGTGTCTGCCCCAGGTGTCCCCCCCCTCCCTCCCAGAACTGCGCCTGCGTGCGATCCTCGAAGACGGCTCCAGGGCCTGGGCAGTTACCCAACAGGCAGAAGGCGTCAGGATGCAGAGATGGGAGAAATAAAGGAAAAGAAGAAGACTCAAAGGTTCCCAGGCTCTGATACCCCCAAATCCCCAGAAAAGTTGAAAACACCACTGGGAATAATGTATTAGATGCTTGGAAGGTTTGCCACCAAAAGTGGCCGTGAAGGGCTCGTCCCCGTGCCGCCGTGCGCACACAGCGGTGCCGCCGCTTCTCCGGAGCCGGTCCCACAGCAGCCGCCAGCGTCTCCAGCGCACGCCTCGGACCCTGCGCCGTGACTCAGCGCCGTGCTGCAGAGAAACGCACGCCCGCGCGTGAGGTGTGCGTGCAAGGAATTCACACGGCAGCGGCGAGACCAGAGGCAGCCTAACTGCGCGTGGACAGAGGGCTTCTGGGAAGCAAATTAACTCGGGGCCGCCCACCTGGCAGGACGCCATGCAGCCGCGTCAGAAACAGGGGAGAAGGAGCCCAGTGCGTAGAACAAAGTGTGTAGCTGGCCGCCGCTCGAGTGGGCGGAAAGGGGGTGAATGTGAGTGTGTGAGGGTGTGTGCACGTGTGGGCGTGTTTGTGAGGCTGTGTGAAGTGTGCACGTGTGAGTGTGAGCTTCACTGTGTGTGGGGGCGTGTGCACGTGTGGGGGTGTTTGTGAGGCTGTGTGAGGTGTATACGTGTGAGTGTGAGCCTCACTGTGTGTGGGGGTGTGTGCACGTGTGCACTTGTAAGGACGTGTGTGAGGCTGAGTAGTAGGTCTGAGCACGTACATGGGGGTGTGATGAGTGTGAAGGCGAGCCTTCCGTGGGGGAGGACATGCCCGGGTGTGAGTGTGCTGCACGTGCATGTGTGAGTGCGGGTGAGTGCGGGCGTGTCCGGGCCCGGGCATGCGTGTGCCCCGGGGAGCTGTGGAAGGGACCCCCACGGTCCGGCTGAAGCGTCTCCCACCAGGGAGTGGGGCTGGGAGACCGGGGAGGCAGAGGAGCGAGCCGAACCCTCCTGAATGACCTTCTGGACTATTGGTGCTGGACTATCCGCCAGCGCCTGCGGCGGTCTCCTCCCTTCCCGTGGGAAACAGGCAGGAAGGAATCTTTTCACTTCGTCCTGCTCTCGAGCAGGTCTCACCCGACCTGCGATGTTTCTCAGAAACCAGCCTAGGTGTCACCGCGAGGAAGGAGGACGTGTGATGTTTGCCCAGCGTCTGGGAGCGGTTCCTTTCCATCTCGCAGTTGCGCTTGCTCGCTTTTTTCGCTTACGGTTTTTATTTAAAAAACGGAAAAAAATGAAGTGTCCCTCCCTGGTGGCTGGCTGTGTCTGGCTGCCGCCACCGCCTGCCTGCCTACAGTGTCTTCCTGGAGAAAAGCAGCAGACAGGGTCAGAAATCCGCACCAGCTCCGGAGTGACACCCCCAGTCCGTCCGGGGCCAGGGACCCTGGACCCCCAGAGAACAGGGGACCCCGAACTCCCTTCTCAGCAACAATGCCAGCTTTGCACCGTGGGCAGGGGCCCAGTGGGCCAGCCCTGGGCCCCACCTGGCCCTGCATCATATAAAGAGACCACAAAATCCTCCTCTGGTCCCTGCTCTTGGCATCTTGGCACGCCGGTCCCACCGCCACCTCAGGAACCTGAAGAAGGTGGCCAGAGAGAAGAGACCCACTGACATGCGGCAGGCCCTGAAACAGGCCACAGAGACCACGGTTCTCCCCCCCCGCCCGGGGCACAGTGGCCGAAGCTCGCCTGAGGAAGGGGCACTCAGGTGGATCAGGGCAAAGCCTCGGCAGGTGCTGGGCCAGTCTGGGGGCTCGTGGAGACAAGAGGCCCCCCCCTGGGCGGCTCTCAGGTTTCCGCCCAGGCGCCCGCACCGGCGGCCCAGAGCCTTGCCCGCCCGTGAGCTCACACGGGTGCACTGCCAACTTGAAGAGAGATTCCTTGACGTCATTTCCATGATTTTAGGGTGGCGGGCGCACTCCCAGGGCCATTCCCGCTGCACCGTGAAGACGCCGGGGCCAACAGCACTCCTGGACAAGCAGCCGGTCACTGACGTCCACCGGCCTCCGCTGGTCTCCGACGCCAACGGCTCTCCTGGAGGGGACAGTCTGGTCTCCCTCAAGGGGGGGGGTCTGGGCAGGAGCCCCCACTGCAGTACCCATGTGGGGGTAGAGGGGAGGCTGGAGGGGGGGGGGGGGAACCAGGGCAAACTGGGGCTCCATCTACAGGAGAAATGGCAGAAGACTGCCAGAAAATCCTGAGGTTTCAAGAAGAGCAGAGCACTGAGATATTTTTAAATGGGGAATTCTCTCATTGAAAATATCGGTCATCAATTCTAACCGAAACACACAACAAAACCCCACCAGGCCCTCCCCTGGCGAGGAGGGGCCGCTTTCAGAGGGAGGGGCGGCGCTGGGGGCCAGGGCGGACGGAGGACCCCCCGCCGGGGATGTTTCTGGCCGGATATGTGTCTCATGCTGTGGTCACACAGCAGCCTTGCAAACCTTTCCTGTGTGTTTGGTGTTGACTTCGCTAGGAGTTGACGTGTCTCGAACAACTAGCAAACGCTTGACTTTCCCAGCCTCTCTGGGAGCATGTGACCAAGCTCACCCAATCAGAAGCCTCTGCTGCGGACAGCCCTCAGGGTGAGAGAGGGAAGCGAGTAAGGAGGCAGAGAATTCCAGGGGGGGGGGCGTGGGGGGCGGCACCCCAGATGCTGCCTGGTTTCCCGGGCCTGCCAGAGGTTCCCACGCTTCAGCGCGTCCCGAACAAACTCCTCTAGTGAGGAAAGGAGCCAGTCTGGGGTCTGTGGTTTGCAACCGAAATCCCTGACAGGCACGGGTGCCTCTGCCCAGCAGGGAGGAGCAGCGGCCTAACACACAGCTTAAGGCCTGGGTCATCTTCATTCCCAGCACCTCACCCCCCGCCCTACCCTTCCACTATGGCTGCGCAGCCTGGGGATGGGGGGTGGCACTGAGGGGGAGGGCAGCGAGAGCGTGTGCTGTCCCCACGGTCATCCCCTGCTGGGGCCCTTGGGACAGGGTCCGTGTTGTCCCATGGGTCAGGGCGCCAGGCTCCACAGGAGGCTCCCAGACAAAGCCTCCCCCCGCCCGGTGCACTCTAACAAGGGGGTCACAGGTGAGTGTCCTCCTGGCTGGACAGGGGGATGAGGTCTGGCTTCCGCCACCTGCTGAGGCCCACGCAAGTCCCTGCAGGCCGGCTGGCCCGGCACCTGCCTTAGTGACTGGCTCCCGTTCTGAGTGCTGCTGGGGAAGAGAGAGGCCGGCTTCCCAGCGCTCTCAGGGCTGGCAGGGCCCCCGTGTTTGGTGGGTGGCTGGTTTCGCTTTCACACTGAGTGAGACGCGGCCCCGTGCGAGTCCTCCCACCGCATACCCACCACGGCGGGGCCGAACCAGGTCAGGGTGCACTCTGTTTACCGAGTCCCGGTTCCTCTCTGGGGGGCGACCCCCTGCCAGCACTCCCACCGGCCCGGTTTCTCTGTGCTGCCTCACACTCTGCCCAGCAGCCAAACCACCGACACCCCCACCCCCAACACCTGGCCGTAGACGGGAACACTCATTTCTCCCCTTCGGTTCCTCTGCCTTTCGGCTCCACCGCCCTTCTCAGGCCCCAGGCTCCTCCCAGGGGACACAGGCCCTGGTTGGGAGTCAAGAGACTGGGGTTTCAGTCCCAGCAGGGCCACCAGCTCAGCAGTCCCATGTGCCTCCCTGCAGTAATCACTGTGCCCCAGTGTGAGAGCACAGCGTGCCTCGCTGTGCCGGGGCTACGGACCGCAGGAGAGGCCTATGGCGAACCTGAGCCAAACAGAATGAGCTAGAAGGAGCTGGAGAGGTTCACAGGTTCTGGACACGGTTGCAGACCCGACCTTGGGGGGCACAGACTCCAGCTGCAAAGGTCCCTGCAAGGAGCCCTTATCCAGCTGTTTCCTGGCTTTATTCCACTAGAATTCAGACCCCGGCTACGATGGGGTGGACGGTCCCCCCGCCCCCCAGCTGGCTAGAGAAGACGGGGCACTTGGACTGCAGCTCGGCCAAGATCTCACCTCATACAGGAAGGCAGATCTCCAAAGAGAAAGAGGTGCGGCTGCCAAAACAGGAGGCCAGAGGGTGCCCAGCAAGCCAGAGCCCGAGGGGCCAGGCCTCCCTGTGTGGGCCCAAGACCCTGAAAGTTCTCCCAGGAAGTGCGTCCTCCGACGACAAGCATCCAAACTCGGCACCCTGCTCCCTCAGAGGAGGAGGGGCTCTTCTCAGCCCTCGGGGGGCTCCTGGCACCAGGAGGCCTTGGACTCCCCCTCTATTTAGGAGGGAACCAGACAAGGGTAGGGCTGCCACCTGCGTGGGAAAGAGGGCAAGTTCACTTCCACCCCCGACTCGGGGCTCGACCCAGTGACCTTGACCTCACAGGCCTCCCAGAGCTCATGAGCCAACCCGAAAGCAGCAGAAGGTGAAGAGGCCCAGGCTGTGTTACCTCTCTTGGGGCAGAGCCGGAGGAACACTGTGACTAGCTTACTTTTTGGGGCCTGGAGCTGCTGTCCGGGAAATGACCTCAAACTGGAGCTCAGGCTGCAACCGACTGCACCTGCCCGGGGGCTCTCGCCCACCCCTAATGGAGGGAGGCAATCTGGGCTCCCAGACCACTCCCCACAGGCCACCACAGGGGACCCCTCCCAACAAGCCCTGGAGGTGGAAGGTGACCGTGGGACGGGTGCGAGGTGCAGGGCTGAGGCACTCGCTCGGCCACCAGCTTCCCCAACAGGGTTCTCTCTCGACACCTGGGCCGCAGCCCCTCCACCCCCCACCCGCACCTCCTTGACAGAGCGCTGAACAGCCTTGCCGCACCCCGGCCCCAGCCTGGGGCCAGGGACCACACGGGGCCTGGCCAGCGCCCCGGCGGCTGGAGGGGATGGAACGGGACATTTCGGTCGGGGAGGATTGGTTCAGGCCTGTGGTTCCAGCCCAGAAGTGCTACTGGAACCCTGGCTGAAGTCACCTGTGCCGTTCCTGCAGGAAGCAGGGGGCGGCAAGAGCGGAGGGGGCGGGGGAAGCTGTGAGGTGTGTGGTTTCAGCTGTGAAACTCACACCACAGCAAGCCCGGACACTTGCTCTGAGGGGGCTTCTGCGCCAGCCCTTGCCACCAGCCCTCTTCCTGTTTCCTTCTCGGCTCTCCCGAGATCAACCCCTGCCTGCCCCCAGCACCTGTCCCTCCTTGGGACCCAGAACACCGAGGAGGTTCAGACGGCCCACCTCAGAGAGGCCAGAGGCTACAGCGACGACACCAGGGCTCCGGAGAGCTAAGCTCCATGAAGGATGGAGAGGGCAGAAAGTTCTAGAAGCCACAGGCTTCCCCGAGAGGTGCCAGGGAGCATCAGCTGGCAACACTGCCCCCAGCCCTCACTGTGCACCAGGCCCTGCTCTAAGCACCTCACACCCTGGGCTCCCCACCCGCCAGGCGCAGGTCCAGCAGCATCAGCTGCCCCTGGGGCTCGCAGCCTCTCAGCGGCAGAATCCGCATTTTAATGGGGTCAGCAGGCCGTCTGTGTGCACGAGGAGGTTTGAGAAGCCTCATGTGCACTCACTTAATCCTGGCAGCAATGCTTTCGGGTCAGTGCCCTTATCATTCTTTTCTACAGAAGAAAACACCAAGGCGCAGAAAGGTTCCGTATCTTGCCAGAGGTCACTCAGGTGGTAAGCGCCAGGGCTGGGACTTGAACCCAGGCCATCTGGCTCCAAAAGACAGGCTCCTAACTGCGGGGCTGCTGCCGGGGTTGCAATGAGAGAGCCGTGGGAATAGGGGGCATTCCTGGCCGTTGGGTGCCTGTCCTGGGCGTGCTGCTCCGGCCTTCCAGAACCTACCCTGGCCTTCCTACCCTTTCTCTGACCTCCCGCCTCTCCGGGAAGAGTCTGAGTCACGTTTCCCCAGGCATGGGAGTTAAGAACACCTAGCGGTCAGCACGTAGCATTTGTCGGGCACGGTATCAGCCCGGGGCTGAGAGCTCTGGCGGCCGAAGACACTAGTCCAGGCGCAGCCCACACTCGAGGGGTCCCGGGCCCAGGGGAGGAAACAGGAAATGGCACGTGTGTGAGCGCTGTGGCGGTAGCTCGAGGCTGCGTGAGGTGCTCACACACTCCCTGGGCAGTTGCTTCTGCAGAGCAGGCTTCTTGGAGGAGGAGGCTTTGAGCCAGACCTTGGAGGAGGGACACAGGGAACCAGCCTGCGCCAAGGGGCAGAGGCCGCATGGACAAAGGCATTAAGGAGGCCTGTGTGGCGTAAGCAGATGCCTGGAGCTTTAAACATCCCCGAGTCCAACCCTCACCTGATGTCCAGCTCCCTTCCACAGCATCTCACTCGGAGTGCCAGCCTCCTTTAGATTCCCCCTGTGACGGGCAGATCACTCCCCCACCCCACCCCTCACCTCCCCCCGCCCAGAGAAGCGAGCCCATTCCCGCGCTGGTGGACACGCAGGCGTGCCCAGCTGCTGACTGAGGGGTGAGGGACACCTCACACGCCCAAGGTCTCTGCCGCGATGGACGGAAGCCCTGGCTCCGGAAATGCCACTGTTACTGAGAGTGTGTCTGCAGGGGCCCTGCACGGCCGGGTCTCCCCACCCGGGGCAGCCACGGGGGGCGGGGAGACCCCCCACTGCACTGCAGGGACAGCACTAAAAGGGGCCCTCTGCACCTGAGCCCCTCGCTGCCTGCGGAACCCCGAGGCTGCTGTGTCCGCACACAGCGGCGGGCCCCTCCAGGTGGTGGGCTCCTTTGAAGGTGCTGAGCACACGTGTGTTATGAATGGAGGCCGCTGTGCACCCCGGGCCCGTGGCCGGTTAATCCCCACTGAAACCACGAGCGCTCCTCCACCGTGATTGCCACGGCAGAGACGAGGACACCCAGGACGGGGGCGAGGCCGCTGGCTTGGCCGAGCTCTGCGCACCACACACAGGATCCCTCCGCCTCCCCCGCCCCGCCCCCTTCCCCTCACCGCCCACCTCTTTGACACCAGCCTCAGGACACGACCCACAAAACATGGCTGATAGTTGCTTTAAGAATACCACAGTTGAGCTGAAGTGCAACAAGGCACAGTGACATGTGGGCCCAGAAGTTGCCACCAGAGGGCAATGCTGGCCTCTCCGCAGCCTCCACTCAGGGCCTGTTCTGCAGGAGGAAGATGAGGCCTGGACAAGGAGAGCCACCCAAAACGGACAGCAGCACCTTCTCCCCGTGGGAGTTCCAGGGCCCCGAGTGGCAACCGGGGGGTGGGGGGAGGCGGGAAACACAGGAGAAGGCAGGGACTCAGGGCTCCAGGAAGAAAGTGTGAGGGGAGCCCGAGAAAGAAAAAGGCCAAACCCAGCAACCTGCAAGGGAGCTCAGGGGCTCTCAAGTCCATCTCTTCTCTGCACAGAGGACGGGTGTGAGCCCCGAGGGGGGCAGCTATCAGCCTCAGGTCACAAGGGGGGGGGCTCGAACTCAGACCTGCAGCCTTCCAGAACCCTTCATCCCACTTCACACCCAGACAGAGCGGGGAACTTAACTCAGGCGACTCCTCCTCTTCCTTTAGCTGGTGCCGCTCAGAAATGAGTTTGCCCCCTTCTCCCGGCTCAACTGTCGAGGCGTCTGAGACAGCCGCTGGCCCCAGTCCTCCGTTCCTCCGGCACCGTTTTCCCTTAGCGATGGTCACGGTGTCCACCCCTACATGCAGTCCAAAGCAAAACAATACAACACAATACAAAATGAAACAACAACACCTGGGTCTCGCTTGGCTGGAGCATATGGGGAAGACCCCCCCCACCCCACTAAACTCCCCAAATTCCAGGACTCCTATTCATCCAGCCAACAGGCAGAGCCTTCTGCTTCCCAAACCCCAGGAGCAGGACCCAGGCTGGGCCCCTGGGGCTGGGGCCTCCCGTGGAGCCATTAACCACCCTGGCCACCAGGGGGCAGGGTAGAGAGACAGGCGCTGAGTGGGGAGGTGGATGGTAGCCGGGTGAGGGGGTGTCAGGGAAAGAGGAGGTCATTGAGCGTGGGGACCACACTCCGGGTACCTCCTTCTCGAGGCCCTGCCCCCACCAAGCCTGCTGGGACTCCCGGTGGGAAAGGGACCTCAAAGACCCCGGTCTCCTATGAATGGCGGTCGTGATGGTGGCAGATGCTCTGGGGAAGACCCTTTCTTCACCAAGGGCTGCAGTTCTAATGACAGCCTTGTTCTGTGAAAATTAAAATGGTAACATCTGCCAGTTTCCACGGTGGAAGCACTGCCACCATGGCCGTTTCCAAGCCAACATCCTGCGTCTCTGAAGGCGGAGTTTGGAGCAGACGCACGCAGTTGGCCCTCCAGTCTGCGCCACTGGCTTGGCACACCCCGCTGGCTGGCCGAGGGTGTCAAGGCCCAAGGGCGCAAGCTCCCCATAAACTCCTGCGAGGGTCCTGCCCTGTCGTGGGACTGGCCAGAAGAGCCTGAGGAGGCGTGGCATCCTCCAGCTGTCCTCCAAGAAATAACAGCTCAGGGGCTGATGCTTCATGGAAAGGCCTGGGTTTGAATCCCGGGTCCACCTCTGACCCCGTGACCCGAAACTCCTTCTGGTGCTGCCCATCGAATGGACCCCAATCCCAGGTCCTGGGAGCCTGGCTCCTTCCTGCCTCCTGGCCTTCGTTCAGTTCCCAGGGAAGTGCTGAGCAGGGTCCTCCCTCCAGGCCTATGCCTGTGCCCACCCCTCCACCCTCTGGGTTTCAGCTGACCCGCCTCTTCCTCCCGCACTTCCAAATTAGCTTCTCCCAGGATGCCTTGAGAGCTCTTACCCTGATCTGAAGTCCTGGTGGGGCATCTGTTTCCCCCACCTGACTCCTGGCCGTGTGAGGGCAGGGGCCGGACCAGGTGGGCATCTGGTCTCGCTCACTGCTTTGCCCCGGGCCCAGCACAGAGCAGAGCCTGTGGAACAGGCGGTCAGTGCGCACTGGGTGAACGAACGAACACACGCCACCTGGAGGGGATTCTCCTGTCTCTCCACACTTGAGTTTCTTCTCCTACGAACGAGTGAAGTGTCCGCCTTATGATAATATTTGGCACACAAGAGAGCCTACTGCATGCCAGTCTTTCGCATACACTTACTTCTTCAGTCCCCACACCAGTCCTGCGGGGTAGAGGCTGCTACCGTCACCCCTTTTTCCGGGTGAGGAAGCCGAGGCCCAGAGAGGTCAGGCCGCCTGCCCTCCTTCACTTGGTTAGACGTGAACCCAGGCAGGGCCCCTCCAGCGGCCCCCATCGAACTCAAGGAAGCTCCCCAGCCGGTGGGGGCACATGAGATTCAGAGGGGCCGTCCCTTCTCCCCAGGCAGAACCCCCCGGGAGACAGCGGAGGCCCCGAGACAGCAACGGCCACATGCCAGATCCAGGCGGATGGGGCTGGGCTCAGACAGCCCTCTGGGGGACACAGGATTATTTGTGAGGTGCACGCCCGGGGCAGAGGGGCCTGCCATCCCCTGGGCCCCGTGAGGGACAAGGGCCGGGGGGCTCCACAGGTAAGTGGGCAGATCCAGGAGCCCAGGGCGGGTGGGACATTGACAAACTCAGGACATGACATGATGTCACGTGGACGTGCTGCACCCAGGTGACCCCTGCCCACAGCCGGGGAGGGGCACTGCGACGCAGCCCCCACCCCCAGAAGTGTGGTGGGAGAGGAGCCCCGGAACCCCAGCTGGCCGAGGCACATTCCTCTGACGTCGGCAGAAAGGAAGTGCCTAATGCAAGCCAAGCTGAGACGTGGAGGAATAAACAAGGTCTATTTAACGTGCGTCTGAGTTTGTGACGTCAGCTCATCGCCTCCAGTGGTGAAAGGCAGTCAGCCAGATGCAGACTGGCCACCTGCACCCCCAGCCCACACTGCCACCCTGCAGAGGGTCCCCTGGCTCCTCGGGGTGCCTGGACCCCAGTCACCCCTTCCTCCCACCCACACCGCCACCCCGACCCTGCCCTGCAATCCCGCCTGCCCGCCCGCCCATCTGTTCGGCTGGGTTGGCCGGCCAGAGGCTCCCAGCCCTGTGGCTTGGCCCTGCTCACTCCTGACTCGTGTAGTGGAAATCCCTCCTTCCTCTCTGGCTCCCGGCCGCTGCGGGCCCCGCCCACAATGTTCTGGCCATCCGTTCCTGGTCGTGTGGAGTTTCTGCCCGTGTTCTTCCCTTCCTCCAGAGGTACACGTGGCAGTGTGTGGCTACTGGGAGGGGCCTGGAGCTGGTGGGAGGAGGGGGAGCCGGTCGGGTTTCAGCTCCTGGCTCTTGCTTCCTGCCGCTGCTGTGCTCCGCACAGCCCTTCACCTGACAAATGCCCTTGTGAGCACCCACTGTGTGCTGTGTGCCGCCACCAAGAATGCACGAAACCCCGTCACATTCCTCACTCGGAAAAAAAAAACGAGACTGGCGGGGAGGAGGCAGGGACAAGCCCAGGTCACACATACGGGAAAATCACGTTGCCCGTCCTGAGCCAGGAGCCGTTGTAAAGAAATGTGGACCCTGGCAGGGCTCCAGAGCCCACACGCTGAAATTTGAGCGTCTCTGAAAATGCTGGCCTTGTCGCAGGCGCTTTATATTTTCCGGAACAATCAGCAGTAATTGCACCTCTTCTGCCACATAGTTAGTCCAGAGGTTCTAACTTGAGGATTTGAAAATACAGTCATGGATACAGCCTCAAGTACCCCCAAAGGCCTCCATGGGGCAGAAGCAGGGAGATTTTAAATTTGATGGACAGGTCAGGATAGTGGTGGGGTTCCCGAGAGGACAGAGGAATTACCCAGCATCCTCCAGTCCTCGAGTCAGGGACTCACTGGGGGTGTCTGCCTCCTGCCCCCAGGCCTGCCCCACTCCCACTGTTGGGGAAAAGCCTTGTGGGAGTGATAGGGGCTGAAGACTTGGAAAATTTTAGCTTAAGGTAAATAGCCATAAATCTAGCAAGTAATGTGTATGTTAAGCTTTTGTTTCAGAAACTACAGATAAGGCCCATCCTGGAGCCTGAGAAAAAGCAGCTGACCTCCTGGGGCGCTGGCTAGAGATTACCGCCTGGAGACATCCCTGCCTGGAGACATCCCTACCGGGAAGAAGCAGGCGACTACCCCTCCCCCTTGGAGACAGCTGTTGAATTTCAAAGCTCTCACCGACCCTCGTTTGCCCTCCCCCAACCCCCTTATAAAAGATCTGGCCAGGAAAGACAGGGTAGGATGGTTTGTTAGGGTATGAACCCGCCATCTTCTCGGGCCGGCCATCTGAATAAAGCGCCCATAAAAGATTCAATCGCTGTCATTGCTTGCTGGATTTGGTAGTAACAGGCAGCCCGAACACCGGTGTCTTTTCTGGGTACAGGAGCAGTACTGCTTGGTAGATGCTGGACCCAAGCTGGACCCCCAGGTGGCTACCCTTCCCACCCTTCTGCTAGTAAATCTCTCGCCTCCTTTGAAGTCCAGTGGGGACATGGCCCTCTCCCCCAGGATGACATTCACAATTTCCAGGGCTTGTTCCTCGTACTCCCCTGGACCACAGCCCAGCCTGCGAACTGCCTCCAGAGCCCACGCTCCACCTGGCCGCCAGACTGCCCTGCCTCTTGAATCGGCCCTAACCAGTGACTGCACTGCTCACAGTCCTCCGGCAGCTCCCCAGCACCGAGGAGTTCAAGTCCAGGTCTAGCCTGATATTTGAGGCCTTTCACAGCTCCCTGTCCAGTCTCAAACCCCCTCCACACAGCAGACACTGAACCAGTCCCACTAACTCCAGAGCACACTGGCTGCCAGAGTGACTGGTCTCTTGGTGGGTGGGGGGCCCATAGAGGGGAAGCTCTGGGCCGCCTCAGTCTCTCTGGAGCTGTGCATCTGGGCCCAGGGGCCCCAGGACTGGCTGCCCTCCCAAGGCAGAGCAGAAAGAACCAGGCCGGATTGCCAAGAAGACATGCAACCTTTAATCGCGCCGACCAAGCAGGGCAGGATGCGGAAAGGCTGGGACAACGTGTAGCACCGGCCTTCGCACCTGGTCAGGCCCTGCTGACGTCATCCTCCACGCAGCCGTGGTTCCCTCGGCTGTAAGCGAGCACCAGAGACCACCCCCGGGCCCCTCTTCCTGGAGTCTGCATAAGCACCAACGGCCGGAGACCACCTCACTCAGGGCAGAGGGGCAGGCCTCCCGCGTGGGGGTGGGGGGAAGAAAGCTGAGGGCCGCGGGACCACCCCACCCTGGGTGTGGGAGAAGGGACGGAAAGCCTGATGTCCCTTCCTTGGCCTGGGCCTCTCTTGGCATCATGGCTCGGAGGAGGGTCCCCCCTGACGGACTGGAATGTGACCTGCTTCAGCCCCCAGACCTGCTGAGGGGTCCAAAGCCTGGGGCGTTCCATCCTCACATTTCTAGATGCAGCACCAGGCCAGAGGAGACCCTGCTGGGACTTCAGCAGCACCTTAAAGCCTAGAGAACTGGCGACACCGGGCCGGTGAGGGGCCCGGGAGGGTCAGAGAGCACCTGGGGACAGGTATCGATGCCTGCCATCGGCTGGGAGCTTTGAAGAGCTGAGGCCCAGGCGGCTTTGGCAGGACAGGCCGAGCAAAGTCTTGACCGAGCCTGGGAGGGAGCAGGGAGAGGGTGCCGTGAGGATGAGTCCTCGCAGGTAACCATACCAGCCATATGGAAGCTAGGGGTCTGGGACCTCTCCCCCAGGGGTCCACCTTCACCCCAAAATACCCCCAAGCCCCTGGGTCTGCCCTTATAGCACCCTTGCCCTGACCAAGGCTTCATCAGGGGTCTGCCTTCACGACAGGCACTGAGCAGGAATGAGAGGAGGCAGGGAACACCCCCACCTCGGGGACCCTGCCTTGCCAGCCTTGGGGAGCCGTGGGTAGTGAGGGGCCACAGGGTCTGAATGCCCAGAACCCAGACGCGTGTGTGAAAAGAGCACCGTGCATCTCTGTGGGTCAGGCCTCAGAGCCCTGAGTCTCCCTGACCGGCTGGACTGCGCCCTCACCGGGGGCGGGGTCTGTGTCCCATCCACCCCGCCCCCCTGCCCCCCAGGGCCTGGCACGGAGTGTGCACTCGGTAGGTCAGTGTTGGATGAATGACTGAATGAGCGGCTGCTCAGGCCCGGGTGCAGACGAGAGTGAGAGACAGTGAGAGACAGTGAGGGAGGGGGAGGGAGGGGCAAGGGGGCAGAGGAGGGGGAGTCCTAGAGAAATGAGAATGTTTAAGGATGTTGGGATGATTCGAGAATGTTTACAGGATTCCAGAAGGTTCAGGAAGTACTAGAATGTTGCGAAAGTTCTGGAAGCTTGCTACTCCAGTGGAGTCCACAGACCGGCAGCAGGAGTGGCACCCAGGAAGTCATTAGAAATGCGGAATCCTGGCGCACTCCGTGTCTGCTGGGTCAGGACCGAGGTGATTCTCGGACACATTCAAGCTTGAAAATTGCTGGTATAAAAGGTTGGGAAAGTTCTAGAATATTTAGGTTTGAAGGCTTCTTAAAATATGCCCAAGAGAGGAGAGCAGAAGGAACAGACTGGGAAGGAAAGAAGGAAGAAGAGGGCTACCCAGAATGCCGCTCTGTGGGCCCACTTTACAGAGGGGCACACTGAGGCCCTGCCGGGGGTGGGACCTGCCCTGGCCGCCACCCCCCAGCACCAGAGCTGCGCCGCTGGAGGCACTAATCGTCCTCAGGCTTGATGAGGTGACCGCTGAAGGTGATGTAGGTGTCGACGTCATCGCTGTAGATGGCGTTCTCACGCTCGCGCTTGAAGAGCCGCGCCCAGACGCGGTCGCCCGGCGCCAGGGCCAGCATCACGCTCTGGCTCTGCATGATGCTGCGGTCGCTGGGCTGCGCGTACAGGATGACAGCCGCCTCCTCGTTGTGCATGACGTGCACGTAGGTCTCCTTGAAGTTCCAGCTGTGCACGTTGAGGCTGAAGAAGTAGAGGCCGTGCAGAGGGGCGACAAAGTGGCCGGCGGCCATGTCGAAGTGCGAGTCCGGGTTGACGAAGACGGTGTCGAAGAGCAGCGGCTGGAAGCCCTCGCTGCTGTGCAGGGCCGTCTTCCGGCCCACGGAGAAGGCTGAGAAGCGAGTCTGGCACGGGCTGCCGGGGCTGCCCGGCTGCCCCTTGTCGCCCTTGCTGCCCTGGGGGCCTCGCTCTCCCCGGGGACCCTCCCTGCCCAGCTTCCCAGGCGTGCCCAGCAGGCCTCGGTCCCCTTTGTCACCTGTGGGAACAAGGGAGAAGTCAGGGCAGGCACCCGAGCAGCCGGGCCTAACAAAGGGGGGTACCCGCACTTGTTTGTGGAGGGTTTTGCCCCTGCCCAGAGAAGAAGCCAGCACTTATTGAGCACCTACTGCATGCCAGGCAGTGCCTCCCTGCATGCCCTTCTAAAGAAGATACCGCGGTTGTCTCTCACTCACAGACAGGTTAAGTGACCACCCAGGGTCCCGCAGCTCAGGAGCAGGAGACACAGGACTCCAACTGCAGGATCCCACCAATTCCCAACCCCCGCCCCCAGTGAAGCTCCGACGGTGGCTCTGGGAGGCCAGGCCCAGCAGCCCCGCCCCTCACTGTGCGCAGCCGCACTCCAGTGGGGATGTGAGAATGGCAGGCGCGCTTTGCCTGTCTGACCCAGAGAACGAACCAAGGAAAATACCTCCACGCACCGGGAGGGAAACGCCCCGGTTAGGAGCCAGGCAGCCCTTGGCTGGCATTACGCCCCACTGTGTGACCCGGGTCCCACCCACCTCACAGGGGTGTCCGTGAGCCCTCCACAAAATGCCGATGGGAGAGTGCGCTGAGAACTGAGCGCACTCTGCAAATTTGATTCTGCAAATACGAAGCGGGACGGTTCACCCAGCACTGCCTGGTCCGCCTCCACCTACCTGCCCCGGGGTCTGGCAGCACCGGCCCTGATCCCCCGGCAGACACATGTGTGCTCAGCCCTTGCTCCAGGCTGACCTTGAACACGAGAAGCAGGTGGCTACTTAAGTCTTGAGGAACCTGATCCCAAATATTTCCCTGCTGCCCATCACGGAGCCGGAAATCGCACCATGAGCCACGCCCCTTGGAGTGAACGGCACTGCCCGGTGTTTTCCCGGGGCCCCTCTGACCACGGCAACACAGGAGAGAGAGGAGGAAGGGGCGGAAAAGAGGACACAGGCCCTTGGGGGAGAAGCCTAGAGAAATGGGGGAAAGGGGCCACCGCTCTGCGGAGGTCTGGCTCAACGGCTCTTCGAGATGACTGCCCCACCACGGGCACCACACTTTACAGTGTGCAGAGCTCTTGTTTCACCCTGAGGGAGCAGGTGAAGGCGGTGATAGGAGAGAGTTACCTTCTCCTTCTTACCAACGAGGCAGGGAGAGACCAGTCTGACCCACACAGCCAGGGAGCAGAAGACCTGGGCCTGGGGCCTGGGGCCTGGGACGCATGATGCCAGCCTGGCACCGTTTGCGACAGCAAGCTGCCCGTTCCCCCTGGCAGGCAGCTAAGCCTGGCCCAGGAGCAGCAGTGCAGGGTTTGGGGGGAGGGTCGTGTGGGGTGCCTGCCATCTGCAGCCAGGCACCTGTTGACCTTATACAGAGGTTCTGTGGGCCTCGGGGAGGCTCTGGTTTATGGGGTGGTGGGATAGGGGCTCGAGGAAGGGAGGTGTCCTCACCTAGAAAACCCAAAGGCAGGAAGGTCTCAGACACCAGCCCACCGCTGGCTGTGGGGTGGGGTGGCCCTGTGGAGACTCTAGGGACAGATCCCAACTCTGCCTGACAACTGTGTGACCCCAGGAGAGCTCCTCCCTCTCAGAGGCTGGGCTCTCCCATCTGCAGACCGGGAGGGAGGAATGACAAGGTGCCAGCCCCGGGGCTGTGTGAGCACCAGTGGAGGCTCAGGGTGCCAGGGGCCTGGCCCCAGCCCAGGAGAGCACCAGGAGCTCCCTTCAGGTCTGACTCCTGACGCAGAGGACAAGGAGCCAGTACTCACCGCGTGGCCCGAGTGGCCCTCTGCAGGTCTCCCTGCTTCCACCCGTGCTTCTGCCATGGATTCCCCACAGCATGTCAGAGGGATCCATTTGAAACCTAAGTCGGATCAGGTCTCCCCTCTGCTCCAACCCTGCCCTGCTCCCCATCTCTCTCAGAAGAGAAACCCAAGTCTGATCTGGGCCCTGTTTCATCTTCAGTTGCAACTCCTTCTGTTGCTCTTGCTCCTCAAAAACCCCGGGCCCACCTCTACCCCAGGCCCTTTGCACATGCTGTTCCCTCTGCCTGGAATGCTCTTTCCCAGATACACATGGCTGCTCCCTCACTTTTCCAGTGAGAACTGACCGCCCTGTTTGAGAGGCAGCCTGCCCCCTTGCCTGCACTCCCAATGTCTCTTACCCTGCCCCACCTTGTCATTTCCATGGCATTTATCCCTGTGGAACATTCTGTCTCGTTAACTTGGGTAGTATGCTCATTCCTGTCTGCCTCCCCCACTAGGATGGAAACTCAGGGGCAGTAGGTGTCTCTGTCTGATTTGTTCATGCTCCGGCCCCAGAATGCAGAACAGTCCTGACACATAGTAGGTGCTCAATTAATGTGTGCATTAAAAAAAAAGAGTCTGGAACAATTTCCAGTCCTGGTTTTTGCTACTTCCACCACCTCGCCTCCCCCAGGCCCAGGAAGAGACCCCCACGCCCTCCCTGTCCCTGCCCAGGGCCAGTCCCACTGGAGCCATGCGTGGGCACTCACCCTTCAGAATGGTGATGTTAATGTAGGGCCTGACCTCGGGCAACACGTACGGAAGGGTGGACGGAGAGACCGGGGACACGTCCGCGGCATCGGCAGGGGCCAGGTGGTCCTCAGAGTCAGAGTCACAGCACCAGCGGCAGTGCCCGGGGGCATGGGAGGCCACAGCTTCCCCAGAGGTGGGCTCTTCCGTGGGGACCCCAAACACCAAGAGCGGGAGCAGGAGCACTGTCCAGAGGACATCCGGGGCAGCTGTCCCCATGGCGACCTGGAGCAGGGAAGGAGGGACAGGAACTGTGCTTTATTTACCCTCTCCCTGGTTCCCGTGACCAGCATATAACCCACAGCAAGGGCGGAGCTGACAGGCCTCAGGGAGGGAGGGAGTATCACACCCCCACTTCACAGACAAGAACACTGAGGTCAGTGCAGGGAAGCGAGGTCTTCAAGGTCACAGAGACACGTGGCAGGGCAGGGACTGCAGGCTGAGTCTCCCAGAAGGAGCCTAGTCCCCAGAGGCTCCGCCACACAAGGGCCCCAAAGGAAGAAGCCCCTTGAAAGAGAGTCTGGGCCAAGAGCAGAGAAGGCTGGGGGCCGGGCGGCATGGTGGGGAGGGAGAAGCCCCAGCTGCCCCTGGGTCATAACCTCCGAGACTGTAAAATGCTCTTCCCACCCTCCCACCTCCCCCACTACCTCCCTCTGGCTTATTTTCTAAACATTGGCAGATGGGCGGGCCCTTGGGACAGACACAAGCACAGGCTTGCTCTTTAGGAGAGAGGACCCTGGGCTGAGCCTTGGTCTGGGGCACTAACACAATGGTCCTGACAAAGGAGCTAGAAAAGTCCGTGTATTCTAGCACACAGGTAGCGACTTCCATCAGAGAAAGCCAGAGAGAGCGCGCGGGGTTATTGTTCTATTGTTGATCAGTCAGGAGTAGGTATGCTGAGTCACAGGCTGCAGGCCACTGCGGACCTACGTGGTGCCTTTGTGCAAGGGTAGAGGAAGGTGCTCCCGGGGAGGGACAAATTAGAAACAAGAGAATGCACCGCTGATCGCGGGGCTTGGCCAGGGCTGGCGTCTCTGTGCAGTCCGCAGCCTCCACGGTAACCTTACGCAGAAACCCTGCGGGGAAGCCTCAGGCGAGTCCAATCATTGGAAAGCGCTTGTGTCAATCACACTAGACCTGCCAATCAGCTGCCAAGGTGGCAAATTGGAATTAAGGGGCAGGACTAGGAAATCTGGAAAATTCAAAAGGATCAGCGAAGTACAAGGATTTACAAGGATCTGTTTCGGCCTTGGCCAAAAAAAAAAAAAAAAAAGAAGGGATCTGGAGTTCCTGGAGAGGGGCAGGAAGTGGCCTGGACACCAGCCGCTGGAGAGAGGCCGGGGCTGGGTGGGCAGGAAGCCGGGCAAAGGGCCTTTGAGGTGGTGGCAGGCTTCGGGGGCTGGCGCCGAGTTATCGCAGGATCGGAAACTCGGCTTTTGAAACTAGACTGGTTTTTACACTTCTGGCGTTTCTTTGTTTATTTCCTTTTTGTTCTCTAACATTTAGTACAATTCAAAAATATTTTTCTGTGGTTAATACATGTAGAGGAGGTAAAATTATTATTTTAAATGCCATCCTATCTCTGCTGAGCGCTGCAGTAAGAGCTAGGTTTTAAAGGGGCAGGAGCTCTCCCCGAACACCTCCCCCTCCCCGCGGCTACGGAGGAGCAAAAGGGAGGGGTGCCAGGCAGCCTCCCCAGCCATCACCCCTCCTGGGGGTGACCAGTCCCCAGCTCCTCTCCCTGCACCCTGGGCCACTTGCCCAATTCTCCCCAGTAAGGCAGGTCAAATCCTCACAGACCAACCCCCTTCCTGTCCAAGATTATTACCCTTGCCTTTTATTTGCAAACTACACATCCCAGTGGTTTTGAGAAAAGCAAAAATCCTGTTTTTCCTGGCCGGCATGTGACTTGTGGGGAAAGGTGAGGCCTCAGAGTCAGACTTGAAATCCCAGGGCAGTTTACAAGCCGTGGGGCCCTGGGCTGGCGGCTGCACCCTCTGGGCTTCCTGCTCCTCAGCCTTCACGGAGGGGGATGACACCCCATCTCGCTCCCAGGTGGTCCGGGATGATTTAAACACGGGGCAATTGCCTGACTTGTAAAAAAGACTCAATAAAAAGTTTGTTCCTTCCTCCGCCCAGTATGCCCCCTGCCCAGTGCCAACAACCCAGGACAGAGCGAGGAGGACGGGCTCAGTTTGGGGGCCTTTCTGTGGGCTCCAGCCAGGTGACATCAAAAGCTCTGAGGTGTGAACTGTGGCCTGGGGAGCAGGAAGCAGGAAGCCAAGTGGATTGACTAGAAGTAGTAACGACGACAGCCAGCTGACTGGCTGTGGGGGAGGGTCCAGGCAGGGAGTGTGAGGGACAGGGCCGTCGGGAGTGACCAGGGGGTCCCTGCTGCCTCCGTTCGGCAGCTGGGGTGTCTCTGGGGTGGGGGCAGGGTGAGCGCCCCCACAGCGTTAGTGGGCACACGCTGGGGCAGCAGAGGGCAGCCAGCCCTTCACCAGGAGCTCAGGTCTTCGTCACGGGGAAGGGAGAGCCTGGAGGGGCTGGCGCAGGGGTGGGGGGTGGGGTAGTGCAGAGCCAGAGCGGAGTCCAGGAAGAGGAGGGAGGAGTGGAATTCCAGGCTCTGACCCCAGCCTCCTGGGTGGGCGCCCAGCCCTGCCGTGGGACACACAGGACCTGCATCACTCACCCCGACTCCTGCAGCCTCGCCCAGCGCCTCACGGACCCCGGGCCTCGGGTCAGCCTCTAGCTCCTATGCCCATGTCTGCAGTAATAGCTTGTTGCTGGCCCAGACCCCCAGGCCCGAGCGGAGGAGGGCGGGAGGCAGGGCGAGGGGGAGGAGAGAGGGACGGAGGGCGGAGGGAGAGGGCTGAGCTGGCTTCCCACTTCCCCTCCTCCCTGTCCCTCCCCTCCCGCCGCTGGGTTCTGCCGAGCTAATGGGAGCTCTGGATTTCCTTTGCTTAACTCTTTGGTGGTCCGGTGGGGTCTTGCTGGATTCAGAGGCCCAATAGAGTCAGAGCCAGAAGGGATCTGAGGCCCCTGTGGTGCTGGCAGGGAAATCGAGGTGGGGGAAGCCAGGAACTCCCTGTAAGTTGCTGGGGAAAGGGAGGCAGCTCCGAAACCCTGCTGCCGGGTGCCCCCAGCTTAGGCTGGACAGTGGAGAGGGCATGGGCTCCAGCGCAGCAGCCTCAGGTTCAAATCCTGGCACTACCGGCCCCTAGTAAGTGACACCCTAGGTGTCTGTAGAACTCCAGTCCCCGGCCCCACGCCTGCCAGTCACAGGGGAGGCTCCGTCAAAGTTTGCCGAGTAAAGGTATTACCTGCAGGGTTCCAGGGGGGCAGCCAGGTCCAAACCCCACCCTGTGGATGCCAAAGTCATCCTCCTCTGCCCAGGATTTTGCCACGATTGATTCCTCCTCCTGGCCTTCTAGAGCCCATGCCCCTGTGGCAGTGACCCCCAGAAGTTCACAGGAGGGCAGTCTATACAGTGTGCCCCGGGGTCTGGGCAGGGTCCTCCCGCTCAGCTGCCCCCGGTCAGGCTGCAGGAGGTTTAGACAGGCTGCAGCCCTGATTCTCTGCGGCCAGAGAGCCCTGGGCAAAGACACTCGAGTGTCCCCTGCCCTCCAGCACCCTGTCCCTCTGCATTTGTTGAGCCCTTACTGCCTGGGCTGGGCCTCTTCTGTGCAGAGGCTTCCGGTACCCAAAGGGTCCTCCCTCCATTATTTCAAGGCATCCCACCCCAGCCTGGGGAAAGCGAGCTGCTGTGACTTGCCCAAGGTCACACAGCTCGTGAAGAGGAACTGCCGCTCTGCAGAGTGGGCTGCGCTCCATCCCACTGGAGTTCCCGCGGCGGGCGTGGTGGTGGGCAAAGGCTGCCGTTCAGGGTCTGTCCCCCGGGAAGAGAGGTTGTGACATTGTCACCCATAGGAGGCACAGGAGTGCAGGGATCTGAGGGGGATTTACTGAAAACTGGGGTTCGGGGTCGCAAACGCATCCAGCCCCACTCACAGGCGGGCCAGGTGTGCAGGACGGACCGCCGCTGGGCTGCGTGTCCTGGACAAGCTCTCGTCTCTGGGCCTGTTTTCCTTCTGGTGTGGGGGATAACCCGACAGCAGACTGTCCTGGCCTGGAACGACCCTTAGAGATGATGTAATCCAATTCCTCAACCTGTCCCACAGGGAGGACAAGCCTTTGGCTCAAGGTCACACTGCAGACAGGACTCCAAGCCGGGGTGAGAGCCAGACTCCCCCCAACAGCTGGCGCTGTGCTGCTTCTCCCTCCCAAGCCCGCTCGGAGCCCCCCTAGGCCTATTCAGGGGTCCGTGGGGCCCGAAGGAAAGCAGATGGAAGGGCTCTGGCCGATGGGAAAGCTATCAGGTCCTCCCTGGCTGTGGCCTCTGTGTGGCCCTGCCCCGGGCAGCGTTCCCAGGGCACACGGCCAGGGCTGCGGAGGGAAGGAGCCGATGGGAACCACCTCCCACCCGCCCTGCTCTGCTGCCACCAGGGAAAGAGCTGAGTCAGCAGCACCGGAGCGGGACACAGCTGGCCGTCTCTGGCTGTCTGGCTTAGAAAGCCCGGCCTCTGAGAAGAGGGGGAAGGGAAGGGAAAGTGGGTGGGGGATGGGGAGAAGCAGACTGGGGACAGAGGGGTGGTTTTGTCGGTGCCTCTTATGTGGCCAGCACTGGGCTCCATGCCCACTCGACTGCCCCTCTGCAGGGGAGGCTGCTTGTCCCACTTAACAGGTGGGGAGGCGGACCCTGGGAAAAGCACCTGGCTCGGCAGGTTCTAAGGCCAGCTCCTTTGGCCCTATAAATACCCCCAGAAAAGGGCCCCTTGTCCGCCTGGGTGCAGAGCAGTTGGCTGGGCCCAGGGCAGACAACAGAGCAGAAATCCTTTACTATTTTTCCTCCCAATCTCGTGCGCAGCATGCCTGAAAGCCCTCCGTTTGCACATTAGCCCTGGGTCTCCCAGCCATGCCCAGGGGCTCCCCGGCAGGCCAGGTACCTCGGAAATGGGGCTCCGGCCCTGGGGCAGACAAAGCTGGGTGATGTCTCAGCGCCACTGCCTTGTCCAAGTGCGACCTGGGGCATGTCTCCCTGCCTCTGGGTACAGGGGTGCCCAGGCCACCTGACAGTCTGGTGGGACACCCAGTGGGTGCTTCTCCTTGTTAAACTCTGGGTGTGGGGAGGGGCTGAGCCCCTCTCCTCACCCACACGGATGAGGAAAGTAAGGCGCAGACACACTGACTCCAAACCCAGCTCTTGGCCACTGTTCGCCTTCCAGCCCCGGGCCGGGAGAAGGTATAAAAATAGTGACGTTTTAGTCAGTGCGTACACAGCCGTGGGAACCCTGCGTGCATTTAAAAAATAAAACGTGTGCCTGCTCAACAGGGAGAGAGATCCGGATGAGTCCTGGAATCAGCGGTGCGAGTTGTGACCCGCAAGACCCTGATCCAGTTGTTCAAGGACCGTAACCAATTCAGAAACCACACAAAGGAAACCGCGAGCGCCACCAAGTGGCAGTGGAGAGGATGGTCGCGTCTGGCGGCCTGAGATGCTCCCATCCAACCTGGCATCCACCCCACAGCACCCATCCTACCCCCTTCTCAGGGAGCTAAGGGCGTAGGGGAGGGGAGGGAGAGGATGCAGAGCCCGCCGAGAGACGCTAGGGGCTGGCTGGGGCGCCCAGTCCCTCACTTGCTCTTCCAAACCCCACTCTCCACAAAGTGGGCAGAGGGCCCAATGGCACCCTCGGTCTCCCACCAGCGCGCGCCCACTGGGCTTCCTAGTTTTTCGACCCCCTCCTCTGACTAGCTGGGTGGACTTCACTCTCTGGACTCAGTTCCTCCATCCTGGGCTTTCTGCAACGCATGACTGACCCATCCTAAAGGTGTTAATCCGAACCGGAGGACTTGCCCCACTTCAGAGGAGGAAACTGAATCCCCAAGAGGCCCAAAGAAGGAAAGAGCCAGCCTGCACCGTCCCAGGCCCACTGGACTCTGTTAGTTGTTAGAGAAGGGGAAACTGAGGCTCTGGGAAACCGGGGCAGCCTCTGGCTCCCTCCCTACCGCCGATGAGCGACAGCGGTCATCTTCCCCGACTCTCTCCGCGGCATTGAGGGAAACCCTCCGCCCCCACCCAGGCCCGGGGAGCCCCTCCATCAGCACCCGCTCCATTCTCAGCACTTGGGAAAGACTGCCACCGGTCGCGGCCATGCTCAGCACGGCTCAGGGCTCGGCTAATCCCCACCCCCGCGGCGTGTACATCCGCTGGCGCGAAAACCGAGACGCGTCTCTGCTCCGGCCTCCGGCCTCGGAGCCGCAGTCCCGGCTGCCGGACGCGCAGAGGTGAGGGAGGAACGGCTGTGGCGTCGGGGAGCGCCCTTTGCGCGTCCCACGGTGAGCGGAGCCGAACAGAACCGAGCAAAGCCGAGCTTGGCCGAGCAGAGCCCGGAGCTGCCGAGAGCTGCCGAGGCTAGCCAAACAGAGACGAGCCCAGTGAGCCTGAGCGAACATTGCCGAGTCTGACCGAATGGATCCGAGTGGGGCCGAGTAGAGCCGAGTCCGCCCGAATGGAGCCCGGGTGTGATGGAGGCCCCCGGCGCCCCCTGCGGGACACAGAGCGCAGGATCCTGCGGACAGTCCTGTGAGATGGGGCTCTGGAGCCCGTTTTGCGGATAAGGAGACTGAGGCTCCGGGAGGTTCCCAGGCTAACCTAAAGGCACTCAGATCTAAGAAGTGGCGGCGCTGAGGCTGGAACGTGGTTGTGTGACCGAGAGCTCTCTTGCCACTTTGCTTTGTACTGCGTTTGCTTTGTCCTCCTCGTCACTGCAGCCCTTTGATTATGGCCAGAGAGGAGAGACCCGCCCGGCGTGAAGAGCCGACCGAGCCCCCTCTTCCCACAGATGGAGAAACCAAACAGGCTCCCGGGCTGTTGACCGAGTGCCACAGGGCCAGCGGCTCCCGTGTGCAAATATTGACTTATTTCCTGGTCATTAAAGCAGAGAGCAGGACGGAGTGGCCACATCCTGCAGGTCCCCCATCCCCACCTTTATCAAGGTGGCCGTGGAGGACATGGGCTCCTGGCTCCTACAGGCTGCGTCCCCAAATGCCTGAGCCAAACGCTGAGGTGTCTCGGGCCCTGAAGAATGCCAGGTGTGGCCTGGGTGCTTTTCTGACCCTGTGAAAAAGTGAAGGCTGGTCGTGCCCTCCACACTCACACACGAGCGTGTGTGCCTGTTGTTCACCCCTGTGTGCACACTGCACAGACGTGCCAAGGCTGCGGGCCTTGCTGGACAGTGGCTGGGCCTGCAGGGGGCGACTAAGGCGCCCTGGGGCCTGGGCTGCCCCTCCCGCCTGTTAGGTCTTGCTGAGGGCCTTGTCTGCCACTGCCCGGCAGCCACCAAGGAGCTGGCGCCAGCGGTCTCCGAGCTCTCTCCACCCCCAGCAGCACTCCTGGCACCCCAGCCCTCGTTTTCGCAGTTTTAAAAAACTAGAGCACTGGACTGGGGGCTAGGAAAGCCGGGTTCTTGCTCCGGTCTCTGGTGCTGTGGCCCTGGGCAAGTCACATGACCTACGCAGGCCTCACTGTCTTCAGCTGTGAAATGGATCTCAGAGCCGTTCTCCGTACCTGGGACGGATGTCTCCCACGCCACCTTCCCTGTGCACAAACTCCCTCTTTACACGCAGCCGGACTATCACCCCTCCTGAGGGGACACCCACCCCCACCCACGGAGGGGTTTGTGCTTCTGCTGAAACCGCTTCTCAGGTTTACTGAGCGCACGGCACCTCCAATGCACCAGGCACTGTTCTAAGCTGTTTATCAATACGAACTCATTTAAACCTCCTAACCATAGAGACATCTGTTCTTGTCCTCATCTCAGGGAAAAGGGACTTGAGGCACAGAAAGCTTGATGAGCTGGCCGAAGGGCAAACAGGTGATGAATGGACGAGCTGGGATTCACACCCAGGCAATTCCAGATCGGAGGCCCGGGAGGCGGTGCTTGGAAACTGCCTCTTTCTCTCTTGGTGCCTGAAAGGCTGGCCTTGTGCCTCTCTGCTCTCAGCTGCTTGCTCTCGCCAGCTGCCCACTAAACACTCGCTGAAGGAAAGAATGAACCAGTCAGTCCATCCGTCCTCCGGAGTCAGGAGTGGAACCGGGCCACTGCCTCTGTTCTGCAGCGGGCATTGCACTCGTTTGCAAAGGCTACTGTAACAAAGCATCACAGATTAAAGGGCTTCAGCAACAGGAATTTATTTCCTCTCCACTCTGGAGGCTGGAAGTCCAAGATCAAGGCGGCAGGCCGGGCTGCTTCCTTCTGAGAGGGGCCCCAGGCCTGTCTCCCAGCTCCCGGCGGTTTGTAGGCACCCTTTGGTGTTCCTCGGCGTGTACAAGCGTCGCCGCAGCGTCCCCCCTGCACGCAGGCCTGCGTCTAAACCTTTCTTGAGAACACCGGCCCTGTTAGATGGGGGCGCGCCCCGCCACAGTAGGACCCTGTCCTAACCACTGACATCTGCACCCTTGTGATTCTACCCTCTTTTGGAGTTTATTTCCAAATAAGGTCACATCCCAGGTACCGGAGATTAGGACTTCAACGTATGAGTTGGGGGTTGGGGACAATTCAACCTCCCACAGGGATCAGCCTTCTGGGAGGTCCTGTCTGACGCCATCTCCGTCCCTGAATTGGGCCTCACCTCTGCGTCCCATTCCCTGCAGCCAGCAGCCTCCAGACCTTAATGCAGGTGGGTCCCTCCGCCAGGCACACCCAGGCACACCCTCTGCTCCCGGTGCAGCCCCGCCTCTGACCCTCCCCACAGGTCTGCTCCCCCAGAGCGAGCTTCGCTGCCCTCCCCACTGGACGGTGATAGGTACGTCTGCTTGCGTGGCAGCCTGTGAGTGCCAAGAGTACGAGAATCGGGTCTGTTTCCTTCCACTGCACCCCAGCCCAGTGCCAGGAGATCTTTGCACTTAGTGAACTGTGCCCAGAGAGGTGACGCGAATGGCCCAGAGCCACACAGGAGGTTCATGGTGGAGTGGGCCTAGGACCCAGCCCCCTCGACTACAGGTCCCGTGAATTTTAGAGGATGCCGTGCCCTCACTGCTGGACTCCCCAGGGCCTGCCAGTGATGGGGGAGCACGCCGAGACCTTGGGGGAACCACAGCCCGGTGCGACTCCAGGGAGAGTCCCTCACATTACTGCCTGTGGTCCTCACACTTTTAATTAGAGTGTTTTCTTCTGTGTCTGTGGAGCCCAGGCTGTCCCCTTCCCAAGGGACAGTGGCCTCTGCCTCTCCAATCCTTTGTAGGCAAGGAGGCCCAGAAGCCACCCCTCTGCAGGGCCTAAGGACCCCCAGCTCCTCTCCTCCCCTGCTCATGCTGATGCGTGAAGTCCCATCCAGGACGTGGTGGCGTGGGCCGTTGCCTGGCAACCACCTCTGAGAGACAAGTTCAAGGGGAAGTCTTGGGTCTGAGCATGTGGGATGTCTGGAGAAGAGGACTCGGTAGGGAGGGTCATCACCCCCCTTCCTGCCCACTCAGCCTCACAGCCCTGGAGCCACCCCTCACCCGACAGTCCCTGCGGTTCCGTAACCACAGACTCCAGCCCCAAACCTCCGTACAAGTTCCCTTTGTCCCTCTGCTCCTCCCCGCTTCCTGTTTATTCAGGGTCACCACCGTTTACAAATCCAAAGGAGGCTGAGTCACAATGGGGAAATCGCCCCCTGCAGTTGTGAAATGGAATTCTCCTCATTCATTCATTTAGTCCAAATACTCACAGGAAGGGCCCAGTGCTGCCAGGCCCTGGAAACACAGATGCATCGGGAACAGTCCCTGCCTGGAGGGCAAGGCTAGTGGGACCCCCCCCCCCCCCACACACACACGTGCACATGAGCATGCACAGACAGCGACACATGGTGTGGTGGGGAATCCAGGGAACTGCGGGGTCCAGTAGCAGGAGGCGGCACCCTGGCCTGGGCACCACCCCCACCCAGCACTCGCCCCCAAGGATACAGAGCCGAGATGCCCTGAGCACCTACTGTGCGCCTGAACTGTGTTTACATCCCCACCCCTGCCCCAGCCTGCTATTGCTGCAGCCTGGCTGCCCCCCTTGGCTGCTGCAGTCTGTCCCCCACCCAGCTCCTACCCCATCGGTCAGGCCAGACTCCCCATCACAGAGCTCTCGCTTCTCTCTGGCTGGAAGGATGGTCGCATCACCCACACCCGGCCAGTCATGGCCCTCCATCACCTTGTCTTTGGTTATTATCCTGAGGGGCCACCATGTGACCTAGTTAGAACCAATCAGCTTCCTTCCCTGAGATTTGAGATTTGGACTCCGGAAGGGAGTATATCTACTGCTTTTTCACCAGGATCTGCAGGAGTGCAGGCCGAGGAGTGTCAGCCGTGTTCCTTGGGGGAGCGGGGCTCTGGGAGGCTGGGCGTGATGCGGAGCTGAGAGAGGGGTACAGGGAGCATCCTGACGGAGATGGACGCACACACGCTCGCACACCCACGCACAGCAATCCAGACACACGGCACCTGGCAGAAAATCGGCCCAGGCCCTGGCTATTGTCACGTGACACCGTCTTTATTGACAAGAGCTGGGGGCAGAAGCAGCAGAGGATTTCCCTGAGGGGTCTCCCAGCCACCCTTGCAGAACAGGCTCCACGGGCCCAGGAATCAAGAAGGCAGGGCTGGCCAGGGAACGCCCGAATGCCGGGGGCCCTCTTCACTCCGACCCCTGGTCCCCTGAGGGGGCCACACACTCCCCTGAGTCCTGCCTCCATGATCCTTGGCCTTTGACCCCCAAGTCCACCTTGGACTTGTCCTCACCCCCAAGGGCCAGATACAGAGAGATTGTAGGATGAAGGAGAAGGGGGTGTAGCCGAGCCTGGCGGGGGTGGGCCACCCCTACTTTATAATCTGATACGCCCCACCCCCACCCATTACAGTGCACATGGCAGCTTACCTGGCTTGACCCATTTCCCTCCCCAAATCCCAGGAGCCAGGCAAGCTGGGACAGCCGCACCCATTTTATGATGGGGAAACTGAGGCCCAGAGAGGTTGCAGCTAGGCAGGGCCTGGAGGTGTGTCGAAGATGTGGGTCTCCCCAGCCGGGGTCTGTGCGCTTTCTCCGAGGGCCCCCACCCTCTGCAGAGCGGAGGCTTAGCCAGAGGTCCCACCGTCCCCGGGGCCAGGCTCCCTGTGGGTCTCGGGGGTCATCTCTCGGAGGGCGTCCTGGCTGTCCGGGCCCAGCCTTGGACCCTGGCCTCTCTCTGTGCTCCCACTTCTTGTCTCGTCCTCCCCAGACCTTCCCAGTCTGCTGGCCCGGGAGATGCAGAGGGCGAGGGGCCCGCTCCCGACCGGCCAGGCCTGGCTTCCCAGGGCGGCCATCAAGGCCCAGCCCTTCTTACCAGCACTGATAGGCCCTCGGGGCGGTGGGGGCAGGGCTGGCCCTGCACCTCCCAGGCCATTCTCGTTCCCACGGGATGGCATCGTTTCCTTGAGGCTGGTCGGGCCAGGCAGCCCACTTTCACAGAGGCAGCCACTGAACTCCTTCCAGAGGCGCCAAGGACAGCTCCAAGGTCACGGAACGGATCTGTCCTCCCCGCTCCCCCTCCTGGTGCTCACCCTTCTCCCTCTGCTTCCTCCCCCTTCCTCTTCTTCCTCCTCCTCTCAGCACTGTTTGGATCAGGGGTGTCCAACCTTTTGGCGTCTCCGCGCCACGCTGGAAGAAGGAGAGCTGTCTTAGGCCACACATGAAACACGTTGCAACCCATAACCACAAAACATTCTCATGATGTTTTAAGTGCATTTACGATTTTGTGCTGGGCCGAATTCACCGCCATCCTGGCCGCTGAGAGGAGAGGAACAGGCATAGTTTCTCCTGTGGGGAGGCTCCAGACCTCTCCAAGACCCAGGGACCCCCAGAGACACAGCACACACAGAGGCAAAGCAGCACACAGAGCTGCTTTGGGGGTCGGTGGGCTGCCCTCAACAGGGGCTGAGCTAGGCTTCGGGCAGCCTAAGCGTATGCATTGTGGGATCCCTCTTTAAGAAAAGCAATACAAAATTTGCAAATCCAAAACTAGACATGGAGTCTCCCATGGGCCAAAGCAGTAAGGGACCCGGCAGCTGGATGTCATGAGCTTCTTGGAACACCCCCCTCCTCTCCTTGTGTCCAGGAGCACAGGGGTCCCGGCCTGACCACCAGGGCCAAGAGGGCCTAGAGGTGGTTGGGTCGCTCAGCGGGCGAGGCCGGCAGCCCAGAGAGAAGAAGAGGCGGCTGGAAGCCTCAAGGCGAGTAGGGGAGCGCTGGTCGCATGCCCCTCCCCTCCGTGGGGTAAGGCGTTCTTCTGTTCCGGGCCCTGCTCCAGCTCCCTGTGAACCGGGGCCCCAGTCCCTCTCCTACTAACCTGACTCTGAGCCCCGAAAACCCAGGCCTCCGTCTGTCCCTCCGACGGCCAAGATTCAAGCCAATCGGCCAGGGTGCGCCTTCTCTGAAGGGGACAGCTGGTCTGCACCCACCCCCTTCACCTGGGCCCCCCGCAGGAGGGCCAGCCCAGCGGTGATGTCCCTCCAGTCTTCTCATCCGGTGACGCCCCCCGCCCCCGAGTCCCAGGAGAGAACGTGAGGCCCAGACAGCGAGTCTCCGCAGCGGAGGGATCTGCACGTCCCATCGTGGGCCCCTGGCACCTTGAGCGCCATGCCGTAGGCACACCCACAGCCTCCGCTCTGTCCTCGGGCCACCGGGGCCCTCGTCGGACCCCTACACACAGCTGACGCGCAGTGTGCCCTGCTTCTCCCCGGCTGCGGGCTCTTGGGGCAGGAACTGCCGCTCACTGCCAGCCACGTGGCCGGGCAGCAGCTCCTGCCCGCTGGTGCCGGGCTGTGCGATCTGACTCACCCGGTCCTTCATCTCCTTCTCCTCCCCCGGCTTCCCTGCCCGCTCCTCCCCACCCTCGTCCTCCTCGTCGTCCTCCTCCTCCGACTTCTCCGGGGGCCCCGCAGGGGGCTCCTGGCTGCGCACGCGGCGGGAGGGCCGGAGCAGGGCGCGGCGGAAGCCCTGCTGGAAGCGGTAGGAGAGGAAGCCGTAGAGCACGGGGTTGGCGCAGCTGTTGGCGTAGGGCAGCGCCACCACCAGGAAGTAGAGGCCGAAGAAGGCGGGCTCCTCGGGCAGCGGGCACACCACGTTGACGATGTTGAGCACGTAGAAGGGCATCCAGCAGAGGACGAAGAGCACCACCACGGCCACCACCATGCGCGTCACCCGGCGCTCGGAGCGCCGCCGCCGCTGGCACGAGGGCGCCCACACCCGCCGGCCGGCCGAGCGCATCTTGACCACGATGAGCAGGTAGCAGAGGCAGATGACCAGTAGTGGCCCGAAGAAACCCAGCGCGGCCGTGTAGATGATGAAGCCGGCGCGCCAGGCCGCCGCCGGCTCGGGCCACTGCATGTGGCAGGTGCTCATGCCCCGGGGCACCCCCGAGAAGACCACCACGGGCAGCACCACCACAGCCGAGGCCACCCAGACGGCCGCGCTGACCATGCGGGCCACGGGCGCCGTGCGCCAGCGCGCCGAGCGCGTGGGGTGCACCACCGCCAGGTAGCGGTCCACGCTCATGACCGTGAGGCAGAAGATGCTGGTGAACTGGTTGATGCCGTCCACGGCCATGACCAGGCGGCACATGAGGGAGCCGAAGGGCCAGTAGGACAGGGCGTTCTGGGCAGCCAGGAAGGGCAGCCCCAGCATGAAGAGCTCGTCGGCCAGCGCCAGGTTGAGGATGTAGACGTTGGTGACGGACGCGCTGGCGGTGTGCCGCAGGACCACGTAGATCACCAGCGAGTTGCCCAGCAGGCCCACCACGCACACCACCAGGTAGACCAGCGGGATCAGGACCCCGCGCACGGCCAGCCCGGCCGCGCTCGGGGCCGCAGACGCGTTTCCCAGGGTGGCATCCAGCAGCCAGGACAAGGAGGCGTTCCCAGGCTCCGAGGTCGCGGGCACCGAGGAAGGGTAGCCAGGGGTGTCCATGCCTGAGCGGAGGGCGATCAGCAGTCAGCTATTGGCCTGGGGGAGGGAGGACACAGCCGGGTCAGGGCCGGGATGGCTGTCTCTCAGCCACCCTTCCTTCAGCACCCTGAACTTGTGCTCGGCCAGAGTTTCGCACGCACCAGCTCATGCACTGCACAGGCCAGCAAGGCATCCCCACCTCCCTGATGAGGAAACCGAGTCTCCGAGAGGTAACCTGACCACCTGTATCGCTGTGGCTCAGGCATGCGGGCCTGCCTGGCTCTGAAGGGCAGGGGCCGGCACTGACCTGTGCCCCGCCGTGTCCCTTCGCCTGTGCACGGGGTGAGCGCCACACAAACGCCCACTGAAGGCATCAGTGGGTCATTCAATCGGCCGGTGACAACCCCAGCGCTTTCCAAACACCTCGGGTGCCGGTGCATTTTACGTAGCCACCCAGTGGAGTCCTACTGCTGCATCAGACGACACTGGCCCTTTCTACACATGAGGGTGGCAGCCAGCAGGGCCCCAAGTGGGCCACCCACTGCCGTGGACTGAATGGTCCTTCACCAAATGCATGTGTCGGAATCCTAACCCCCAGCGGGACGGCATCAGGAGGGGGGACCTCTGGGAGGTGATTGGGTCACAAGGGTGGAGCCCTCACCAATGGGATACGTGCCCTCGGAAAGGAGACTCCAGGGAGGTCCCTGGCACCTTCTGCCATGCGAGGTACACGGCAGAAAGATGACCGCCGGTGACGCAGGAAGCAGGCCCTCCAGCAGGCCAGCACCTTGATCTTGGACTTCCAGCCTCTAGAGCTGTGAGAAATGGATGTCTGTTGCGTGTACGTCACCCGGTCAAGGGTAATCTGTTCCAGGGGCCCGAACGAACTGAGACACCACCAACAGGTCTCCGCCCTCACATCTGAAAACACTGCCGCCTATCATAGGGTCCTTACCCTTGAACTTGGGTCTCCAGACAAACTTCAGAGCATTCATGAACCCCTGGAACTCTGAAAGCTCAGAGCTTTCATCAGATTAAGAATGAAGGGCTCAGGGGTATCCCCTCCGCTGGGAATCGGAGCCCTGGAGGACCTCCTCTGTCCCAGATGACTGGCTGTGAACTTGGGGGGTGGGGGATGGGGCTCCTCCCAGAAAGGGAGATGTGGTAGAGAAACTCACACCCGCTGGAAGTGGGCACAAGAACAGCCACCTCCCCCAGCACCAGCAAGCCCGGCTTCCCTGAGAAGAGGACACGCAGAGGGGGCTCAGAGGTCAGTTAGGGCGTGCCCCCCGGCACAGCGGGGCCAGCATTCCCGCTGACCTTGTTGGCACCTCCTTACCACACCTCCCGTGCAGGTGAGGGGCTGGGACTCCTCCCAGCTCCCCCGCCAGACTCAACTCTGCGTAAGGGCAGAGACACCCTCTCTCAGCTCTGGACCTTCCCCTGTCTCCCACCGTCCCTGTGTCCCTGTCGCACAAGCAAAGGCTCTGCCCCAGTGTCTGAGGCAGCATGCAAATGAGCGAGAGGAACCAGAGTGGACATGTCTTAGTGCAGCGGGGGGTGAACTGCTGATGGTGGAAATTCGGGCCCCTCTGGGAAAGGCCCCTGCTGGCTCCCTCCGCACGACTTCCTGGCTCTCAGGAGGTCCAGCTGGGGGCCAGGGCTGCACCCTGGAACCTCCCCTGAGCCTAGACCTCCCCACTTCTTCCTAAGGATCCCTCCCCAATACCCAGCATCTTCCTGCCAGCCCAGCACGGGGCCTGAAATGCTACCAGTTGGACCCTGGGGTCCACCCTCCCCTCTCGGAACGCCGCTTTGCAGATGCAGAGCTCCCAGAAAAGGGAGGTGCTGAGACCCGGGCAAACACGTCTGGGTGGGTGAGCGTGCCCGCGTGCCCGGCAGGGCGACCTGGGGCTTCTTCCAAGGGTTCCGAGCACCAGGCAAAGAACCCCTTGGCGGTGGCTCCTCCTGATGAGACCCCAGGCTGCCTGGGCTCAGAGCACCCCTCCCTGCTCCTCCCAGCCCAGGGAGAGACCCCCAGCCTGTCCCCAAGCCACTCATCACCCCGGCTCTCATCAGCCCCCTGGACTCTGGGACGGACGCCGTCAGTAAGGGAGGGGCTCTCTGGACAGTGGGCTCATGGAGTCCTAACAGTGTTGCCAGCTCCTGGTCACGGAGACCGATCGCCGGGTTCTAGGCTAAGCTGGTGACATGTCGCATCCTGTGGGTCCAATGAGGAAGGCAGCAGTGTCTGTCATTGCCAATGTATGGACAAGGAACAGAAGAACAGTGAGCTCTGGTCACGTGGCCGTGAAGGAGCAGAGTTGGGAGGACCCGTAAGACCACCCATCATCACCCACCTCCACTTCCCGGGCTGGCAGACTGAGGCCAGGCCTGCGGAAGGCACTTGCCTGGCATCACGGCTGGTCAGGGCACCCAGCTGGCATCCAGCACCCCCACCCCCGCCGGCCGTTCGGAGCTCCTGCTGGTCCTCAGGACCTTGAACTCCTAGGATCACAGACCCAACCCCCTAGATGGACTCTCGGAGGCCTGGAAATAGAATTTTCGTTTCTTCAAACTGAGTTATAGAGTCCAAGATTTTTTGGCTGTGTGTCTTTGAATCAGAGAAGATTGGAGTTCCAGGATACCAGCGTCAGCCCTTTTTAGACCTGGAATTGTGGGATCTGGGACCTTAGAGCCCTGGCTTCCTCGGCCGGGGGCCCTGCATCTCCCCCACTCCCCCACCCACCTGCCTCCCGGTCCGCACAGCGTCTTCAGAGCGTTGCCTCGCCTCCGGGCGGCCAATGCAACTCAGCGCGGAGGCGGGAGGGAGCGCTGGGCTCCCAGGAGAGGAGCGAGCTGGGCAGACTGATGGCCAGGCTGCAGGGAGAGATGCCCCCGGGGGAGCCTGGGGGTGAGCTCCGGGAACAGCCTCCCTCCCGCCCCGGTCACACACGTGTGCACCCGCACACATGAGCACAGGCACTAACCCACACACACGGTCCTGGTGGGGAGACGGGGGACCCACCAGGCCCTGCCTTTGTACCAGGAATGAAGGAGCTCTTCGCAGAGCCCCTGCCCCCTCAAAAGACGCCCTGCCTCCACCCTTATCTGGGCCCATCTCCCCTGGCCAAGTTCAAGGGGCCGGGGTGTGTCGAAAGCCAGGCAGAAACAGCTCTCGGGGGCGGCGGCAGACAGACCTGCAATTTAGGTGCCGCCTTTGCTTTCAGGAGCAGGAATTCTGTGCATGATCTAGTTCATCCTGGGGGAGGGGGGGTTCTTCCTCCCCGTCTGGTTTATCTTTGGCACAGCGCGCCTGGAAGCTGGGGGTGGACTCCTCAGAGGATGGAGGCCCGGGGGGGCGGTGCATGGCTGCGCTGAGCCCCACAGCAGTTCGGGCCAGCGCTTTCGGGGCCACCGGGCACCCCAGCGGTGCCATGTGTGTGTTCCCCACCCCAGCCCCTCCGAGTGCGGGCCTTCGGGTGCAGGGGCCCTGAGCCTGCGTTGCTGTACCCTCGGCCGCCAGCACAGCACCCAGGACGTCGGGGAAATGTGAACAGACCAGGAAGTTCAGTGGGCAGAGCTCCCCGTGAGGCCGGGCAGTGCTCCGGGGCAGGGGCCTCCAGCTCACGTTATGAAATCCTCGCACAGAGCCCGTGAGGGCGGGTTTCCAGAGAGGAGGAAGTTGGGGCTCAGAGAGGTTCAGTAAGTTGCACAAGGTCACTCAGCTGGTGAGCGGGAGGTCAGAATTCAAACCCAGTTCGCTCTGCTCTGAAACCATCAGCACCCCGGGTGCTGCTGGCTTCCCTGGAGGCCTCGGGCTTAAAGGAGTCAGGCAGGGACGGGGCGGCCGTGGACAGTGCGGGCCGTGGACAGTGCGGGCCGGTGTCCCCTGGCGAGCCGCGCTCTGCTTGCCCTCTGCTGCTCCCCCGGGCCTTCCCCCCGGAGGCCCCGCATGGTGCTGGTGTTTGCCGACCGAATTGCTCCCACCCCAGGCCTGGGACCTGACCCCCAGGAACACGCCCACAAGCCCTAGGACGGGGCTCGGCTCTGCCACAGAGCGATGAGGCCAAACTGCGTGTGACCTTGGGCAAGTCACTGCCTTCCCCTGCACCTCAGTTGCCTCCTATCAAGATGAAGACGGGCATACCCACCTCGCAGGGCTGTGGTGCAGGTTGCTGGGGAGCGGGCTGAGCACAGCGCCCGGCACGGACTCAGACTCGGGGAAGCCGGCACGGGAGCCCGGGGGGCCGAGCAGCACGATGCCTCTGGCTTCTTCCAGCTCCGACGCCCTGCTATGCTGTGACTCCAAGATCCTAGAATCGTGGTACAACATGCCAAGATGAATGTCCCCCCACCCCCACAGCCCCCCAAGAGGTCACAGGAAAGCCTCCCTCCTTTCTGGGCCTTCCTACCCTCTCCTAGCCACCAGCCCCAGCCTCCCAAATTTATCCTGGGTGTGGGGGGGAGGGGTTCCAGGATCCCACCCTCCGGGACCCCACCCCAGTCCCAGCCTCCTTACCTGCCCATGGGGTGAGGGATCCCCTCCTTGCTGCCAAGCTGGTAATCATTCTGCTGCCCCTCTCCCTGCACAGTGCCCACCCAGCTGCCCCCCGAGCACCCCTTAGCCGGGGGCTGCACGCCGTGCCCACTTGTAGACCCCTTGCGGCCCGGGCCCCCTCCTAGGCCCCCGGTGGCCACGTCTGCCCACCGAGCCTCTTCCATCTGGTCTCCAGCCCGCACTTCCCACTGGTGCCTGGCGCGTCACCCCTCATCCCCAGGACACATGCTGGAGGGTCGGGACACAGCTGGGGGTCTGCGGGCAGGAGCCTGCAGTGGGGAGGGAGGGAGTAGCCTCCCAAGGAGAGACGAGGAATGGGGACCGGGAGGCTATCGGGAGCCAATAGAGAGGGAGGGAAAGGGAGGTCGGTTGGAGGTGGAGGGAGAGAGAGAGAGAGGAGAGAGGACAGTGAGTGGGTGGAAAGCCAGAATGAGGGGGAGTGATGAGGAATGCGTGACAGGGAGAAGAGAAGGAGGAGGAAAGGGAGCGAGAGAAGGGACGAGAGGAAGGGATGTGCAGAGAGAGCTGGGACAGAGGCGAGGAAGGAGGAAGGAGAAGGAGGGGGTGGCAGAGAGAGTGACAGAGAAGGATTGTGCCACAGATGGTGACACGGTGAGCCAGGGAAGGAGGGAGCAGGAGTGAGGGTGTGGGAGGGGCTGGGAGGAGGGGCCCAGGGGCCACAGAGCAGGTGCGGGTGAGGGAGGAGGGATCGGCCTGCCTAGGGGAGGAGGCTGGGGGTGGGGGAGAGGCCCTGTTACCAGGGAGATTTCAGCCACCCACGCTGGCCTTGGCTCCCACAGGGGGCTGGAGGGAAGGGAGTGGTGCTCAGGGAAGCCGGAGGCCGAAAGCCAGGGACCAGACGCCCCCCACCCCCGGCCACCGTGCCACATGTCTGCGAGGGTGACAGCTGGGTCCCGAGGCCGGGTGGGTGCGGGGTTGGCCGGTGCCACCAGGAGCACGGAGAGCATGGGGTGAGCACTGGAATGAGAGTCCAAGTTCCCGTCCGCCAGCTGTGGGCCAGACACCAGCCACAGAGAAAGACCAGGTGGGGGCGTTGGCCCCGAGACTGGCTGAGTCCGGAGAGCCCCGGGCGGGGTGAGGTGTGGGAGGGCAGGGTGAAGAATAAGTAAGTACTGCAGTGTCTCTGGGCGGGGGGCAGGGTGGGCAAGAAAGTTGACAACATTCCAAAATATAATAGTAGTCATTGAAGGCGATGTCTGTAATACAGTTCCACTGCTGAGAAGAGTAGCATTCTTTTGGGGGGAATAATATTTGGATTAATTGGAATTCAAAGTCAGTATTTCTCATCATCAAATCAGCTGCAGGTGGCCAGCTGTGAAGTCCGTCCTCAGGGGCAGGCTGCACGCCGGCAGGTGGTGGGCAGGTTTGGGCCCCCCCCCCCCCCACCGTCTGAGGCTCGGCCCGGCCCCAAGCACAGGCCTGGCTGCCCCCAACCCCCCCACCCCGCCTCGACTTGCGCTGACTGGCTGCGTGACCGTGAGCGAGCCCTCCTCTCCCTGGGCCTCGGTTTCCCCATCGGAGTCATGGGGAGGCTACGCTGCATCCGTCCCAAGACCCTCTTTCAGCGTGAGTGGTACAACTCCTCAAGGCCGCCGAGTGATGGCGGCTATTTGTGTTAACAGCCGGCTGCTCCGCGCCCGTTATCTTGTTTCTCGCCCGCACACCCGCTCTGGTGAGTAGCGTCAGCACCTCCGGTTTGCAGAGAAGGAAGGGAGCCGGGGCTCGGAGAGGGGGTTCGGTCCACTCAGATCACACGGGAGGAGCTCGACAGCCTCGCGCCACAGGTGCGCTCTTGTCTCTTGCACACCGTGCCACGAGGCCGCCTGACCCCGTCCCAGCAGGGCAAGGGAGCACCAGTCAGGAGAAGGGCAGGAGGAAAGAAATGAGTCTTCATTGAATACCTACTGTGTGCCAGGCCCCATTCCTCAGGACCAGGGCGGGACCTACTGGGTCATAGGGCTGGTGGGTAGTAGGCCCTCAGAGAGCCAGGAATCCGGCTCTCCCAGAGGTGCCATCCTGGCTGCTGCAGCGCACAGTAGGACCCGGCCCTGCCCTGCACGTGCCCGGAGCACCCCGCCTCTCGGTGCTGTCTTTCCAGTCACTGTGGGCCCTGGGCGAGGCCCTTCCTCCAGGCCTCACTCTCCTGCCTGGCCCAGTTGGTGAGCAGTAAGTGGGCTCAGAGGCAGCTCCTGGGAGTGAGGGAGGGGAGCGTGGCACACTGGCTCTTCCCTGCCCCCCAAGGCCTCCCCTGGCTTCTCATCACCCACCAGGCTTTACACCCTCCCAGCCTGTTACACCTGCCCCAACCCCACACCCCGTCTCCTCCTGCACTGCTTTCCCCCGCCCACCTGGTGCTCCAGCCACGCCCACAGTGCCTCATCCACTCAGGCACAGGGTCGGCCAGTCTCGCACTCGCTCACTAGGCGGGTGAGTGAGCTCCGAGGCCTCTCTGCAGAGGGGACAGCGCCTGAGCGAATGTCTGGGGAAGGGCCCCAGGCAGAGGGAAGGGCAGGGTCTCAGAGCTGAGGTGCAGATGAGCGTGTGTGTTTGAGGGAATGGGGGGCTTCACAGGTGCGAGCAGGGCCGTCCGGGGCCCGATTTCTGTTTTGCTCACTGGTCAGAACCGGTGTTGGTTCTCCTCTGGGCCTTTGCACAGGCTGTGCCCACCCCCCAACCCAGGCCACTCTCTCCCCCGACCTCCACACTCGAGATGCACTAAGTCCTGCTTCAGGGGTCCTGCCCTTGGCTGGCTGGGCCCTGCTCCCGGACTTTCTCGGAGGCCCCGCCTCCTCCGAGTGGCCTCTGATCTGAGCCCATCAGGACTCAGCCCGAGGGGCTGTGTCCTCTGTGCGGGGCTGTGGGCTCCGGAAGGGAGACTCTGTGTGGGTGCTCACTGTGGCCCCGGGCCGGGCACGGGCCTGGCACAGTGGGCGTCTGCTGCACGTCTCCTGAGGAAGAGAGGATAGCTAGCTGGTCAGGAGGCGAGGTGGAGGAGGAGGAGGGAGGCTACGCCGAGCATCTGCTGGGTGGGCGGGGGGGGCGGCAGACTGCAGAGGTGGTGAGGGGTCCTGAGCATCAGGCTGGGGGACAGGTGTGGCCGGACTCAAACACCAACTCCCAGCCAGGGGCCTCCCCCAGAAGACATGGCCTGGTCGGGCCTCCTCTGGGACAGGCGGGGCAGCGGGAGGAAGTGCAACCCTGTCTGTACCTGTGAGCTCGGGGGTTGGGGGGGGGCGGGGGAGGCTGGGTGTCTGGGAGCCCGTGTAGTGGCCCCGCCCCCCTGGCATCGCGGTCCTGGAGCGTGAGGCCTGGACCTGTGGCCTCCGTGTCTGGTGTCTGCCTGGTGACCCGGGGCGGCTGCCTGGCCTGCCTCCCCAAGACAGGACGATGTGACATAGGTCCCTGTCGTCACACCCTGGCCCTCCCCAAACGAGGGCCATGCCTCCCCCTCAGACCGCAGGGCTCCCTCAAGTCCAACGGATGTGTCTCCGCCACCGGACAGGAGGTTTTCCAGGAGCTGGGGCCCAGGTGCCTCCCACCCCTGAGAGCCAGGACCGAACCTGCCCCTCCCCTGTCCCCCCAACACAACACCTCGGCCACAGCAAACCCCAGGGCAGCGTGGGGGCCTCAGCGTGAGATGTTGAGGTCTGTCCTCTCAGGTAAGACAAGCTGAAATGCCCTCCCCGCCAGCCAGCCCCTGGGGCTTTGTCCCTGGGGTCCCCATCAAGGGTGTCTTCTGGTTCACCGGTCCCCACTGGCTCCTGCTGGAGTTGAATCTCAGCGTCACCATTCATGTACCAGCTGTGTGATCTTGGATATGTGCCTCAACTTCTCTGAGCCTCGGTCCCTCATCTTCATAGTCCCCACTGCCTAGGGTGCTCTGAGGGCGGAGCTACTTCTACAGCCTTTGCCAGGGACGCTGCTCCATGTTTCTTCCATCCCCCGAGCCATCCGGCTCACCAGGGCTCCTTCCTCTGGCAGCACCGGCGAGCGAGCCCAAGGGCAGAACACTCGGGTCTCTCCTGGGATGCGTATGCTAACATCCACTGGCCCAAGGCAGGTCACGTGGCCCAGGCTCGCGTCAGTGGAGTGGGAGACGATGCCGGTGCCCAGGACGTGGGGGAGACGGGTGGGAGTGGTCACCTGCTCAGCATCATCGCATCTGCCACAGGCCCGGAGCCAGGAGCCGGCGGCCTTGGGTCCAGAGCTGCCCGGCTGGGTGTTCCCCGCTCAGGTGCAGAGAGGAGTGGGTGCCGGGCTGGACAGTGTGGAGGCGAAGGCCTGGGGTCTAACTGGTCCTTAAACGGACTCCCAAGCCACGCCCCCGTCTGCCTCGTTCCCAGCCTCCTGCTCAGCCATCTGTGATGCCTGAGCTTCCTACTAGGGAGCCTCGCTGGGGTTCTGCGAGGCCAGTCCGTTTGTGTCTCTCAGGCTCCACCCCGCCCCTCCCCCCCCCCCCCCCCCCTCCCCCCCGCAGTGGAACAGCAGGCTGTTGGGTTCACCTCGCCAGGGCTCCGTTCAATCATTTACCACTTCTCCATCTGCTCTGCTGCCTGGGTGCCAGCGTTGGGGTCACAGGTGTCTCCTGGTTTCGCTGAAGATGAGAGTTTGTGTTTCTGTTTCGTGTTCTTCTTGTCGTCGTGGCTACTTTTCCACGAGGTTGGGGGGGTGGGGGGCGGGCAGAAGCCTCTCCGCCCTGGCACCCCGAGCCCAGAGTCTCTTCCTTCCCCAGAGCACTGCCTGCCGCGCCGTGTGGCTCAAACCACATGCTGGGCGTCGGTTCACACGTCTGTGTCTCCCGCCGGCCCGCGGGGAGCAGAAGGCTGGGTCCCCTCCTTTCACTTCCAGCCCCGGGCACCGTCCGTCAGTGCAGAGCGCAGGGTCAGTGCGTGGGAAGGGAACCGAGTTCAACCTCAGATCACACAGACGACTGCCCACCACTTCGCCTTCCCCGAGGCCTTCAGAAGTCTTCTAGAACCATCCTAGACCTTTGTCTCCCTCCCGAGAACCTACCCTGCCCTACTTGCCGTGTCCCCCAAGGCCTGGCAGGGGTCAGAGGTCCCAAGGGGTGAACACTTCTCGGGGGACGGGAGGGTAAAGGGGGCGGGGGGCAAGGTGAATGATGAGAGGAGAAGAGCAGGAACGAGGCTTCTCCGTCTGTTGAGACCTTGCTTCCAGGCGAACCCTCTCTTTGGCTCAGATACATTTTTATCTAAAAAAATTTGTTTAAAGATTGCAGGGACCTGGGCTCTGAAACGTCAGTAAAAATTGTTGGAAACGTTGAAAACCGTTTCAGTATGCCATTCTATGCCCTCGTGATTCTGTGGTCGGCTGGGCTCAGCGGGGCGGCTCTTCTGTCCCGCACAGTGTCAGCGGGGGCTGCAGCGGCTGGCCCAGCCCCGGTGGCTCGTGCCTGTGCCCCGATGGCTGGACAGCTGGGCTTACTGCGTATCCAGCATCCACCAGGCGCCAGGTCCTCGCTAGGGCCGTGGTGACCTATTCTAGTAGAGGGGATATTTCCCTGAGCTCTCTGGAGACTCAGCAGCTCCCCACTGTGCTGAGCTCCTAAGGGCAGGACCTTCCCTTGACCTTCCCTCAAACCCTGTATTTGACACAAAGCCTCGATCAGCATTTGCTGAATATTCACATTGTTTAAGGCATCTGAGAGACACAGTTGTGTGTGTAAACGAGGAAGATCCCCCAGGTTGCCTGGTGGAAGCTGGAGTATAAGCGGAGAGCGTGGAGGGGGGGATGCCAGCAAATAGGTGGTAAGTTCTGTCCAGGGAAGAGAGGCAAGGCCTGGAACAGGGAACGACGGCAGCAGGCCAGGTAGGGAGATGGGTTTCGCAGATAGTGGGAGCCGAACTTGGCCAGGCCTGGTGGCAGGCGAATGCTGGGGTGAGAGAAGGAGAGGAACCTGGGGGACCTCCAGGCCCCTGCTCTGGAGGAAGGAACAAGGAGCCCCCAGGCTCCGTGGTGGAGAGCCACAGATGAAGTATGCGAAGTCTGGCTGGCCGGTGCTTTCCTGCCCGCCGGGCCATGACTGCGTGGGGAGGAGCCGAGTGTGAGGCGGTGGCCGGGGCGGAGGGGTGCTTGGGAGGGGCTGCTGTCGAGCGAGTGAGCACCGCCGTGTTGTCAGCTCCTGCCCACAACCAGCAGCTCTTCCTGTTTCAAAACAGGTTTCTCTTTCCTATCTAAAGGGCCCCCAGTTCTCAGCCTTCTAGAGCAAAAACAAGTGATTCACCCCGTGTTTCAGGGCCTGCTAAGCACCATCACACAGTGGAAAGAAGGGCACGGAGCTAGAAGTCCCGAGACCTCAGTTGCAAATGCCATCAGCTCAGAGTAACACAAGGCCTGGCCAACGGTGAGGAAACAAGTGGGCAGTTTCATTTTCCTTTTGATCCCATGATAAGGGGGCCACTGGCATTGGTTCAGCTGCCTACAAAAGTGGTCAAAAATCCAGGTATTTTTATCTTTCTGCTCCTCTGTTCTTAGCATGTTAGCGTGTGTCTTCATAGTGCTGGCTCCGAGTTTGCAAGAAGGCTGCTGCAGCTCCAGACATCTCATCACTATTCAAGGCAGGGAAGGGGACAGGACCAAGGGCAGTGTCAGCAGGGTCTACCACTTTTTAAGGAAGGAGACAAAAACCTTTCACAGATGCCAGCTCTCCAGATGATTTTTATTTATATCTTGTTAGCCAGAACTGCATGATCTTGGAACCCCAGCTGCAAAGCAGGCTGGGAAAACAAGTAGTTTTGTCGGGGGGTTAGGTACATCGCCACTCTGCACAAAACTAGGACTCTGAGAGCACGGAGGATGGGCGCAGTGCCAGAGAGTGGAAAAGTAGAGGGTTTGTCTCGGTGGGGTAGGCAAGCTCTAATCCTGGCGCCCTGTCCTCCTCTGCACAAAAAGAGCTGCTAGTACCTACCTTGGAAGGCCAACAGGAGGATGCAATGAGACGATATGTGTCAGGTGAGACCCCACACTGGTGAGAGAATTAATTTACTGACGTTACCGGAGAAAAGCAACGATTGTGCCCACTGGGGCGGGCTCAGGGAAGGAAGCCCACCCTTGGCATGCAGGGGAGTTTGAGGAGCAGAGGAAATCATTCGAGGCAAGGGCACCAGCTCAGCTGCCCAAAGGCCTGGGGTTAAAGAATGTGGCTTTGAGGAAATGAAAGTTCGGTCTGGTCTGGAGGCAGAGGTGTGAATGCGGGAGCAGAGGCAGAGGCAGAGGCCGGGTGTGGCCAAGGTGGCTTTGAGGAAGTGAGTTCACTCCATCGGAGAGAGGTGTGAATGGGGGAGGAGTGGGGGAGGGAGGCAGGGGACTGGGCAGACAGACAGGGCTGGCTCCAGAGGCCCCAGGAAGAGCGGGAGGCAGAAGGAGAGCCCCCTCAGACTCTGGCCCACGAGAGGGGGTGCTGTGTGCACTTATAGACACTGAAGTTTCGGGTGTGGGTTCTCACCTGCTGCCCTGTGTTCCTGGGGTGCACGAGTCTCCGTGTGGGTTTCTGTTTGTTTCATAGAGAAGTCACTTTAGAAGCAGCGGCTCCTCTGAGTTGAAACTAACAGAGCTGGGGGTTTCCCCCTGCACCCGGTTCCTTTCTAGAGGGCAAGGCTCTTGGGAGGCCAGTGACCGAAAGAGCCCAGCCTGGGAACTTCAGGACTTGGGGGACATTGGGGGTGTCTGGGAGCTCCCGGAGAGAAGAAAACAGAAACTCGAAGCAATTCACCGGCCGGGAACTGGGGACTTCTGAGCTGTCCCGGTGGGGCTTTCTACTGCTTTTTTTATTCCTTTATTTTAGCCTCTCTAGGGTATCATCTAATTGTGTCAGAAACACGTGTGTGCACCTGGATCCCTGCACCTGGGTGGTTCCCCCGCCCCCAACCCAGAACAGGACCCAGCACAGGGTGCTCCGTAACTGAACGAATGGGTGAAGTTCAGACAAAGACACAGGATTGTGCACAGGAGTGGCAAGCCTGGCATTTGTGATTTGGTGAACACCACGGTGACCAACTCCATCCCAGGCGCCACTGTGCTTTATGGATGAACTTGAGGCCTGAAACCGCTCCACCTGCCTTTTAAAGAAATTCACCTTCGCTTAGTGACTGCTGGGACTGGCATTGCTTCCTTACGTTGTCGGGACACCTTCCTGTGGCCTCCAGTAGTAGTGGGTGCAGGTTTCTAGCTGCCTGACACCCATATCCCCCAATGCCAGCAAGGCCCTCAGTGTCCATTTGGGGAGCATCCCCTCCACCCTGATGCCTGTGGTCTGGACTCCTCAGTCCAGCTGGCAAGTGGTCCAGGCCCAGCCAATCAGAGCACAGCAGCTCCCTACCAACTATGATTGGTAGACAAGCCGACGCAAGGCCTAAGCTGGTCCAATCAGAGTGAATCTTAATCAGAACCTTGCCCGCGGCAAACTCTTGCTCTGTTTTGCTGACCTTGCACCCCGAAGGATGAAGCCCCGAGAGTCACCTTCCCGAGAACGAACCAGACAGCAGAGGGCAAGGCAAAGAGGGGCAGGAAAGGGGGCCCTGGAGACGTCACCTGAGGCCCCGCGATCACGCTGCACGTGAAGTCACGATATTTCCAAACTTGAATCAACACCTTTATTTTCTACTTAAGCAGTTGAACTGGGTTTTCTATTTGCAATAGCGGAAGTCCTGACTGGCAGGGTCTGAAAGTTTCAAGGCTCTCACAGGTGAATGCAGCGCAGGGACCTGTGAGCGGAGCAGAGAGCCTCGAGAGACGGCAGGAGTCAGCTGGAGCCAGGCTTCGGGTTGGCTGCGCAGATGCCCGCAGAGGTTTCAGAAAACCTGATTTGTTGTGTGTTGCCTCAGAAGGAGCACGGAGACCAGAGGGACGACGTAACTTCCGAGACCCTCTTTGGAGCTCCGTAGAACTTTCAGGCAGGCGGACCCCCACCGTTGGAGTGGGCCGCCTCGGGAGAGAGGGGGAGGCCTGTCCCTGAAGACGCACGCATAGCGGCTGGCAACTGCTGGCCCCAAGTTTCCGGAGGAGAGTCCGGCTCAGGCGGGACTGGGGTTATGGGCAGATGCTGCCGTGTGCGGTGCTGGTGCTGCCGGCAGTAATGCAGGGGTGGCTTGTCGGGTCCTGGGGCTCCCCTGGGGCCCTGGGCAGGAGCATGAGGGATCGGGATGCAGCACCTAAAGATTCACACCTTCAGGCCCCAGGGGGCCTCCAGCACAGAGAAGACGGTCAGCCAAGCTCTGCAGCCAGCTGCTAAGACACGCCACAGGAGGGGACAGCGTGGCCGCCAGGGTGCCCTTGGGCTTTGGGTGGGGGCCCTGGCGGGTCCAAACCGTCTGGCTGGGAGGACTGGGACCACCTGGGAGGAAGGGAAACAGGCAGGGGGTGAGAATCGGGGGACAGGCAGGATCCGCAGCCAGCTCACCGCTGTCCTGGCTCTCAGCTCATTCCCAGCTCCCAGCTGTTTCCCATGCAAGTGCTGACCAGGCCCCACCCTGCTTAGCTTTTCAGATCAGACAAGACCGGGCGAGTCCAGGGTGGCATGGCTGTGGACCCAACTCCCAGCTGTTGTTCAAGGTCGCCCCTCCCATCAGAACTGCCCAGCCTGCTCTGCCTGCACTCCAGGTCCTCTCCAGCCTCTTTGGCCCCAGTAACCTCACAGCTCTGTCCTCCCCGCCCCCGCCCCGTGGGAGTGCTGGGTCTCCCTGGCTGGACTGGGCTCCCCGGGGGGGGGGGGGGAGGCAGGGGCTGCGGCACAGGGACCCCTGACCTTCCCACTCTGCTGCAGGGAGGGCAGAGTCGGAGTCAGGGATGCATGCACCTTGGCTCGGGTCACCTGGCATTTGCTCATACCTTGGAGCTTCCTTCCGGGACCTGGGCCCACTCGGCTGCACTGGCTCAGGCAAATGGGGAGACTGAGGCTACTCGCCTCTCCCCTTCTGTCCTGGTCTAAGTGCCACTCCCAGTGAAGCCCAGGGCCACTGCCAGCCAGAGCCTGCTGAGTGGCAGCGGGGAGGGGAGGGGAGGAAGGGGGGGAAGGTCCTGAAGCGGTGAGGGCGGGGCTCTTACCCCTAGAGGATGCTGCAGGGGCGCTTCTGCGGCCGCGTGGGCTGGGGACAGAGGACCGCCCGGATCGCCTCGTCAAAGACGGTCTTGAGGCCTCGCTGGGTGAGGGCCGAGCACTCCAAGTACTTCACCGAATCTGGGGCGTGGCAGCAAGCGGGCAGAGACCTAGGTCAGGGGAGGGTCCGGGGCCAAACCCCCTCCCGAGACACACAGCCACGCCAGGCTGTGGGGGCCCCCCCGGGCTGTGTCACTCAGCAGGGAACCGACCCCCTGTGCCTGTTTTCTCCTGACGCCAGTGGGAGGGGTTCCGACCCACAAGAGCAGGCCTGTGCCTTTTGTTTTTTTGGACACAGAAGCCCTTACTCTGTGGAAGGGAGGCAGGAATTTTGATACCTTTCTAGGAAGGAAAGGTCTCAAGCTAGTGACCGAACCTCCCTGTGCCTCAGTTTCTCCCAGAACTTAGCCGCTTTCCTGCCTCCGCACTTCCCCCATGCGGCCCGAGCACTCCAGGTCCCCTCACCAGGTCATTCCAAGTGTCACCTGGCCATGCCTCAGCATCGTCCCATTTTAAAGATAAGGAAATTGAGGCTCCTAGAGGTGAGGTCATTTGTCCAATGTCACATGTCGCCATGGGGGCCCTGGGGGCCCTCAGCAGGAGGAGAGGGACTTGGAGAGCCCCTCCTTCCCCCCAGGAGGGGCCAGGCCTCCTCCCACGTGACCTCTCAGGGCTGGAGCCGGGGCCCAGATGGCCACAAGGGCAGGCTGAGTCCCTGCTCCCAGGGCCAGTGTTCCATGGCCTTCTGGAAGGAGCCCGTGTCTGTTCCACGTCCGCTACAACCCCAACAGTTTCACCAAAGTGAGGCGACCACAAATCCCTTCCTCAAGAAGCCCCCCTTCGAAGCTGCTCTGAGAAGGAAGAGGGAGAACGCACACCATCCCCCCCACCCCTCACCCCTCACCAAGCCCCAGGGCTCCTGACACGTGAGCGGTGATTATCAGCTGGGCCTGGGCTGCCCCTGCAGCTGCCTACTCCAGGGCTGGGGAGGGGGCTGGGTGGGCCGAGGCCTCCTCATCAGCTCAGCAGCTACCCCCCACCCCCAACCCCCCACCGGGCCTCCACCCCATGGGCCTAGGCAGCTCCAAGACAAGTTCAAAATCCCTGCCCCTGCCCCCCACCCTCCCATCTGGGATCAGCTCCAGGAGGGGTTAGCTAGAGGCCGAAACAGGGCCACCAGGTCATCTACTTATAGAGGAGAAGGAACTTTGGGGGGTCCGTAGGCGGCCTCGTGCAGGTGGGGAGATGGAGGCCCAGGGAGGCGCCACTGGCTCTGGGTCACACACACAGTCAGGCCAGGGCCAGGGCCAGCACCCGGACCTTCCTGCCCCTTCCAGTCCCAAAGCGCGTGGCTGAGAAGGGGAATGGTTGCCTGTAGGCTGGAGAGTCAGTCTGGGGGAAGGAGTCTGGGGCGCCAGGCCGGCCCAGAAGAAGCGAAGGCAGGGCTGCAGTCCCTGACACTTGGGAGGGAGAACCCGCAGGCCCAGGAGCCGGAGCCCCCCACACGGGGCACAGGGCACGGGACCTAGGGCTTAAGCAGCATCTTGAGGTCCCTGAGGGAAGGTGGCCATGTCACAGGGCTTGTCACAGGGCTAGTCACAGGGAGGGGGCGGTGGCAGCTGCGGTTTCTCTTCCTGTGAAGAGATGTGAGTCCCCAGGGCCCTCCCAGTTCCGGCGGAAGGAAGAGCGGTGGGGCAGGGGCAGGGGCGGGGGTGGGGTGTGGAGGCCCGACTGATGCAGGGGCCACCAAACTCTGGGCCTGAAGGACCCCGTGGCCAGGCGGAGCGTCCTGGGCAGTGGGGTCACTCCTCACAGTGGCCAAACCTGCTGGTGGCCCAGGGTCTGTAGGCGGGTCAGAGCCGACCAGGGACAGCAGGTCTCGACACCATGAAGGAGACCAGCCCCGTCAGTCACCACCTGTCTCAGGCAGGCTGCCCGGGGCCGCCGAGCACGCCCCAAGCCAGCCATTTGCCACCCTGAGTTCTAATCCCCGTTCTGCCACCTACTAGCTCTGTGACCTTTAAAAGTCACTTCACTTCTCTGGTGTGGTGATGAGGGGTGGGGCGGAGAGGAGTTGGGCTGAGAGGTCCGGGCACAGGGGGCGGGTGGGGAGAGGATGGAAGGGAGCCCCTCGCACCTCAGACCCAAGGCACAAGCACCTCCTCCAGGAAGCCTTCCTGGAAAACCCAGACCCGACTTGGCTGCTTGTCCCCGAAGCAGCCGCAGCACGGCCCACCCCATCCCTGCTTCTGTCTCTGCCAGACACACTTTGTTTCCAGGTCTGATCATGGGTCGCACTGCCACCAATAACAGCGAACACAGCCCGCCTCCCACGTGCGGGCGCTGAGCTCGGGGCCTCACGTGCATTAATTCATCTAACTCTCTCAGCTGCCCAGAACCACGACTACGGCCGGGTCTGCCTGACGAGGAAACAGGCACAGAGACGCTAAATGGTCGGCCCAGGGTCACACAGCCAGTCCACGACACAGCCAGGATTTGAACCGCGCAGCCGGGCCCCCGAGCCCATATTTGTGACGAGCAGTGGCTGCGCTGGGGCTCCCCTTGCACCGGGCTGCCCTCTCCGAGCCCGAGCCCCATACCAATCTCCTTGGCCAGCGCCAAGCCCTGCGGGTAGGTGATAGGCGCCAGTTTCTTCTCCTTCAGCCGCTCGATGGTGTCCTTGTCGTCCCGCAGGTCCAGCTTGGTGCCCACCAGGATGATGGGCGTGCTGGGGCAGTGGTGCCGCACCTCGGGAAACCACTGGGTGGGGGGTTGCAGAGAGAGGGCACGTGTTTGTGCAGGAAGTGAGAGTGGGGGGGGGGAGAGGGGCCCCGGGGCTGAGAAGGTAAGAGGTGGGCACGAGGTTGCGAGAAGCAGGGTGAGGTTGTGTGGGGAGGAGGCGCGAGGTCGCAGGAAAAGGGGAGGCGTGGCTTTGTGCAGAGGCCAGAGGCAGGCATGAGGGTGTGCGGGGAGGAGAGAGGGCAGAGAATGAAGCTACACTCCCAGCCCCCTCGGAGACGCCTTCTGAGTCTCATCCCCGGGGTCACCCCAGCCCTGGGTGGCACTGGGACCCTCTCTACTCATACCCTCTGCTGCCCCAGAGACAGGGGCCAAGTTGCCGGTCCCCCCTTCCTCTTCCCAGGGTTACCTGCTCCCCAGCCCCCCAGCCCCCCAGCCCCCCGGGTGCTGCTCAGCCCTGCTCACCTTGGCACGGACGTTCTCATAGGAAGCTGGACTGACGAGGGAGAAACAGATGAGGAAGACGTCCTGGGGACAGAGCAGGCGGGGGTCACCTGTGAGGGGAGGCCCAGGTACCTCCCACCTGTGCCCCCCCACCCCGTGCCTGGCAGCACTGAGCAGTGGAGTCCCGGGGACACTGGGTGGGGGGGGCAAGGGTGCCCGCCCGCCCACCACCAGGCGGCTGCTAGTTCACCCAGCACTCCCCAAAGGCCAGGGTCTGTCCTTGGTGATTCGTCCTCACACAGCAGCCTACTGCAGGGCTGCTGCCCCCATTCCGCAGACGGGAAGAGTGAGGCCACCAAGGTTTACAGGTCTGCTGTCTGGAGCTCCAGAATCCGTACTCACTACCCCGCTCTCTGGTCACCAGCCCCAGCCCTGCCACAGCCGGAGGGGAGGTCAAGGGTGGGGGGTCAGGGGGGAAGTGGTGGCTGCCCAGCAACCGCAGAGCCACCTGCAGGCTTTCTCCCTCTCTTCGCTCCTCACGCAGCACACCTGGGGCTCACTGCCCTGGGCTCCCAGTTAAAGGCCCATGCTGGGTCTGCCTGCCCCACCTGCAGGGAGCCAGGTGGTCCCGGAGCCCATGGTGGGGGGGACGGACGGGAAGAGGGCAGAGTGGAGACTGGGGACTCGGGGAGGGCTGAGGGCAGAGGGAGGAGTCCCTGGCTGTGTCTGCAGAGGATGCGGCAGCGTCCTCAGGCTGGGCCCTGAGGGGGCGGGGGTCAGGGTTCACCAGGCCGGGCTGGCCCACGGCCGCCGCAGGCGGAGGGAACGAGGCGAGCAGAGGCCAGCCGGCCGGGGAACGGGGTGGGCACTCACTGTCTGCGGATAGGAGAGTGGCCGGAGGCGGTCATAGTCCTCCTGCCCGGCCGTGTCCCACAGCCCCAGGTTCACGGGCTTGCTGTCCACCATCACGTTGGCGGAGTAGTTGTCAAACCTGTGGGGAGAAGGCGAGACAGAAGGGTCAGCCAGCAGCCTGGAGCCCAGGGCCCTCCGGTCCGGCCCCGCGTGGGGTCCAGGTGGAGGCTGAGACCCAGAGAGGGCCTGCAAGCGGACCAGAGGCACACAGCGCTCTGCAGTGAAGTGGGTTTCCTCTTTTTTTTCACGACTGACTCACAACCTAAAGGATTTTAAACTCGGGTAAGCATAAAGGGGGGAACATTTTCTCAATCACGTTCCTGCTCTCACCTATCCTTTGGAGAGGTGCTTTTTCAAGGCTGCATAATATTCCCCATACGTTGCATCAGAATAAATTCACTCACCTCCTGTGCCGGCCACTGAGGCCGGTCACCCAGGACTTGCTGCCCTAGGGTTTATCCCCGCCTCAGGCTGGGTAACCTCAGAAGGAAACCCCGAGACAAGGATGTGGTACAAGTGGTTTATTGGGGACGTGAGCCCGGACACTTACAGGAGGTCAGAGGGGAGGAGACGGGGAAGGGGCAGCAGCAGGCACAGGGCAAGTGAGGGACCTGTAACTATTGCGGGTGACTGGGGCTGGGGCCAGCTGGGGCCACCTGGGACACTGCAGGGACCGTGCTCGGGGTGCCCCCTCCCCCCAGAGGTGGCAGGGAGCTAGGGTATTATTACCCGCCATCCCCATCTTCCGCTGACAGAGGGATGTCCTGGGGTGTTCCTTCCCTGATTTCCCAACCCACCCTGAGGGAACACCGGAAGCTGTTGGTCACGGGAGGTTTGGGGGAAAGCCACTTGCCAAAGGGACGATGCAGGTGTCGGCAACAATTGCCGGCCTCTCCCCGCCAGCTGACAGCAGAGAGGCCTCCAGGGCAGGGAAACGAGCTGCCAGCCTTTTAAAAAATGGTTCAGTTCAACAGTATGTATCACAACACACATCCCTGAGTAGAAGGAGCTGGCTCCTCATGCCGTGAAGAGAAAACCGGGATCAGAGAGGTCTAGCGACTTGCTCTAGGCCACACAGCCAGTGAGCGACCGAACTAGGTGAGACGTGAGTGCCCACTGACTCGGGCCACACCTGGGCTTCCACGGATGCTCCCTGCCCTGTCCCTGAGGGCCAGAGACACCCCTGGTCTCTCTCCACTGGGGTCACCCACACAGGCCGCTGTCTCCTGACTGGGCCCACTGAGGCCTCAGGCTCCTCTCCTTTCTCTTCCTGCTCCTCCTGACCAGCCCGGCCGTCCCCCAGGCCGGGCTCATGCTGCCAGCCTCCCCGCACTGGTTCACGCTGTGTCCCCAGCCTGGAGTGGCCTGCTCACCTGTCCTGGTGCAAATACTCCCACCCACACTCCCCAGGCGTCTGGTCCTGTCCGCACCTCTCTCCCCGGATGGGATACACTTCCACCTGCTTTCGCCCTTATCTCCTATTCATGCTTCAAAACCTTGCCCAGGCCACTCCTCCTTTGTGGGGAAACCTCTGTACCCCCCTCCTTCCCTGCCCCCCGCCTGGACAGAGTTCGTCATTCCCTCCCACAGGCACCCGCTTTGCCTTGACCATGAGCAGACACTTCGGGCGCCTCTGTCCCACCGTGTGGGCGGGGCCCACGCCTGCTCCAGCTCTGCGGCCTCAGGCCTGGCAGCAAGGCCAGATGCAGGTGGAACAGAACTAAAGCAAACTGAACGGAAGCCCTCGGGATGTCCCCTCCTCCATGAAGCCCTCCCAGAATGCTATTCGGTGACGGGCTGCAGAAGCCCTGACTCTTCAGAGTCGTTCTGAAGACGCCTGTCCTGGGAAAGACCACGCATACCAAAAAATAAATACAAACTGCCAGCCTGAGGATTTTAACACACTGTGCTCAGTTGGCCCTGGAGAGTGCGCCTGCTCACCTCTCAGTCGCTCGGGTGGCCCTGCTCCCTCCGGCCTGGGAAGCTCCCGCACACACACCCCTGACTTCCTAGTTCTCCTCCCGCTGCGTGGCTGAATCTTGCACAGTCCCTCCTCCAGGCTTATCCCAATGGCACCTCCTCCAGGAAGCCTTTCCTGACTCTCAGCCGAGCTGGGGTCCCACCCCAGCAAGCTGTGGGGAACTCAGCACCCCCAAAAGCAGACACCAAGCCTGGCTTGGTCCTCACTGCACCCTGAGGCCAGTATTGCCTTTGCACATAGTAGGTGCTCTGTGTACCTACTCTGGGCACCACCCATGCCGCCATGGGATTTCAGGTCCAGGGACACTCCACTGGGCATGATGGGAAAAAAAAACCTGCATTGTCTTTGGCTCCACAAGAAACCTTCCTTTAGGATAAGCTTGGGGTTTGGGGACACTTTCTCCTCTAACGCCCCGTCTGAAACTCTGGTGCCCCGAAGCCTCCCAAATTCTAGAGCCAAAGGTGTCTGTCTTCTCTGGACCCCCCCCCCCCCCCCCCTCCAGGGACTCAGGAGCTGTGGCCAGGACCTGGGGCCTGCAGCAGCACCGAGCACCTACTCCGGGGCCCGGCAGAGGGCGAGGGGCCTTCATGCGTTGGGTCTGGAAGGCCCACGTGACCTGAGACGCTAGGACCTCAAGTGACTCCCATCAGACAGAGGAGGAAACTGAGGCCCCGAGAAGTTGTGTCTTTCAAGACCAGCCAGATCATGAGTACGGGAGCTGGGACTTGAACTCTGGTCCTCCCCCGACACCCATTAGTGAACCCAGGGACAGTCACCTGGGGTCAGTCACCCAGAGGTGGGAGGGAGCAGAGAGTTCCTCGTGAAGCCGTGTCCCGGCTGTGTGACCCTGGGTGAGTCAGTGAGGGTCTCTGAGCCTCACTTCCTTTGCTGTGAAAAAAAGCCCTGTCTCTTGGGGCCACTGGGGACCCAAAAAGACAGGGCACATTTAAGCCACCCCACAGGGAGGTGCTGAGAAGCCGAGTAATCTCATGTCCACTGTCCCTACACACCCTTCCCTGGGCCGTCCCCAGAGGAGCATTGGCCAGAGCCCGAGGGACTGCCACAGGGACTCATCAGTGGCCTGCAGCTCCCAGCGGTCCCCTTGTCTCAGGGAGTGACAGGGGCAGGGCTTCTCCCATTTCCAGGGCGGAGACTGAGGCGCCCAGGCAGGAGGTCGGCGGCAGAGCCGGGGCTGGCCCTGCCACCCAGCTCAGAGCCTGTGGGAAGCAACGCTGCGATCTCATGACCCTCCGGGGACTCATTGGAGTTCGAGCCAGGGATGGGAGCTACCTCCGAACTCTGGGGGTGCAGGGAGCTCACGTTTGCCGAGCGCCCAGGGGTGCTGGCCGAGCTCTGTTCCCGGCCCTTCATACTTCGATCTTTACAGCGGGCCCAGGAGGTGGAGAGTTGCCATTGCTCCCACTTTACACTTGAGGAAACTGAGACTCAGAGAGTGGGAGTGACCTGCCCAAGGGCACACAGCAGGGATGTTTTCACCCAGAGTCTGTGTGGCCTCTTCCTGCCCTGCCCAGGGCTGCCAGCCCAGCCCGGACCCTGCACTGGAGTGGAGGAGGAAAATGCGGCGGGTGCAAGGGGCACCCCGGTTCCAGCACCTTCTCAGGGCAGGCTGGAGTGTGACCCGCCTGCAACGTGTTCGGGTCTTCTAGCAGCTGGTGGGACAGCTGAGGACAGGGCCCTGACCCCCCAGAGCTCCCATCCCAGCAGGGGAGGCAGGTCAGGACAGGCTGTGAAGACCATCAAGCGGGATAGCGGGAGGGAGGGGCCACATTTGACACGGGGTCAGGGAGGTGATACCCGTGCCAAGCCGGGAACCGTGTGGTGGGAAGGGGAAGCGCAGAGGCTTGTGGGAAGCGGGAGTGCCTGGGACGGGCCGGGAGGAGGGGCAGCATTCAGGGCTTTGAACTCCCGCATGGGGGACGCGTTGTAACAGTGAGGGGGAGCTATGAGAGGGATTTAAGGCGGAGTGTGGCTCCCCCTAATTTTCACGTTTGAAAGCTCACCGGGGCTTCCCTTTGAGAAAGACTGGGGGGAGGAGTGGTGGACGGGGGAGATCCCTCCGCCACGGCCACCCGAGGGCAGCGCGTTTCCGCCGCGTCTCTGTGCCCCCACCCGGCGCCCAGTGGGCTTCGGGCTCCTCACCTGAAACGGGGGTCTGACCCCGGGCTGCTCGCCCGCCCGCCGCTGCCGGGAGCCAGCCGAGCTCAGCTCCCCGCTTATCTGAGTTTGTGCGGTGGCATGTGCCTCCCTGTCCCCAGCAAACTGTCCTGGCCCCAGCGCCAGGAGCTCCTCTGACCCTTATCTCTGTGCCTGTTTCCCCAGCCCCAACTCTTTGCAGCTGCCCCCACGCTTCAGTGTCAAGGGCTCAGTACCACCGGTCCCCCCTCACGGGGGCGCACGGGTTGCAGCAGGAGCCGCTCTGGGGCGTGTGCAGAGCTGAGCCACGCTGCCCTGGAAGACGAAGGAGGGTGGCAGGCAGGACTGGTCACCCACTTCGCAGGGCAAAATGCACGCACGGGAGCCCTCATTTGGAAATTAAGAGTCCGAGCCCAGGACACGCGGGCGTTAAAGCAAGTGCGGCCCTTCCCGGGCGCGGGGCCCTGTGTGGCTGCCCAGCAGACACGGCGCCATGAGGCCGGCCCTGGTCCCCGAGTCCTGGGAGGGCAGACCTCGTCGGGCCCATTCTGTCTGTCCTTCCGCACGGTTGTCCGGGACAACCCGCTCCACCAGGGGCCGGTCTGTCCACGTTGCTGGGAGCAGCTGGCCCCTGGTCGTGCCACCCTCCACTGGAGAGGACACCTCCCATCTCCCTGTGCAGGGGACGCACCCAGGCAGCAAGCTGGGGGCCTCTCAGCCCAGCCCCCGCCTCTAGAGAAAGGGGCACTGAGGTTCAGAGGGAGGAAGTGACTGGCGTAAGTTCCCTGGGCAAGGCCCCTCCAGCCCAGCGGGGACGGGCAGAGGCAGGAGCACACTGCTGGGGACAACGGCCTTCTGCAGGGGCCGCATGAACCCAATGACACACCCACTTCCCCACTCAGCCTAGAGCCAGCCCGCCCTCAGCACCAGGAGGTGCGGGTACGCATTCATGGTGAACGGGCAGGTAAGGGCAGGCGTGGGCAGAGGTGTGCGCTGGCACCAAGCCGCCTGGGGGTCGGGGACCCAGGCTCCCTCCCCGGGGAGGCTCCCTCCCTGCCCTGTCCTGGCTGCTGGCCCTCCTCCCGCCGGGGGCCGGCCCGGGCCCCAGGGAGAAGTATCAGTAGAGGGGAATCGGGGCCCCTTAGTGGCTGTGAGCCTCAGCCTGCCCAGGAGTGACCTGGATGAGTGACCTGGTATAACACCCAGCTCCCCTGAGGATCGAATGAGGTCACACATGTGTGACATGTTGTGGAGGCCAGCACACGGCAGGCCCTGAAAAGATGGCAGCCGTGGCATTCGGTTCAGGTCCCCTGAGAACCCACCCACTGTGTCTAAACCGAGTGTAGACTGGACTGTACTGTGCGCAGACGCTGTGCTGAGACAGTGGGGGACGGCGAAGTCATCCTGGGGAGTGAGAGGCCCCTCCCGGCTAGAGCAGAAAGGCTTCCTGGAGGAGGGGGCACTGGAGATGGGCCTGGCGGTCTCGGCTGTGTGGATGAGGGAAGGACAGGTACCCCAGGCAGGGGAAGCAGCTGGGGCAAAGGCCCTGAGGTGGAAATGCCCAGGAGCGTTTGGTGAACCGAAAGGGGCCGCAAAGCCAGCAGGGAAGGGTGAGAGACGACCACCCAGAGCCTTGAACTCCGAACTGCAGAGCTGGGAGGCTGTCCTGGGAGTGATGGGGGCCCCAGGGGGCTGGGCGGGGAGGGGCTGGTGCCTCCCCCCCCATCCTTCCCTCCCAGAGTCTGACGCCCACACTTTGCTACAACCCTGACCCTAAGTGTGACTGGAGGACGGGCTTCTGATTGGCCTCCAGGTGGCACTGCCCTCTCCCCCAACTCTCGCGCACTCCCACACACACACAGGTGTCCTGTGACCTCTGCCCCTGGCCATCGACGCCCTCCAGGACCTCCTCCTTCTCCCCCTGGGCCCTCTCCTCCTCCTCCCACCCTGCTCTGCCAGGGCCAGCCCTCCCCACCTCCCTCCTGCTCCCCTCCAGCAGCCCCCACCCACCTGGACACAGCCTCTGTCCGTGTGAGGAACCCTCAGCCCTCATGCTGGCAGTGCACCTCGACCGTGGTGGGGGCCCCTCCAGCCAGACCATTAGGCAGCTCTGGCAGGCAGACTGGCCGGGGCGCCTCCCGGTGGCTGGACCCCCAAGTGCCCCGCCCCCCACGGCCAGCACACAAGAAGCGCCCGAAGAGGGGGCGTGCCCGGCGATGCGTGTCTCCCCACCCGCGAGCACCCCGCCCACACGCAGACTCACACGGTGGGGATGTACTCTCCCGGGAAGGCGTTGGTCGTGTAGCTGATGAGAAGGCAGGTTTTGCCCACGGCTCTGAAAGACAGGAAGTTCCAGAGGGCATCGGTCACGGTCACGGTCACGGTCACGGGCCCTGCCCAGTTGCCTAGCCCAGTCCTCGGGAAAGACCAGGCCCACCCTTCTGGGCCTCAGTTTCCCAGCTGAGGGTCCCTGTGTCCATGCTTGTAAGCCTGAGAGCCGTAGAGCCACCTGCGGCGTTGGTTAAAGAACAGACTTCAGGTCCTACCCAGGGACACAGCTCCGAGGTCGTGGCATGGAACCAGGAACCTGTGTTTCGGAAAAGCTCCCCACCTGCCCTGACCTGGATGATGCTGCGGGGCCCCCAGTGCCTGACCAGGGCTCTGCCACCACTACGCGCCTGGGCCACCCCCTGCCAGCGGCAGGAATGTGGGCAAGTCAGTCAACCCCCTATGCCTCAGTTTCCCCATCCAGAGACGAGGGGTAGGAGGAGCCCGTCCTCAGAGGAGTGTGCTCGGAAGCCAATTAGACGAGGCCCATGGGCGACCCAAGCCCAGCGCAGGCAGCGCGGCCCGCCTCCAGCTGGCGGGGAGACCCGCCCTCCGCAGCTTGTCAGTCCTCACCGCGAGCCCAGCCCAGCAGCTGAGAGCTCAGAGCGGTGGAGTCAGGGCGACCTGGGCCCAAATCCCATGAGGCCTGGGGCAAATTATTCCACGTCTCCGAGCTTTGGTTCTCCCTCTGTAAGATGGGCCGGTGGGGGGATAACATACAGGGTGTGGTGAAGCGCAGGGCCCAGCGCACAGTAAGTGCTAAATAAACAGTGACCGACCGCCCTCTGTTTGCACGGTCTGCCCAGCCTGCTGGGCTGGGAGGGCGCACAGGTAGAAGCCAGAGGGCCAGCCCTGCCCCCCTCGCCCGGCTCCACCTGTTTCGTCACTTCCTGTTTGGAGGAGCTGGCTGCTCTGTCCCCCTGTCCCCCCCCCCACACCCCGCCCTCCCCGGGGCCTGCCAGCAAGGTAACTTTGAATGACTAGAACGTTGCCCTCGGCTTCCGCCCTCCCCTCCTCAGATCTGATACAAAGCAGAAGTGGGCGGGCGGGAAGATAACGGCCAGCAGTGCCTCAGAGTCAGCTGAGGGCAGCCGGCTCCACTGGCCCGCCCCGGGGACCTGTCAGAGTCCGAGGGAGCCGGCCCCCCCACCCTGGACCCAGGCCAGTACAGGCCCGTGTCTCTCCAGCTGCCCCTCTGCAGGGTGGGCAAGAGGTCCGTGCAGCAGGAGCGTGCTGGGAGGGAGGGGCTGGGACGCACCTACAGAAAAACCCCAGGGTGCTCCGGCGGGCTGGATGGACCCTGACACGCTGTGGTCCCCGGGGGGCGCAAGAGGCTGGCATTTGGGCCTGTCCTCTCACAGCTGAGGAAACGGGGGCTGAAATCTGACCCCCGAGAAGGTGCCTCCGCCCCGCCTGTCCCAAACTGACCCCCACAGTCACATCTGTTCTTCCCCTCCTTCCTCAGCGCTGCCTCTCCTGCCCCCACCTTCTGCTCTGCACCCCAGCCCCCACACATCCTCCCAGCCGGGCAGCCCTTGCGGGGGGGGGGGGATGCTGGGGGGTGCTGACATTTATGGAGCACACACTCTGTGCAGGACAGCCCCTCCAAATGCCTGCGGGACCCCCATCGGCTCTGGTGGCAGCTCCCAGGGGGCCGGGCTGAGGTGCAGAGCGGTGCTGTGACCTGCCCAAGGCCACACAGCAGCATGCGCCCGCGCCAGCGACCACGGCCCAGATCAGCCTGGGCACGGGGACCAGATTTCTGGTTCCCCACCCACCACCGACATGCACAGAGCTGAAGACCTAGGCCCCGTGGGAGAGCCGCCCAAGCACCCCACAGGCGGGGGGCCCTAGGTGCCCCCCACCCGCAATCCTCCACCCTCCACCCAGGAAGCTTCCAGGGTGAGGTGGCCAGAGAGAGTGAGGCTGTCCTCCGCCCACCCGGGGCTCCCTCTGGTTCCTGGGAGGAGGGACTGCTCCTCCTGGCTGCCTCCCAAGGACTCCTACAGGTAAGGGAGCTTCCCCAGGGACACCTGTGCAGGAGGGTCTCGGGGCTCCCTGGAAGGGGCTGCGAGGCAGTTCAGCCAGGTACCTACCCATCTCCCACCACCACGCATTTGATGGCCTGCATCGTGCCCGGGGCCTGGGAGGCGGCGGCGGAGCCCGAGGAGCACTCGGAGGCACCAGGGGTGTGGGGAGCCTGGCGAGGGCCCGCAGGGGAGCAGCAGCAGCCGGGAGGCAGGAGGAAGCGGAAGGGGAACTTGCCCAAGCTGCTGCCCCCACAGCCGTTTGTGGGAGGCGGGGCATGCGGTCTGGTGGAACAGCTGAGGGGACCTCAGGTGCCGGGCTGGGCCCTGGCCAATGCCCCCCCCCCCCACACACATCCCTGCTCTGGGGCACCCGCTAGAGCCCGAGGGACCCTCTCAGCTGAGGACTCGCTCCCACGGGCAGGGCCAGAGTTGTTCTCCAAGAACCTGAGGTTTCCAAGAATTCAGTTCACCTCAATTCTAAGCGATAAGCATTTAATGAATGCCTGCTGTGTGCTGGGCACAGTAGCGGGTACTAGAGAGTCCAGGATGCAAAGGGCATAGCCAGTTCCTGGGGAAGATACGACCTTGTCGAGGTTGTCCCTAAAGCAAGGCAGGAAGTGATGGGGCCAGCAGGGGTGGCAGGGAGGGGACCTCACGGCTACACAGAGGGAGAGCTGGGCCTGCGAGGTGGCGTCGTGCAAGCCGGCACTCGAAAGGTGGTGTCAGAGAGAGGGCGCTCTGGGTGAGGGGTTGCAACGAGCAAGACACGGAGGCCCCCCCCAGACAGAGGCCAGTGTGGGGACCGCTGAGTGTGGCAGGATGGGGGTGGGGAGGGTGATGAGGCAGGAAGGGAGGTGGGGGTGGGCTCAGGGAGCAGGTGACCTAGGAGGGAAGTGGCAGGCAGTGTCCCGCACCAGCCAGGCTCCGCGCTGCTGCTGTGGGACCCAGCACCGTGGAGCTGAGAACCGTGGCCCATTTTAAAGATGCAGGAACAGTGGGGGCCTGAGAAGGCAGGTGACACCAAACCCTCCTGGAGCCCCATCTGCCGTCTGGGGGGCAAAGCCTGGGGTCTGCATCTCGAGGGACGGGGTGGGGGGGTGCTCCTTCCCCTGAGCAATGGCCAACTCAGAGCTGAGCTGCACCGAGTCTCCCCAGCGGGCTCCAAGGTCACCTCGTCCTTACTGTCCACTGCCATCTTCCCAGCTCCAGGGGTGATGGGGAGACGGGCAGAGCCACTGGTCACCCCCAGCCCGGACTCAATCAGGGCAAACCAGGAAACCACAGGAGAGCATGCAGCTGGGGCGGGGGTTGGGGGGGGTATCTGCTGGGCGACCAGCACCCCTCGGCTCCCGCCCTGGAGAGGGCCCAGGATTCCCCAGGCGCCTGGAGGCTGAACCCTTCCACAACAACAGGGTTGGCACGAATGGCTTTTGCAGAAAGGGAAGCGCAGCCCCTGCAAGGCCTGCTCCTGCCCTTGGCCAGTCAGCCAGTAAAACCAGCCAGCGCTCCCCCGTGTCTTGGCTCCGTGCTTTGCACAGGCGGAGCTGAGCCAGTGGGGGGCGCTTCAGGGCACCCAGCCCGGATCAGGAAGGCCCCGGGGGGCCCCCCATGACCCAGCCTGGGCTCCCTCCCTCCCAGGCCACCTGAGGGCTCCCCCGTATCCACATTCTTTTCCCAACCACTGCTGTCCCGTAGGGCAACCTCCGTTAATCTGAATCAGAACGGCTGTGTACTACATGCAATGGTATCCCGGGCTGGGTCCGGGAACAGAAAAAATTTTTATAATTTTTCATATAATTTTATAATTATATAAAATAGTGGAAACAGTAGTAAAATCCAAAACACTCTTACGATCTTAGCAACTTCTCTATAAATCTAAACTTACTCCGAAATAAAACATTTATTTTTTAAAAAAAGAAGAAGGAATGACGGCACCTGTCTGGGAAGTCCCCGCCAACCAGGAGGGCCGCGTGACTGGGAAAGGGGAGTGTGCTCCGGGTTTTACCCGCTGGTCCCCTGGGCAGGCGGGCTGATGGCGCAGTGAACCACCCGCCCACCACACTTGGCCCCGGCCCTGGACCTGCGCCTGCCCCCTGTCCTGAGAGCGCCGCTTCCCCTGGGCAGCCCGAGCGAAGCACTCTCCCTGATGCGGGGCTGCCCAGCTCCCTCCTTCGTGCTGTGTGCACTGATTATGCACCACTTGGATACGTAGCTCCGGGGTCGGTACTGCAGTGGATACGGCACACGGAAGAACAGAAGTGTGCAAGCCCACTGATTTCGATGGATATGCGCACCCACGAAACCCCCACGGCAGCCAAGACACGGCACACCAGAGGATGTTTCCATCCCCGTGGAAAGTTTCCTTCCGCCCCAGTGGAGCCCATCCCCCGCTCGGCCGCACACAGCTGTGATCCGCCATCTGTCCTTACAGAATGCTCCGCACTTTCTAGAATTTCACAGAAACGGAATCCCAGTACATGCACGTGGCCTCTGGCCCACAGCTCCTCTCCGTGGGTCTCTGAGACTCTTTCCTGTCGCTGCGCGGGCTGGTCCACCCTCTTCACCAGCGAGCAGCACCCTGGCCATCGTGGGGATGTGTCACAGCCTGTTATTCATCCAGTCCTGTCCTCTTCCGGCCACACTTGGCAAACGCACTGAATCACAGAGCCACGGGGCCTCCGGGCATGCGTAGAGGGACCGCACAGGCCATCACCAGCCAACCCTGCCCTGGCACCACTGGTATTCACTGCCCACGAAGCAGCTGCCCCGGCCCTGCTCGTGCATACCTCCAGTGATGGAGAACTCACTACCTTAGGAGACAGTCTCTTTCATCCTTGGGCAGCCGGGCCTGTTAGAAAACCCTTCCTCATTTCAGCCCGAATCCACTTCCTAGCTTGTCCCCACAGAGGTCCTAGTCCTTGCCCTGGGGACACTCAGGTTAGTCGGCTCCCTCCTCCCTACCCTGGGCCCAGGATTCGGGGGGCACGACCTCTACCCAGCAGCGTGCTGACCAACGTTTAACTTGTGCCTCTGGTCCAGTGGTTTTTGCTGGGGTTTAATATTCCACGGTATGGATGTATCAAATGTATGTATCTAATCTCCCGCTAATGGATATCTAGGAGGCTTGCCATCTTTGCTTTGCAAACAGTTCTAGAATATTTGGGGCCTCCTGGTGCTGGTGCGTGAGGTTTCTCCAGCAGGGGGAGGCCAGAGCCAGGGGCACGGGAGTCTTTGGCCTCCACAGAGCAGTCCCTCTGCAGGTGCTGCTGGTCCGTGCTCACCCTGCTCACACTCGGCCTTGTAAGGCTTCCTGACTTTCGCCAACCTCGTGGGTGTCAGCTGGCATCTCACTGAGGATGTAATTGCCATGAACTCATTTCTGCTGATGCTGAGAATCTCTGCAAGTATGTATTGGACACTTGGGTTTCCTGGTCCGTATATGGTCCTTTCCTACCTCTTGTCCATTTCTCTGTCCTCATGTTTATTTGGAGAAGATCTTCGTGCATTCTGACCCCCGACCTCAGCTTGCTGCGTGCGTGGCCGACGTTCCCGCCAGTCTTCGGGAAGCCTTTTGATTGGCTGCGGCTTTTAATACGCAGAACTTCTATTTGAGTGTCGCCGGGTTTCTCCTCTAGTGACCTGCACCATGAGACGGAGTGTGGCTTACAAAGCAGCCCTTCTGGACCCCAAGTTCACGCAGACAGATGCTCGCCTCCCTCTCCTTCTAAAGCTGTAAAAGTTTTGCTTTTGACGTTCGGCTCTTTACACATTTAGGGTGGGTTTTGGGGCGTGGGGAGCCTTGGGCTTCAGTTTTGTGGGATATGGATTCAGTGGAGTCCTCTCCGTGACCCAGTGTCCCGGCACCTTTCACTGAGGGGCTCAGCCTGCCCCTCGTCACCCCCCACGAGCTGCCCCCATCTGTCGCTCGGCCAGGGTCTCCACGTGTGAGTCCGCTCCTAGCTTCTCTGTCTGTCGGCCCATCTGTCCGCCCTGGAGCCAGCACAATACCGCCTTCATCCCTGAAATCGATGTCAGATTTTTACACCCGGCAGGGCAACTGCTCCTCTCCTGAACTTTTTTCAAAAGTGTGCATTTTTGCTGACCATTTGCTTTTCCATGTACATTTTAGAATCAACTTGTCAAGTCCCAAGAAAAACGACGCCAGGATTCCAATTAGAATTCTGTTCCATGTTCAGGGGACTTTGGGGAGCAGTGGCGTCTCTGTGAAGCCCGCCTTCCCACCCCCTAACGCACTCCGTTTCTCCCTCACGCCTTTCAGTCAAGTTGTATCATCCCCCACGTGGGCCACGCACGCTGTTTCAGAAGGTTGATTCCTTGATGCCGAATCAATTCAGTATCGTTTCAACGAACACTTTTCAAAATTGCATTTCCTGTTTGTGGCTTACGTATAGGGAAAATGTCGTCTTGTATACTGCACTTGTTTATACACGTGGCAACGTGGGTGGAGTTTCTTGTCATACTTTTCCTAGAGATTTTGCCACTAGCAAGTCCAAGGCTGTCTTTGTAGACAGTCTTATCGTTTGTGGGAAAAAATGGTTTTATTTCTCCCTTCCCGATTTTTTAAAAGATTTTATTTACTTATTTTTAGAGAGGGAAGGGAGGAAGAGAGAGAGAGAGAGAGAGAAACATCAATGTGCAGTTGCTGGGGGTCATGGCCTGCAACCCAGGAATGTGCCCTGACTGGGAATCGAACCTGCGATGCTTTGGTTCGCAGCCCGTGCTCAATCCACTGAGCTACGCCAGCCAGGCCCTTCCCGATTTTTAAACTGTTAATTCCTTGGGTTGTCTGGGACCTTTGCTGCCGCATCAAGTAGACTCAGTGATGGTGGGCATCTCGGTCACACTTCTGATTTTAAAAAGAGTGCTTCCGCGTGTCACTGCTGGATGCGATGCAAGCTCTGGCTGGGATTGTCAGAGAACGCCCCTGCTATTCTTAGTAACAGCTATTTTGTTTTGTTTCTGTCTTAGTTATTTAATATATTGAATGCTTTTCTTCCCCGTATCTATGGAGATGTTGTGAATACATTAACACATTTTCTGACGTTCCGTGGTCCGAGCATTCCTGCAGAAACCGACTCAGTCACTGCAGGGACTGCTGCTCACTGTCCCTCCCTGGCCATTCTCTTCCAGTAATAACTGAGCTCCAAGCCTTGCAGCCAGCCGTCCACCGGCTGAAGACCACGTTTCTCCGTCTCCCTTGCAGCAAGGCGTGGTCCCGTGACTAAGTCTGGGGGGCGGGGGAAGAGGTGGATGGAAGTGATGCGCACAACTTCTGAGTCATCGCCTCCTGGAGGGTGAAACCCCTTGTCCTGTGCACCTTTTGTCCCTCCTCTCCGCTGGCTAGGAGACGGAAGTGCGGGCAGAATCCTGGGTGTGTGGGGGCTGCAAGGTCAGGGCCACGCCCCTCCGGGCGGGAGAGCAGAATGCACTTCGTCTTCCCCAAACCCCTGGGTTCTGGGGGGGGGGGGGGGGGGGGGCTCTCCATTGTTAACAGCCGCAGTGCAGTCCTGTGACCGTCCTTGATGGATTGCCAGGTTCGGCTCGCCGGAATGGGGCAGAGCACCCCCTGTGCACCCGCGGAAACGGCCGGCGATGTTCCTTTCTCGCACTGTCCTTGTCTTTTCTGTGGGGGCGGGGGAAGGGTACCAAGGTGGCACCAGTTTCATAAAACGAGTTGGCAGCATTTGAAAAGCCCTCAGGGCCTGGTTTTGAAATCGCGAGGGAAGGGGAAAAGGTAGAATTTAAAGCACTAATTCAATTTCTTTGAAGGCTATAGGCCGTTTAGAATTTCTGTTACTTCTTAATCATCCTTTATGTATTTTTCTAGAAGTACTTTATACACTTTCCTGTGTTGCTTGGGTTTTTTAATTCGTACATCTTTTTAATCTCTCCTTTTCAATTTCTGTTGTAGTCCTTTTTTATTTTATATTAATTTTTGTTCCTCACTTTCATTTTTAATTGCTCCCCAAATTTGTTAATTATATTAATCTTTTCAAAGAACCAACTTTTGGCCTTTTTCATCCTTTCTACTATGCAATTTTATTCCATTTATTTAAAATCTGTTCTGATACTCATCATTTCCTTTTTCTTTAGGTTTCTTCTAGTCTTACTTTACTTCTCAGTTTTGAGTGCTTAGTTCATGAATTTTCAACCTCATTTTGTTCCTAATATAAGCTCTTAAAAGGTTATAAATTGTCCTCAAATACTACCTTAGCTGCAGCCAAGTTTTTAAAAACTGTGGTAAAAATATGCATGACAAAATTTAACCCAAACCTACAATTTTGATATGTAATATTTTATGGTTTACTTCCAAGTATTTTAAACTTTCACTATAATTTTCTTTTTGATCAATGAGTTCTCTGAAAGTGTGTTATTCATTTTCAAATGTGGGGAAATAGGATTGCTATCTTTTTGCTATTTATTTTTAATAGTATTTTAGTCAAAGATCTTGGCCTGCTTCTTTTACGTTTGTTGAGATTTGCTTTATGTTCGACCAAGCAGGGGGCTTACTGTTCACACACACATAGATACTCAGCGCTGCAGAAGCGTCTAATAAACCACAGACGTCGGCCGTGCTGCCCAGACCTTTCACATCCTCGCCAACGGCCTCCACCTGTCTTACATGACCCGCCAGCTGTGGAGAAAAGTTTCTTTTTTTTTTTAAAGATGTGAGGATTTAGGAGGTGAGTTTTATTTTTTTATTTTTTTAAGATTTTTTTTTTTTTAGACAGGGAAGGGAGGGAGAAAGAGAGAGAGAGAGAGAGCACAACATCAATGTGTGGCTACTGGGGGCTGTGGCCTGCAACCCAGGCATGTGCCCTGACTGGGAATCGAACCTGCGACACTTTGGTTCTCAGCCCACGCTCAATCCACTGAGCTATGCCAGCCAGGGAGAAAAGTTTCTTAACTCACCCACCAAGGTGAAGAATTTGTCAACTCTCCTTATCATTGGGCCACTTTTTATGTTTGCTCCGTAAATCTTCATGCTCCGTTATCAAATGCATACAACTTTAGAATTATGATATCTTCCTAAAATGTTTAACCTTCTATTAAAATATCAGCCACATTTCCAAAGGCTTTCCTACAGTCTAAGGTCTGGCGCAGTCAGGACACTTAGTGAGTTGTTATGGAAATAACAGCTTTGGGGAGGGTGCCTTCGGGGTCTCTGGCTGGCCCCTGGAGGCAGTGCCGGGGGCCCCTGTGGGTGGAGGGCCACTCTGCCTCCGGTCGGTCCCACGCTCAGCGTCGCAGCCACGAAAGGTCGCAGGGGTGGCCAGCTCCGGGCAGTCCCCAGTGGCTGCAGTCTGGTCCCCCGTCTGGCAGAGTCCTCCCTGGGAAGACCCTGCTCTGGGCTCAGATTCCTGGGGGGCTGATTCAGACAGACCCTGGTGATTATTTCCGACCTGGCCCCCACCCCTTCAGATCAGTCACCTCTCTCCTTCCAGCCGGAGGAGGCTCACTCAAGTCCAAAGGCTCCCTGGGCCAGAGTCCGGGCTCCAGGAGGGGATTTTGTTCCAGGAAACCCCCACGGAGCCCTGGGTGCAGAGTGCTGGGATTTCCTCGTCTCCCTGGGGGCTTTCCTCCTGCCCCTGGGGCTGGTTCTGTGCCCCAGACACACCCAGAGACCGAACACAGGCGGGTTCCTATTGCCCCCACTTTCAGACTCTGGGGCTCCCCCCACCACAGCCCCCACAGGCCGCCCTCCATGAGGGTCCCCGGGCAGGCACACCCCTTCCTCCTCTCCTTGGTCCACCTGCTCCCCAGGATGCTGTCTTGGCCTTTCTCTGTACCCCTTCAGCGGCCACCTCAGCCACTCAAGGCTCCTGTCCCTGTCCCCAGGTCTGCCGGAGACGCCCCTCACCCCCCCCCAGGTGCCCACTGGCCCCTTGAGCTCAGCAGTCTTCCCCACCCCCATCCCAGTGCAACACAGCCATCCCTCTCCCCAAAACTGGGACCTAGACAGCAAACATTTCTCTAAGTTTCTTTGGTATATTTTAATATTTTCAGTTATTAACTTTGAATGAGTAATGTATTCACATGGCCCAGAATTCAAGTCATACAGAAAAGCCTGTCACAGTGAGTCGACCTTCCAGCCCAGCTGTCAGCTCGCCTGTCCCCTCCTGGGGGCCGCCTCTTTTGCCGGTGGCCCGAGTGTCCTAGTGTGTCCTTCCAGAGACGCTCCAGCAGGCACAAAGCTCTCCTTGTTCACTCTCTCTCTCCCCGAGAGGGAGCACAGACGCCCGGTGCGCGGACCCGCACACTGGGGACTGAGCCTGCCCCATTTCCCTTGGGGTTTGTTCTGTGCGCGCCCACAAAGAACTTCCTCATTCATAGTGCCGCGGAGCGGAGTTCCATTGTTTGGGCGTTCCAGGGTTCACTTGATTCATTCCTGGGGAAGAAAAGGTTAGGGTGCCCCGACCTTTGGCTCCTCCACCCGAGCATCTGTGTGAGACGGGGCACACCCTGGTCTGCCGAGGGGCGGGCATCTGAAGGCTGCCCCCCTCTGGTAGGGTCCTGGGGACAGAGTGTGTCATTTGGGCCAAACGCCCTCCCTGGGGTGGTGGGGGCCGCGCCCACTCACCCTCCCACCAGCAATGCAGGAAACCTCAGTTCCCCCACCTTCTCACCTACGCAGCCTTTGAGATAACTTTCTTATTTTTGATCCTCCAGTAGGCCAAAAAAAAAAAAAAAAAGAAAGAAAGAAAGAAAAGAAAAGAAAGGTACAGCCACGGAGACTTAATTTGCATTTCGTTTGGTACGAGTGAGCATTTTTTCAGAGGCTCAAAAGCCATCTGTATTTCCCTTTCCCGTGAACTGGGATTTCATACCCATGGCCCCTTTTCTTATGTGGTGCTTTTCACTGATTTCCATATCAGGCAAATTAGCGCGCTGCGTCCCGCACACGTTGTAACCATCTTCCCCAGGACATCGCTGGCTTCGCCGACAGCGGCTGGAGCCCCGCCCAGCCCTTCCTGGTCACGCCGCTTACCGCATCGGTCTCTCCTCCCGCGGCTTCTGGGTGTCTGTGGTCCTTAGGCCTCCGCCACGCTGCAAGGACATTCTTCAAGTGCCCTTCTCTGGTGTCTCCTTGCAATGTTATGGCTTTTTTTTTTTCTGTTTGGTTATTTGACACCTCTCATCTTACTCCCTTGCAGAAGCTCAGGTGTGGATCCTATTTCATTTGTTTCCAGGTGGCTGCCCAGTGACCAACCATGTTCATGCTAACAGTGTACTTGCTCCCCCGACCTCGAAGCCACCTCTGTCTCCTACTGAATTTGCACACGTCCCGGAGGTGACACCCAGGCCGGGCAGCACGCCCAGCCCCTTCTCTCCTCTGCTGGCCCAGGCCCCTTCAGGGCCCTGCGGTTCCTCTGTCCTGTTCGTTCTCAGGTTTGTCTCATCCTGTCACTCTCCACCTCTCAGCTTTGGCTCCGAGCTCAATGCTTCTCCCCGAGGGCGGCCAGACACGGAGGTGTCGGCGCTGGGGCAGGAGGGAGGGCTGTGAGCTCTCCCGAATGTCCGTGGGGTCCGGGTCTCCCTCCGCGGAGGCTCTCATTCAGGCAGAAGGCTCTCCCCACTTGTCCCCACCCACCCTCCCCACTGCTCCCTCTCTTGCTCCCCTCTGTCACTGCCAGGCCAGAGCCCCGGAAGGGCCTCAAACCCCACCTTCCACGTGACCTCGCACCTGTCATTGCCCCACACAGGAGTCTCCATCCTCCCCGTCCTTGCCCAACCACATCCTGTTTCTTCTCCAAGACTCCTTAGCCCGGCCCCTGTCCTTATCACGGAGGGGCGGGAGCAGAGACCCCAGCCCCAGCCTGCTCTCCCGCCTCAGGCGTGAACAGGGACTGCACAGAGCAAGCCGAACCGCACAGAACTGGCCAGACAGAGGCGAGGAGCCTCTGGGCATCATCTCCACTCGGTCCAGGGCACCCCCACCTCCTCCAACGGACGAGTCTTGGGCTTCGACCCTCAACCTCCATGGCCTCCTCCAGGGACTGCCCCCCTCGGCCATGTCACCCCTTCAGTCCTGCCCTTCTCCTTGGGCCCTGGGCATGGCTGTCAGTCCTCTGGCTCTGCCCACTCTGACGTGGGATGGGCGAGGGGCTTCTGATGCCAATGGCCCAGGGCGTGGGGGGGGGACAGACTCCTGCCTGCCCCATCAGGCTGACGGTTCGTCATTTAACTCCTGTTTAAGAAGCTCGTCCTGGGCGCCAGGGAAGCAACAGCCGACCAAGTCCCTGGCCCCAGAGCGCTCCCATCCATCCCAACAGGAACACAGACAATAAACAAAACAATGAACAGAAGGGTGATACAGGTGGAGAAAAGCGCCTTGAAGAAATAACAAAGGAGGCTGCAGAGAAGAGAAGGGAGAGGGGAAGTGGCAAACCAGACTGAGCTCTGCAAAGATCAGGGGAGGACACCATGGGGGAAGCACCTGCCAGGGCTACGGTGGAAAGGAGCCTGGAGTGTTTGCAGGAGCAGCAAGAAGGCCGTGGGGCTTGAATGAAGTGCCCAAGGCAGAGTGGCTAGGAGGGCCTGGAGATCCTAGTACAGACTTTGCACTCTTTCTGTGAACAGGAAACCGGGAGATCCAAATCTAGAAGGTGCCCTCTGGTGGCCATGTGGGGGATAGACCGTACTGGGACAGGGGCAGAAACCAGATTGCTGTGGCTGAGGTACCCAGGCTTGACCAAGGAGGTGACAGTAGAGGGCATGAGAAGTCACCAGACCCAAGATATGTATTGTAGAGTCTGCGGGAGCTGATGGAGTCAAAGATGGTGCCAGTTTCATTCTTAGCAACTTGGCGGATGGAAGTTCTATTTAACCAGGAAGGGAGTGACTATGGGAGGAGAGGGTTCGCAGGGTCGGGGATCGAAGTTTCCACCCTGGACATGATGGACATGGGGAGGTCAGGGGTGAGGCTGGGTGATAAGTGCAAGGGGAAGGACCCAGGCCGGAGACTCGCATGGAGTTGTCTGAATGTAGATAGTACATAAAGCAGCAGAGGGTCACCCAGGAAGGATGAGGTTGTTTGTTGTTGTTGTTGTTTAGATTTTACTTATTTATTTTTCGAGACGGGAAGGAAGGGAGAAAGACAGTGAGAGAAACATAAATGGGCAGTTGCCTCTCGAGCGCCCCCCTACTGGGGACCCGGCCCTCAGCCCAGGCTTTTGTCCAGACTGGGAATCAAACCAGCAACCCCTTGGTTCACAAGCCAGCACTCAGTCCACTGCACCACGCCAGCCAGGGATGGGCCAGGTCCTTAGAGGGCGCCTATAGAGGTGGAACTCCAGAACTGATGGCCACTCACGACAGGCAGGACGGAGCCCGGGGCCCTGCAGCCTCCAGCGGGCTGCCTCCGGCTCTGCCTTGAGCAAACGAGCAGCACCTCCACTGGCGGCCCCACTGTACCAGCCGGGAGGAACTGGGAGGGCACCGAGGGTGGGAAAACCCCTTCTTACTGTGTGTCTTGGGGCATATCTCTTCCCCCTCCAGGATTTCCCCGGCCTTGCCTCCAGCCCCACCCCAGCTTCCTTGCACTTGCTTTGGCCGCATGCTCAGCCCTGCCCCACCCCCCGCAGCTCAATCTTAGATCACTCTTCCTGCACAAGTGACCCGAAATTCCTTTAATCCCTTCCTTCATGGGGGCCGACACCTCCAGACCTGCCCCATCTGCCCTCCTGGCTCCACCTCCCCTTCGGCAAGGCAGTTGTTCTCCGCCATCCCCTTGCCGACGCCTAGAGGGCGCTGTTTCACACACACGCTTTCCCCCAGCCATTCCGTTCTGGAACCGCCAGCCCTGTCCTTCGGGAGATGACCTCGGCTTCCACTCCACCCGAACCTGTCCGGAGATGGCCCAGGTCCTCCGCCAGCTTCCTTCCTTCCCACTCAGGGCACAGGGGACAGTGTGGGCAGCAAGAGTGACGTGAGGGACGCACCCGGGCCGTGACTGGCGCGCTGCAAACGCTTCGGTAACGTCTGGGCTACGGTGGCCGCGGGGCCTGCCTTGCCCTCCCCACCTTCGGCCCCGCTCCGGTTCTCCAGTGCGCTGTCTTCTCAGGTGTCGGCTTTCTCACACCGCCTCCTGCCCGCGTCCAGTCTCTCCCATCTCAGAAAGAAACGGTGCCCGGCTTGGTCTCTACCCCCAGGGCCCCCCACCCATCCTGCCGACCCAGCCCCGCCTCCCCGGACACCCCTCGCCCGCCGCAGTCTGGTTTCCTTCGTGGCACAACCAGAGCCAGACTCGAACACACACAGATGCAGGTGCAGAGATCGGACCAAAAAGGGCCCGGGACCAGGGACCCCGGAGAGCCGGGGCCACTGAGAGCTAAATCCGCATGTCCCAGGCCTCGGCCTCTTCCGTGGACTAGGCCATGTTCTCGGAGGGCACCAATCGGGCTCCGTAACTCGTGGCCCTCGCCACTGCTCCACTGAAACCTCTTCCCCAAAGGTCACCTGTGACTTCTGGACTCCTGAGTCCCAGGGCCACATGTTGATCCCGTGTCAGGCTTGTTCCAGCGCGGGAACTGACAGCCGCTCTGGGAATCTCAAGCAGGAAGGCATTTAACGCAGGGACTCGGGTGCTGACAAAACCCTAGGACATGTGCTCTGAGTGACGGGGCCCCCAGGACACCGCAGAACTGACCGAGGGGGGCTGCCGCCAAGGCCACGTGCAGGACAGTGGAGAGCCAGAGGCCGCCCCCGGAGGCCTCACTGTGGCTGCTGCTGGGGCTCAGGAAGCTACTGCCCCTTCCACCCCCCCGCCCCGCTCCTGTCTCTCACCCCTCAGGACGCAGGTGACAGGACACCAGCACAGAGTCCAGCCACTGCCTCCTCAACCCCCACACCTGCCAGGAGCGGCAAGAAGACAGGCTCCAAAGCCCGAGGAGGCACAGGGGAGGGAGGGGAGGGTGGAAGGTGAGAGAGCCACCCCGGCTCCATCACAGGCCCATTCTCCCAGCCCCTGCGCATCGCTCGCCTCGGGGCCACACTCCCCACTTGTCGGGACTCTTTAAACCCTCCCTGGCACCTGGCTCTGGGCGTCGGTCGGTGGACTCCATCCCACTGCAGGCAAGAGAAACCCCGTCACTGGTCCCTGAACATGCAGGGGCCATCGCCCTGTCCGGCCAGGTGTCAGGGGGAGGCAGCCCAGGCCAGACCTCACTTCACCCGGAGGAGAGGCGGCAGCCCAGGAAGGTGGACATGGCTGGCCTTGGGCTCCGTCTCGTGGGGTGTCACACCCCTGTCATTCTCAGACCCCAGGACCCCAGACAAGACACTCAACTCTCTGGGCCTCTGTTTCCCGTATGTATATGACTAAATGTGTGGCGATTAGAGAGCAACAGATATGTATTAGAAAGCAATACATGTTTTTAAACACTATATTTAAATATTATGTAGATAAATGTAACTGTCACACTGTAGCAAATGGAAAGTGTGGGTATTGAATGGATGTCACAGGTTGCCCAGGAGGGAGAGCCAGGGTGCAAACTGCAGGCTCTTAACACTATGGGCAGATGGATGGATAGACAGGTGGCGGACCAAGGGACAGAAGCATGGATGGGGGAGCTGGAGGGAGGCTGGGTGGGCAGGCTCACTGGTCGGAGACAGGAGGACGCCAGGAGAGGCATTCCCTGACTCCCTACTGACTCCCCAAAACAGGCTGCACCTTGGGTGCAGAATCTAAGGGGAAGCTAAAATTCACCAATCGAGACAAGTTACACTTTATGTGATATCTTTGTGAATACATATTCATGCAAAAAATCATGCTGAACAAAATATCAAAATAAATATGTACACACATAAATAAAGTTATTTCTTCACATTTAAGTACAGATTAAATCTAATCCCGCACTTGCCCAACCTCATCCACCTCACCCTGGTCCAGGCCCTACCCACCACCCCAGCACCTCCTACCTCCGCCCACCCGGCACCCCAACCCTCTTCATCACCCCTCCACGCCCACCCCAAGGCCAGCAATGGAGAGTCAGGGAGGACTCCCTGAAGGACAAAGAGAAGTCAGGGAGACAGAGCCACCACGCTCTGCCCAGCACCCAGCCCTGCCCCCCTCCCTACAGTCCCCGGCGGCAGACTCCTGGGCACCTGGGGGAAGAACCCTGTGAGGTTCTTCCCACACATAGAGCCCAAGCTATGGCTTCTGAGTGGCATACCTGAGGCCACCACAGGGGGGAGCCCATGGGCTGGATTTTGGTCTCAGGAAAGAGAAACCCGGGTGAGGAAAGGGGCCAGAACCCCAGGGCTGCCATGTGTGTCCAGGACCCAGACTTCGAACTCCGCCCCCAGGGGTCCTGAGCCGTGGCCATGGCTGCAGTCTGTGACAGCTGACTTATGTGGCTTCTGTCAGGAAATCCCTCACACATCCCCTCTGGGAGGGGCCCTCATGATCCTGTTTTTGCAGAAAAAGCAACCGAGGTCCAGAGAGGGAGAGTCCCTTTGGGCAGCAGCTGGCGGTGAGGGGAAGGGCCTCTCTGACCGCCTGCACTTGCGCCCAGTGGGTGGCCGGTGCCCCTGCACCCCTGCGCCGCTCTCCACAGCCCCAGGGGCTGGCAGAGAGCATTCTGAACAGGCGCAGGAATAAATGAGCCAACTGTCCCCTTTTGCAGAGTTGGAGACCAAGACCCAGAATGGCTGAGCACTTCAGCTCCCGCCAGACAGCTGGGGAGGCAGAGGCACTGGGGGAAGCCTGGGTCTGCCCCAGCTCAAGCCCTGGGCGAGCTGTGCCTTCCGGCCGTCCTCCCACCCAGCACGGCCCAGGCCCGTGGCCTGGTCTGCAGATCAATGGGGCCCAGCTGGGGACTCTAGCAGGGAGGAGGCAGGAGTCCTCTGTCCCTCCGCCTTGGTGCTGACTTGGGGCACGTTGCACCCACCTGTGCTTGGGGTCAGGTGGAGGACTGGCACTGGAGGACCAGCTCACTGACAGCCTGGTCTGGGAAGAACGTGCTGAATGAGCCTTTCAGGACAGGAAGAGAGAGGGGAGTGTGCGGAGGAGACTGAGAGGCAGTCAGGAGGCCGGAGGGGATCAGAGAGTGTGAGGGAGTGTCCCAGGGCGCACAGCAGCCAAAAACTTTAAGTCTGGTCTCCCCTAACCACTGCACTCATATTTTGCCTGAGATCTTTTTCCTTCCTCCCTCTCTCCCTCCCTTCCTTACTTCCTTCTTTTTATTTTGAGAATTTGTATCTCCCAGCCCATCACATGCACACACTGAAAGCTAGACATGAAGGTGGGAAATCAAAACCAAGGAGAAAAGAAATTAACTATGCCAAATGATGGGTTGCAATAGCTGAGTTTCAAATTTGCCTGAGTTTCCTGGCAGCTGGAGTGAAAAGGGAAACGGGCAAGTTATTCAGTTCTCCTTACTAGAAAAAGGGAAATGTGTCAGCTCCCCGAGAGTCAGGCTCTCCTGCCGCCACCCTAGAAGAGGGCTCCCGTGCGCTCCTGATATAAGGGGGACTGAGTGACCTCATGCCTCCGACAGCGAGCACAGACGTAATTCCCTTACTGCTCGTAGTGACTTGTCTGCTAAAGGCTGATCCCTGAGCTCTTAGGCCCAGAGGGAATCCTGACATTGTCACAGAGAGAAGGAGGTCACCAGCGTCTGAGGACACGTTGAAACTAATGACTTTAAGCTCCTCCTCCGGAGAACGGTCTCAGGAGTCGGAGGCCTGGTGGCTGGGCTCGTACCCGTCACGCTGGGCCACGTGGGTGCACGGCCAGGGCTGGGGTCTCCTGCATATGATCGGCTTTCCTGAATTTCAGGGAAACAGCCAACAAGGCAAGTCCCTCCTGATCACCAGGCCCTGGGGCACTTGGACAACCTGACAGGCAGTGCAGGGTCTGGTGAGGGAGGGGTGGCCCTTTCTGGGCCAGACGCTGTGCTGCTACACTCTCTGACCATCCTGGGCCGGAGGGACACAGCAGAGTGTCTCCTGTTACAGGACCTGAGCCTGGAGGGCGCTGCCTCGGCTCGTGGGTGGAGGCCCTGGGGCTCGAAGCCAGGGCGGCCCAGCGGGGCCCAGGGAGTTCACAGGCTGACCCAGAGAAGAGGCCAGTGCTCCCAGCTGTGACACACATCAGCCCATCTCGAAACACAGCCTGTGCTACACAGGTGACAGAGTGGCACTCACTCCTTCAAGAAGCATGTATTGAGCACCAACTGTGTGCCGAGTCTCTTCCAGGTGCCTGGGATGCCACAGGGACCCACGCCAACCACCCACTATATGTAACTGTATACTAACTGGATTTCCTTGCTTTCTGTATTCTCCATGCTCAGGCATCTGGAGCCTTGCTGCCAGGGAGCAACGGCCCCTCCGAGGGGCGGCTTCTTTCTAGAGGAGGTCGGTGGCGATGGTGGGCCTGCCAACAAGCCGTTCATATGCAAATGACCCGATCCTGAGTCCATACACCCAACTTGCCTCCTCTGTCTGGCCTCCCACCCCAGGAGGCAATATCGCTCTGCCCTAATGACCCCAGGGCCACACGCCAGGCAACTGGAGACAGGGCAGCAGCCCAGAGCCCCCCCAATGGTTCCAAAGAGCCAATCCTGAGCCTGCTCAGCTGCACACCCTGCCGCGCCTCTCTCTTTCCTGGAAAACCACAGAAAAGACTCTTGTCCACACTCTCCCCTCACTCTCGTCCCTGCTGGCCGACCCTGGGCTTCCCGTGTGGCCTCCGTAGGCTGCCACACCCCCATTCTCTGGGGACTGTGAGTGACGGCTGTGAGTGACACTCTCTCTTTGACCGCAGTGCTCTGTTCTGCTGGCCCCTCAATGCCTGAATGAAATGTCCCAGGGGACATTTTCAAACACCCAGCCCTGTCCTCTTAGTCCACAGAAATGGTTCTGGCCAACTAACTTTCCAAACAGGGGGTCCCAGGGAGCCCCCCGGCATGACCCAGGTGGTCAGTGTGATCCTAGGTGACGTGGCAACACTAGCGCGCAGAGCTGGGCGGCCTCACCATCCCGAGTGCCGCCCGGCCCGTGGACTCGGACACAGGGGCTGAGGAGACGGGAGCGCAAGGACAGAAACCGGGAGGGGATCCAAGAGAGAACCTGGGAAAGGTCACTCTGTTCAGGCTCTGGAACTGCACTCTTGAGCAAAAAACTGAGAGTCCACAGACACCCAAAGCTAACACAAGTTTGAATACTGAAGTATCAGATGTCAGTCCTTTGAAGGGCTGCCAAAACTCTGGAGGAGTGGCCTCCAGAAGGACTGGGACCGATGTCGCATAAGGATGACTCAACCTAACCACGAGAATGCAAAAGTCAAGGCCAGGCTCCAGGCCAGAGTCCCTGCCTGCTGGCTGCACCTGGGAGCACCCCCCCTCCCCCGGGCAGCCCGCCCCCAGCCTCCGTTTCCTGCTCTCTGAAGTGAGGAGGGGAGATGCCCTTGGGCCTTTCCCCTGGCAGCCAGCCCCCGGCCCTCCTCCCCTCCTGCCAGGGACCCTCTCCACTCACCAGCGCCCTGGGTCTCCCATGCTGCAACTCCAGCGGCTCCCTTGTTAAAACACCCTCCTGGGACCTCCCCCTCCGCTCCAGCTTCTGGTTCTCAGCACCTCTTCCTCTTGTTGCCTCCACTCCCTCAGCTCCCCGCCTGCCTGCTGCCCAGCCTCCCCACTTCCCACCCTGGCCGCCCATTAGAGAACACACTGGATGCTCAGAGACCTTCACCTGCCCCCACACAGCGGACTCTGCTGATCGCTTTTTGGAGGGGCCTTGTCTTGGGGTCTCTGGCCACACCTGGGTTTCCTCCTGTATCTCTGGCTGCCCCCCACTGGTCCCTGTGGTGGCATCTCCCTTCAGGGCCCCACAGACTGCGCCTTGGTTCCCATCAGCAGCCCCTGCATCCCACCTTCCTGGCTGGGGGAGCCTGCTTCCCACCCAGACGGTGCAAACGTCAGGTGCGCTGTTTCCCAGGATCCTTTGCATCCCGGCGTGAGCAAAGACCTTGGACGAATGAGGTGCACTGGGCCCTCGTGGGCACGGTCGAGTACGAGACTCCCGGAACTGCGCAGATACCTGGTGACCACGAGGGAGGTGTGACACAGCGAGCCATTGCCTCTGGCTTGTCTCAGCCTCAACCCTGTAGTACCCCATGCCCCTGCCACGTGGTCCCTCCAGGCCCCTGCCCCAGTGAGCTCGGGAGGAGGGTAGAGCCCGGGGCCGCCTCCGTCCTGCACGTGATGCGCACACGTGCACTGGGTGGGTAAGAGTGTGTTTCTGTCGCAGCAGAAACTGCCGGGCTAGAAAAGGGAAGTGGGAGTCAGGGAGCAGCCGAGTGGAGGGGTGGGGCTCAGGAAGAGGAGGTGGGGGAGGGGAGGGGAAGACCCGAGACAGAACTAGACCCAGGCCTGCATTTACCCCAAGTCCCACCCTCGTTCTACCTTGTGGAGGGCAGGACTGAACTAAGATAGCGCCAGTCCTGTCAACAAAGAAGCCGTGTTTAGAGCACGCGCAGTAGAGTGACGACTCAGAGGGTGGAGCAGCCCCCCCCCCCGAGCATGCGCAGTACAGCGTGGTGGACACCGTGTGCTTATCTGACCGGAAGCGCCGCCCTCTCAGAGGATGCGCTGCTGAGCGACAATCGACAGGTGCCTATCGAGGGGGCACAAAACAGCATGTATTGATACTGATCGAAGGCTGATGCAATATTGCATCACACAAGGGCATGAAAGCCAGAGCCTTCCAGTGGACCGCCGAGACGGCAGAGGGGAGCTGAGACGACCGAGGGCCGCTCCGCAGCCCCGATCGCCCCGCTCCGGCTGACTGTGAAGACGCCGTGGACGCCGCCCTGCGAGACGCCGCCCCGCTGCCTCCTGGACCCAGACCTGCTCTGGACTCGTGGGACTCGGGTTCGTTTTCCCCCAGTTCTCTCGTGTGATGTTGGTGTTGAGGTCTCTGGGTGATTGTTACTGTATTGGGTTATGAGAGATTTGGATTGAACCCGCATTAATAAAAACTGAGTGAGTAGAATGGTCCCGTGTCGGCTGGCTGTTGTTCCTCGGCGCCGGTGTTGCCTGCAGGGCTCGTGGCCATCAGCTGGCCTGGTGCTTCCAGCCCATTATGAGGGCTGGGGGCTGGCTGATTGCAAAGACTGGAGTGCAGACACTGGTAGGTTAGAGTATTTATTGCTCGAAACACATCACCTCTGAGCCTTTTCTCGAACGTGGAGCGCCCTCCCCCTCCCCTTCTGCAAAGCACAAACTCCTGCTTGAACTTCCTTAGGATTCTTGCCTTCCCTGTACAAACATACAAGGCCCCAGACAGTCCGTGCACTCCATGAAGCCCTCGCTGAATGCGTTGAGAACCCTTCCCGCCCAGGCTTATCACTGAGTGCTGTTGGTGGCTGCTCAGCTTTCTGTCCCCAGCAGCCTGCTCCGGACGCAGTTTGCACTTGGGAGCTCCTGGCCACCTATGCAGACTGAAATGATGGCTATCACCCAACATCTGCCCTCCGCTTGACAGTCCACCACGCCAGGCCCGCACCCGGAGACCATGCGCGTTTCCAGCACAGGAGCGCCAGGCTCTCGGGTGTCTGGGCTGGGCGGCGCACCTGCGATCTGTATGCTGGGCTACGGTATTCGCTGGTTTGCTCGTGTTCCTCACCCACGGAGGAGAGAGGGAGGCATTCCTGTCTCCCTTTTGCAGGTACGGGGAGGCTCACAGCGTAAAGTCACGTGCCCCAGGCCGTACAGGTGGAGCTGGGATTTGAGCCCAACTCCAGGGCCCCTCAGGTGAGAGAGGAGCTTACCTGCATGAGCCACCTTTGTTGAGAGTGCAGCTTTGGCCCCACCATGCTCAGCCCCTGCTCAGGGTCAAGGCCGGGCTCCACTGGCAGGGGGACCCTGACTTCCGGCGCCGCCCCCATCACAGCCATCCGGCTGTCATCCTCTCTACCAGCTCCTTCACGTGCCACCCGCCCCCCCCCCCCACCGGTTTCTTGCCGCTCCTGCTGCCTCTGCTGTTGTGGAGGCTGAGTAAGACATTCAAAATACACAGAAAACACAAAGAAAGTTCAAGTCCCCTTCAATCCCGAGACGATGTCTGTTGGCATTTCGGTGACCATTCTTCCATCCTGCATTTACATCAGGGGCATCAGATGGGTGAGCCAGGAGGCGCATCCACTCATTGTGTTGGCTTTTACCTTGTTCTCCAGCTCAGTATTTTGCAATTTTTTTAAAAAAACTAAGTGATTATTAATATCACACAAAAATCGATAAACTTACCTATTCTTGGAACACAGAGCTCCCATGTCTTCGTGGAAACAGTCAGAACTGATGACCAGCCATCCACTTCATATGGGACAAGCCACTTCATTTTGCCACAGTCCCCACCATTCCCTATTGTGTCCCCAAGTACATCCATTTCCCTCATTTACTCACCTGCCTGACCCCCACGGGAATTCAGGTTAGCAACCCCTGCTCTAGGTAGGCATTTGTAATAGTTAACATTTATCAAAAACCTGCTCATGCCCACCACCATTCAAACATGCCTGGCGTGGGTCGACTGGTTTTGTTCTCACGTAATGATATGAGGTGGGCACTATGATTATGTTCATTTTACAGAGGAGGAAACTGAAGCTCAGGGCGGTTAGGTCAGTAGACCAAGAACAGGGTGAGAAAGTGGCAATGTTGGGATTTGAACCCGAGTACTCTGGCTCCAGAGTCATCCTCTAACCCCACTGTTATAGACACATACACTCGGCTACATGTTGAGAATAATTTTCTAGGATCACTTGTATAACAAAAACAAAAGATAAAAGTTTATCTCAGAATAGCATGTGTTGTTTTTATCTACCCGGTTTTCCCTTGTTTGAGGAACTGTCCATCTCCTGGGCATCCTGGCGGGGCTGTCCATCCCCTTACTGCCCTTCTGACTGGTCATGTGACCCAGGCCTGACCAATCATGGTCTTCCTCCCACACTGCTGCCATGATTGGCCCAGACACGGGTACATGAACCGGGCCTAGCCAATCAGTGTCTTTCCCTGAGATTTTTTTTTTGATAGGCTCTCTTTCTGAAGTCAAAGGTGTGAGCCTGGAGCTGTCTGTGGCCAGGCTGACTGCCCTATGGGGAAAACCCATCTAAAGCCAGAGAAAGAAACAACTAAAACAGATGAAGAGAATGGGAGAGGGAGGTGGGGGCGGAAGGGAGGGAGGGAAGGAGAGGGAGAGAGAGAACACAAGGATGTTTGAGCCTCTGGGATTCATATCCCAAGGCCAACGCCATGCCTGACTCGCCAGGAACTGAGCCGGTACATTCCAGTTTAATCCAGACTGAGTTATGTTTACTTAAAACCAAAAGATGCCTGAACTCCACACCATCGTTATTCTCTCTAATGACTCACTCTGGCCCGTGGTCTGCACGCGGCATAATGTATGAACCACTCAGCCCCCGAGGAGCCTTCGATGATCAGTGGCGCTGCGAGGAGCCGCCACGTACTCACGCCTTTCCACGTGTGTGCACTAATCTCATTAGGGGCGATTTCTGCCCGCGACCTTGAACACCGACGTGTGCTCCACCGCCCTTGAGCCCCAGCCCTGCTTTCGGCTTCCTGGATGATGGGCCCTCGCTGAGTCTAACTCCCTCTGTCCCCCTGTGCTGCGGGCTCCCAGTGCGTCTCGTGGCCAAACCCAGACGAGGAGTGACAGGTCTGGGGGCAGCCGGGCGCATCTGAGGAGCTCCTGGGCCTCCGAAGCCCCTGCCTGCTGCTCGGGACTCGCAGGCCAGATGCTCAGCAGTTCCGAGACGCAGGAACGCTCCATCTGGCAGACAGAGGCTGTCTCCAGTTCTGAGTCATTAGAAAAAATGAGAAATCAGAGAAAATTATGAAGGGGAAGGACTTCAGAGATTATTCATCCCAGACACATACCCTGCCCACCACCTGCCTTGTCCTAGCCAGCTCAGCTGACTCAACCACGTGCCCGATGCGGGCTGGGCTTTTTGTCTGTCTTGTGCCAATGCCAAGAATGCCACATGGCACATAGTAGGGCTTCAATAACTGTTGACTGAGTGGATAGAAGGATGGATGGATGGATGGATGGATGGAGTACTCTAACTTCGTGAACCCAAATGGGGTCAAGGACGGATTCTGCCCCTTACTCACTCTGAGTGCCCTCCCTCCCCAGGTCTGATTACCCCGTGTGTGAAACGAGGGCATTAAATTAGACCCCCTCTAAGCTCTTCCAGCTCTCTTACCCTAGAGCCAGCCGTGTCCAGGTGAGGACTTCTGAGCTTCAGGGCAAACAGAAAGCGTCATTCATGCGGTTTTGCTACGATTTGATTCAAGCACTGGACCTTTCCTGTCTGTCCCCCGGGTTGGGGGGCAAGCCACCCAGCTGCTTTCTGGACATTTCCAGGGGCACCTGCCTGCACGAGCGCAGCGTGGAGGTGAAGTCAGACAACGCAGAGCTTTAACCTGAGCTTCACCTCTTCCTGGCTGTGTGACCTTGGGCAAGCGACTTCACCTCTCTGAGCTTGGTTCCCGTGTCTCTAAACCAGGGACTGAAACACACTTTGTTGGGCGTGGAAAGGGCGAAGGGAGATAGTGCACACACACTCAGCACAGTGCTTGGCACGCGGTGAGAACTCTGGGAAAGCAATGGAGGTTGTCTGGAGGCCTCCCAGACCCCGAGTCTGAGGAATGCGTGTGTCGGCCCACCGCCTGCTGCGAGCCTCCACGCAGGGAGCCTGGACAGGGCAGAGCCCTGCTTCGGGAAGGGGGGCTGACCGCAGGCCGGGAAGAGCCTCACAGAGATCCCTTTAAAGGGAGCCTTTCCCGTCTTCATCCTTCTTCCTACCTGAAGTTCAGGCACGATGACTGGAGACCAGGCAGCCACGTTGGACCATGAGGAGACGTTGAGAAGAGAAGCAGAAAGTTAGAAGGAGCCTCGATCCCCGATTACCAGGCCTCTGTGACCTACCTCAGGCTTCTTCATCTCAAGAGATAAACATACCTCTAATTTCTTTGAATCGTCATTTGGATTTTCTGTTTCCTGTAAGCAAACCTATTTTATCTGTTCCCATTTTGTAGCTGACAAAAAACAAAACAAAACAAAAAAAAACAAAAAAACAAGGCTCAGAGGGGAGACATTCACACAACTCACAAGGGCACATTCAGGATTTGAATCCAGGTCTCTGTGGCTCCTGTACCATTGACTTTCCCAAACCCTTTGCCACCCAGGATGAGCGTGCCCTGCCCTCCCAGGCCACCTGAGTACAAGACGCTAGACTATGACAGGGTTGTAGGGGCTGGGGCAAGTGAGGTGTAATCACAGAAGGCTTTATGGAGGAGGCAGTATTTGGGTCGGGTGTTAGAGAATGAAACAGTAATAACAACTGAACCGTTCAGCCAGCCCCTCAGACAAAAAGGGAAGTCTACCCCGTGGCCCTGGTTGGGTACAGTGTCAGGGCATGTGTCAGGGGTCCCCAAGACCACCCCCAGGTTCCGTGACTCACCAGGAGCAGTCACATAACTGAGCACAGCCTTGCCTGGAGCCGTGATTGATCACAGCGGAACCACACAGAGCAAAACCAAAAAGCACACGAAAAACCACAACGACAAAGCCCGAGGCGAATGAAGGCCGAAGGAACGGGGCCTGAGCTGGGTCCCCTCCCAGCAGAGCCCCACACACGGCGCCTCATCCCCTCAGCAACAGGCTGTGGAACCACATCAGGGACAGGCCGGGGAGCTCGGCGGAGACTCGGGGCCCCCAGTTTTTCCCAGGGGGCCGGCCACACAGGCCTAGCACGTCCCCAAACCCCGACTCCCAGAAGGGAAGCAGGTGGTCAATATAAACCACACCGTTTGCACAGACAGCGTAGACACAGTGGGCCCTCCTCTAATCGGGGGGTGGCAGGTACACCCCCCCACGTCCCCCGCCCCCTGCCCCACGACGAGGTTCCCAGAGGCCAGCCCAGGGCTGAACGCGCAAGCAGCCCTTCAAAGGAGAGCAGGCTGGGACCCGCTCTGCGAACTAGCGCCTTCCCGCACAGAAACAGAAGTGACACCTTCCGCCCCATTTCTTTTTGAAGGGACTTGGGAAATGTGGTTTTTTTTTTTTGCACCTCAAGCCCAGATTTGTTGAGAAGGATTTAGTTTGCCATGGAGATCATTTCAGCGTTTCCTAGAAAATAATCTTGCGTTATGCAAGAGCCCGGGGAGCGGCCTGGGTGAGGAGCCCTCAGAGCTGTAGACGGGCTTCCAGGCCCGCGCTGGCCGCTCCCTCGCGTCCCAGCTCGGCCGAGCACGTCCCAGAAAGGAGTCCCGGCTTCCTCTCCGAGGAAATGAGAGCGCTGGATTTCGTCCGTCTCAGGGAGCCCTCGCTGCACAGCACACCACCCCAGAAGCTGGTGGCTTACAACACCCAGCGTTTATTGCTTCTCACCGTTCCCCGGGGCGGTGATCTCCGTGGGGCTGAGCAGTGTGGCTCTTCTCCTAGCACCGCCCAGGCTCCCTCCTGAGGCTGTAAGCAGGTGGCACGGAGGACAACCAGGCCTCTGCCCCCCCCCCGCCGTGCGGTCTCTCGTCCTCCAGCAGGCTAGCCCAGGCTGGTTCCCATGGCAACTGGGCAGGGGTCCAAGAGCAAGGGTGGGAGCCACAAAACTTCTGAAGACCTGGTCTCGAAAGCCCCGTAGCGTCACATTCTGGTGGTCCAAGGAAGACACGGCCCAGTCCAGATTCAAGGGGAGAGGAGCTAGCCTCTGCGTCCTTTTTTTTTTTTTAGAGGGAGGGAAGGGAGGGAGAGAGAGAGAGAGAAACATGAATGTGCGGTTGCTGGGGGCTGTGGCCTGCAACCCAGGCATGTGCCCTGACTGGGAATCAAACCTGCGACACTTTGGTTCACAGCCGGCGCTCAATCCACTGAGCTATGCCAGCCAGGGCTGGCCTCTGCATCTTGATGGGAGGAATGGCGGGGTCAGTGCGAAGGGGTGTGGGTACAGACAGGGGAGAAATTGTAGCTACCTTCTCATTAGCTACACCATTTTTTCTATGCTCGTTTCAGTCATTTATTGGTGGGTTTTTTTGGGTTTTTTTTTGTACACTTGAACACCCTTTACATGCCCGGCATTTGCCAGACACATACTCGTGGGGAAACAGATGAATAAACCAATATGTGCCACAAAGTTATAAGGAAAGAACATTTAGTTTATAGATATTTCTTTATAGCATATTTTTCCTGCAGCCTGCCAGAGAAGGAACAAGCAATAAAATTGTGAATTTTAACCAGAAAAGAAAAGCAAAATCAAAAGGGGGAAGAAGACAGTGTTTACTGAGCACCCCCCCGAGTTCCAGCACCTTATGCACGTTCTCTCCCTGAGCCTTTTCCAAGACCCTTCTAGAGATAAGCAGCCAGAGGTTCATTGCAGGTAAATGACCAGCCTGAGTCCACACAGGGCTGAGTGGCAGAGCTGGGAGTCACACGGCTGGTTTGACCTCAAAGTCCATATGCTACAATAGAACAGCTGTCAAGGAGCTTTAGGTTCCACTGTGAGTTTCCTAGCAGCCCAGGGGAAAAGGGAAACTGAACATATTGCTCAATTGGTCACAAGTGAGGAAAAAAACCAGGCATTTCACCGAGGGAAAGCAAAACCCTTCCTAACACTGAATTCGTTTTTCTTTTCGCAAGGTGGAATCTGGGGCTCAGCTTACATGCCAAGTGGAGTGACCCCTCATTTTACACGCGAGCAGGTTGCTGAGTAAACAAATGCCCGTTGTTTCCTGGAGAAGATTCTGTCTCTCAAAGTCTTCTGTGTGTGTGTGTGTGTGTGTGTGACTTTCTCTTTACATCTCCACTGCTCCTTCTCTCTCTCCGTCTCTTCAGCTTCCATCCCTCCCTTCTCACACCCAGAACGGACAGAGAGCCTGCTAGTCTAAACACCGTTGTTTTGTTGCTGTTGTTGTCGGAGGGTTTTGTTGTTTTTTTTTTTTTTTTAGGAAGTGCCGCGGCATCAAGAGCACACACACAGACCCCAGCAGCGCAGGACTTCCTCCTCACACGGGGCGGGGCGGGGCGAACGGGAAGGCGCCTGTGAGAGCAGAGGTGACACATCTCTGCCCGGCCAGCTTGAGTGGCAGCTGGGTCAGCAGTTCACGGGAGCTCGGACCACTCTTCCGTGGAGGCTTCGGGATGAACCTGTGCCACGCAGGTAAGCACCCGTGGCCAACCTCTCTGGCCTCAGTTTCCTCTTCTGTAGAACGGGGATAGCAGTGCCGGTCTCCCAGGACCCTGGGGCACTTGGCATGTGGACAGTTACAACGCAGGTGGGGATGCAGGAGCGTGCGGCAGGTGTCTGTGGGCTCGGGCCGGCTGCCAGGCTGTGCCCCGGGGGCTGGGAACGCGGTGTGTCCAGCGGGCACTGTCCCTGCCTTCAGGGGACAGACAGTAAACACATTAATGTCCCAGGTCAGATGGTGACAAGCAGAATGACAACAAGACAGTAAGAGGAGAACGGGAGAGGGTCGTGGAGAAGGCCTCAAGAGCAGAGACCTGCCCTGGCTGGGTGGCTCAGTTGGTTGGAGCGTTGTCTGGTGCACTGAGAGGTTGCAGGTTCGATCCCCGGTCGGGAGTGCAAGGGAGGCAACCCATCAATGCGTCTCTCTCACATCAGTGTTTCTGTCTGTCCCTCTGCCTCCGCCTCCCTATCTCTTTAAAATCAACAAACATGTCCTTGGGCGAGGATTAAAAAAGAGAGAGAGCAGAGACCTGAATGAGGGGAGGGAGGCATCCTCGAGGGTTTCTTGGAAAAGAATGTTCCGGGAGGCAGAGCAGACAGTGCAAAGGCGGCACTGAGAAGGTTGTTTGTGTTGAAGGTGACAATGTCGGTCATGATGACACCTGTCTGGGTGACACCAAGTCCCTGAAGCCCCGGTGTGGCTTCTGGGGGGTGGCCTATGAGGAGGCAGAGGAAAGCGCCCGGGGCCCGTGGGGGGACCAGGACCCAGCGGCCAGGGACCGAGGCTGAGGCCCCCCCAGGGAAGCAGCGTCTGGAGGGAAAGAGGAAGGGAGGCCATGCAGCTGGGACGGGAGAGAGCCTGCGGTGCTGTCTCTCCCAGACGGACAGAGGAGGGGCCGAGTCCCTGCGCCCTGCCTCTCAGAACATCCCGGCGTTGTCTGGAAGTCCCGGAGATAAGCGCTGCCGGAGCCCACTGGTTCCCCGGGTCCGGACAGCGCCAGTCTGTTAGCAACAGAATGCTTCCTTCGGATAAAACCTAACCCAGGCCCCGCCCCCTCAGCGAGAGCACCCAGATCCACTTCAGCACCCCAGTTGGGGGGCCCCGCCCCCACAGCGAGAGCACCCAGATCCACCTCAGCACCCCCAGTCTCAGATGGAAAGAAGGGGCCCAGAGCGGACACTGTCCTGTGGAGGCAGACCACTCCCACCTCCGGACTCCCTGCCCGGTGCTCTCTCCCTGAGCCCCTGGCTCCTCCTGTGGGCTTCAGGGCTGGGGGGGCGGGGGGGGGCGGCTCACAGATGGCACCGGCTCAGGAAACACATCTCAGGCGAGAAGAGACCCAGCGAGGGCCAGTGCCCGGCTCAGGGTCGCCCGGCTCAGGGTCATCCGGCAGAGGCAACGGGCAGATGAGATGGTCAAGTAACCCCCCCATATACCTGTCTCTCCATCTTTGGGGTCTCCCCCTATGAGGGTCCTGAGGAACAGGGATGGTGGTCCCCGTGATGCGAATGAGGAAACTGAGGCTCGATAAGCCGGAGGAGAGCACTGACTGGCCCAAAGTCAGGCGGCCGGGAAACAGCAGCACAGGACAGGGGATGAGCCAGAGGCAGGCGAGCCCGGGTTACCTGGGGCTGTGAGAGGGAGGGGCGCCCACAGAGGCCTGAGGGGGCTCTCTGCTTCGCTTTATGCTGACCCTGGAAGCAAGGATTCAATGCGGTCAACAAAGGCCGTCTGTTGGAAGGTGTGAGGTCTCCATTGATTGGTTCTCCTATTCACCCATTCAGTTCATTCTGTCAAGAACCGCCTGGGGCGCAGGCCCTGCCGCAGTGCAGTGCATCGCGATGCAGAGGACTGCAGGGGCCCAGGCATGGGCCCAGCCCCGGGGTGCCGCTGGCCTGCAATGTGGCGGAGAGGGGGTGTATCCACAGGGCCACAACCCAGGACAGATGTGCAAATGGACACAGTCCTGGTGCATGGGAAGAAGCCACTCTTTCCACATAAGCAGGGGGAATCTGGGAAGACTTCCTGAAGGAAGCAGAAGGAGAAAGGGAAGACCATTCCTCTGTTAACCCAGACTGGGTCTTAATCAAAGCACTTCCAGAGCCAGGGGACTACCCCTCTTGGAGACCAGATCTGTCACCTAGAAGTGGGTGCCATCATCCCGGCCTGACCTAAATGATGAACAAGCATTTGCAGTCAGCCAGACTTGGCTCCGTGCCCAGCCCTGCACCAGCCTGCCAGCAGTCATGACGGGCCTCGTTTTCCCCGCCCGTGCCATGGACGGGACAGTGGCAAAGGCCTCCCCAGGCCTGCCTCCCCTCCTCCAGCCGTGGGTGTGTGACCCCCAGGAACGGTCGGCCCCCTCCCCCGGGGCCTGCCAGGAAGGTGAGAGGACCAGGCAGCAGAGCCCTTGCAGGACCAATGACAGCAGCGGGTCGGTGCAGGAAGGATGAGCACCCTTAAAAATAGCACAGAGGCGGCTCAGCTGTGGGTAGGAAGCCGCACGATGCGCCCACAGAGCAGGCCGGGGCGGGGAGGAGCTCCCCCAGACACCCCCCCGCCCCCGCCCCGGGGCCCCATCCCACCAGACTCCGAAGAGCCTGTGGCCTGGGGGGCCCCGGGAGAGCACCCTCCTCCTGTCCTGGAAAAGGGGAAGCCAGGCCAGCTGCCCTGGAAGCAGAGCTGAGAGCCGAGTGATTTCTAAAAATACGAGGGGAAAGAGGAAGGACAAAGGGGAAGTGCAGGGTGGCGGGGGAGACGGTCGGTCGTGGGTCTGGGCTGGGGAGAGGGCCGCCAGGCCCGGGCTCAGGCTCAGGTGCGGTCAGGGCCTGAAGGTGACCGCTGGGAGGTGTGAAGAGCGCAGAGCCCAGTGGAGAGTAGTAAACAGGGCCTGTGGGGGTGACGGTTGTTTTGACCGTGTTGTTTCATTTTGTGTTTTGTTACCGTGACTATTATTATTATTATTAAACATCTGCCTCCTGTGAGTCACCCCAGTGCCTGAAGCAGGCTTGGGATCAGCAGCGAACACTCTCAGCTGGGTCCTGCTCACCCTCACTGAACCTCAGTGTCCGCGGCTCTGAAATGGGGAGAAAGGCCCACTTTTAAACAAGCATATAAAGTGTCAGAAGGGGCCCAGGGATGGGTGCGGCAGTCTGGGGACAGTCAGCCCCGTCCCACGGTTCCTGTGCACTTGGCCATTGGCGCCTGCTAGGGTCGGGGCCCCGACAGAGGGGACAGCGGCCTGAGAGCATCTGTGAACCCACCCGTCACACCACAACGGGAGCGGCACGAAGGGAAATGGAAACATCACGTCCCACTCTCCTGGGAGCGCTGTTTCCAACCACACCTGCGCCTCAGTCTCCCCAGCTCTGGGGCGCTGGCTCTGTTTCACTGCTGACCCCACACAGGGGTCGGGGCTCAGGTCACGGGCGGCGTTCCGCACCCCGTCTTCACTCCCAAACACGCGGCCTCGGTCAGCGTGCCCAGGTGTCAGAACGTCCAGGGTTCGTGTCTGATGGGGTGTCGATGGTTCCTATGCCGGCATCTGGCTTCACAGGAGTAAGGTCAGCGCTGAGGCCGCAGGACCCCAGAGGGGCCTGGGTGGGAGCCTCCGCTCCCCCACCCTCCCACTGTGTCGCCTCGGGCAGGTCACTCGACCGCTCTGCGCCTTGGGTGTCTCATCGACAGAATGATATTCGAAAGGCCTCCCTTCTTCCAGAGCCGTCGTCTAGGCCGAACGAGATGACGGGTGGGAAGAGCCTGGAGCACACAGGGTGCAGCACATAGTAGGTGTTCAACTAGCACGCCTCTCCGGAACCAACAGCTCAGCTTGTTTGTTGAGCCACACGGCCCCAGGCCTTCGGCCTTGAGAGGGAAGGAGGCGAGGGGGAGGGCGAGGCCCAGGGGGAGCACAGAGGCCCTGAGAGGAGCCAGAGGGGAGGAGCCGGCCTCCTGGGCTGAGAGGGGAAGGGCAGTTATCCCAGACAGGGGGGAACAGCATGTGCACAGCCTGCGGAAGGAAGGGCCCAGGGGAGCAAAGGAAGGGTGGCCAGTGAGGCCTCGAGTGGAGGGCGGGGTGGGGGGGCGGGGCACAGTATGTGATGCAGACGGGGGAGCCCCAGCAGTTCTGCCCGGCCCGGTGGAGTCTGGGACCCGTACCCCCAGGACAATGGGATTGGAAGGGCCAAGCGGGGGCAGGGAGACGCGGAGAGGCGCTGCATCCATCACCCGGAGACGGGAGCCGGGGGCCAGGGTGAGGGTGGGGCCGTGCAGACAGAAGAAGCCAGGCTGACAGCCGGGGTTGGTGCGGGAGCAGACTTGCCTCCTGGGGCCCTGGCAGGGCTATCTCAGGCGCCTTACCAGAGCCCGGGATCTCGGGAAGAGTCGAGGGGAAATTCTAGGACTTCCATTTGGGTCAAAAAGACAAACAAGATGATGACCCGTGCCCAGGGGCATGGCAGGGCCTGAAACTCAGGGAGCCGGTGGAGCAGAGGGAGCACAGGTGGTTCCTTGGCCCCAGAGAGGATGAGGGGAAACCAGGAGAGCGGTGGGGAGGGGAGAAGAGTCCGGGGCCGGGCCACGGGATGCAGGGCTCAGCCCTTGGCCCCCCGCACTGGGGACTATCGCACTGGGGACCATCCACAGAAATGCTGAAACCAGCCCGGCTCCTCCCCAACGAGCAGCCCCTCGGGAGTCCGCAGGGCCCCCGCCAGGAGGTGTGCCCCCGCCAGGAAGCCCCTCAGGACAGGAGCCTCAGCCAACAGGAAGACAGCAGGAAGCGAATGAACTGAACACAAAAGTCTGATCTTTCACCCCAAAGCCAACTGGAGGTGACTGGCTTTTTCCACGGCAGCACTCAGCCCCCCTCCAGCGCACGGCGCTGCCTCCCCTGCCAGGCCCCCCCTGCTCCCGTCTCCCAGTGGAGGGCCCCTCACATGCCCCCCCATCCCCGCAGGTCCACACGGCTGCAGAATCCTGGGGTGTGGTCTTTCTTGAGTTCCAGCAAACCAGGGTTCGGATCCCAGCATTGCCCTTTCTCGGCTGTGGGACTTAGGGCAAGTCACGTCGCCTCTCTGGGCCTCAGTTTCTTACGTGAAACAAGACCCACTTCACAGAGCGGTGAGGATTCAACGACCCAATTTACATGAAGCTGCTGGCTGGCGCGGAGTAGGTGTTTTTGCGCTTACAACTTAACGGAACTCTCGCTTTGTCTGCTGGGATGACAGCCACCTCCCCCACCCCCTGGAAACCAGGAACCCTGGACCCACAGACTCCGAGTTGCAGAACAGAAAGGAAAACTCTCACGTGAGCCATTAAGAGGACGGCAGTGCAGCCCCTCCCCCTCTGTGTCCCTGACCTGCCGGGGACAAAGCACCATCTAATAGTCACTGAGTTAGGGTGCGGAGGACGGTGTCCCCCAGGCAGCCGTCGTCCCCCAGCAAACACCTCAGCTGCACCTTCAGGAGGCTGCCCCGCCCCCCCAGCAGGCCGGCACCCGCCAGGCCGGCGTCCTCCGGTGGAGAAACGTGCAGGGGGCTGGCGGGACCCGTGGCCACACGCTGTCCCTCACCTCCGTTACTGTAAAGAGGGTCCCTCGGCCTAAGGTGGTGTCACGCAGCGTTCTGTGTCAGTGGACCACACCCTCCAGAAGCCCTTGGATACTGAGGCTGGCCCAGGCTCTGCGGGCAGGAAAGGCCACCACATGTCCGGGACACGGGTGGGTGCCAGTCACGGTGAATTGCTGGCCTCTGCAAATTAGAAGGGAGCCAGGGAGCCAGCGTCATCAATCTGCTGCCCAGCTGCTGGATGGTTTTCTTTTGTTTTTTTTTTAAAGATTTTATTTATTTATTTTTAGAGAGAGAAGGGAGGGAGATAGAGATAGAGAGAGAGAAACATCAATGTGTGGTTGCTGGGGGTTATGGCCTGCAATCCAGGAATGTACCCTGACTAGGAATCGAACCTGCAATACTTCGGTTCGCAGCCTGCGCTCAATCCACTGAGCTACGCCAGCCAGGGCTGCTGGATGGTTTTCTCATGAAGCAATGGGTCTCTGTCCCTGGCAAGTCGGGGATCCAGCGGTGGCAGTAGCTCCGGGAGCCCGGGAGAGTGGGTCTAGGCATGGCCTCCATCCAGGCCACACACACGGCTACTTGATTCATGAGCTGTTGCACCGCCCCGGGCTGGCCGACCAGAGACTGGCCGACGCCCCCGGCTGAGTCACTCTGCCTGCCGGGCTGTTTAGTGCCCCTGCTGAGATGGATGCCTGCTGGGGCACATAAGTGCACTTTACAAAATCCTCCCACCCCGTGTCCACTCCCACAGGGCCGTCCACTCGCCTCTCCCCCAGGCCTCTCTGTTCCTGGTCTTCTAATCTGTCTTCTTTCCAGCCTCTGAGCAAGCCGCCCACTGCTGCCCACGAATGCCTGTGTATTCCTGCTTCCCGACGCTTCTCTTCCCCATGGAACGGGTGGCCAGGCACCCTGCCCACAGCTCTGCCCTTTGGGAGGGCTCCTCACCACCCTCTCTCCGGACCACCTGCGAGCAGGACCACGGTTCAGCCGCCGCCCAATTTTTACTTGCACCCATCCCAGAGCCAAACCCAGGTGTTTTCCTCCTTTGTCAGAGGGTCACGAGGGACCCTCCCACGCAGACATGGTGTGAGCCGAGGGGCAGGCCTTGGGACACTCGCCGTGGGTGACGGGGGGCTGAACCACCCATCTGTGGGGCTCACCAGGGTCTTCTGGTTCCGCTCACGCTTGCTCCCAGGTGAGCCACTTACAAAGCGTCGCTGCTGGGCTCCCTTGACTTTGCGACCTGATGCGTCAGACAGACCCACCTTGGCTGCTGGGCCCGGGGAACCGCTACCATGTGTGCTTGCCACTGTGGCGCAGGACCCTTCCCTCTGGAGACACGGCCTCTTCTGCAGGCGATAGATCTGGGGTCTGAAAGCTGGTCCTGGTCCAGAGACGAGGCCGGGGGTCTTGACCTTTGGTGCCGTAGCTGCCCTTTGGGAGAGGCCTGTCCTTAGCGGGGGCAGCTCCGTTTGGCGGAGGTAATTGCCCGGGGAGAGACTCCGCTGTCAGCCATCAGCAGGCTGCCGCCCCCACCACCAGCCAAGGGAACGGGCACCTTGGCCCTGAGGAGGGGAGCTGCGTGGCACTACGGGCAGCCATTGTACATGTGTTAGACCGTTGTCACAGGCCGGACACCTGCTGGGCGTTTCACACAATTCAACCCTGTTAGTCCTGACCGCCGTGCCCTAGGGAAACACGCGGTCCGTGCTTCTTGGGGAAGGACGCTCTGCTGGCCCGGTCGCAGGTCTGCCGGCGTCACAAAGAGACTTAGAAGCACGGGGACTGAGACCCGCTCCTCTCTCCTGGAGCAGCCCAAGCAGGGAGCTGCGGGTCAAGGCACGTATGATGGCTTTCCTCCACACCGCTGTGCAGGACCCGGGCTCCTTCCGGCTCGCCGCCGTCTCCATACCTGGCTGCCGTCTCCATACCCGGCTTCCGTCTCAAAGTCCGAGGCAGCTGCTCAGCCGGCAGGTGGGAGGAGCAGGGACCTGGAGGACTTGGTGGCGTCCCCGCATTCGCTCAGGAGAGTCATCTCCGTCCTTGTAAAAGCTGCAAGACACACAACCGGGCACTTCCCAGAGACAGGACGGGAAAGTCAGGGAGGATCTGGGTGGGCGGACAGGAGAGGGCGTGCAGGCGGCGGAGCTGCAGGCAAAGGCGCGGGAGGAAGACGGAGAGCTCGGGGACTTGGGGGCAGTGGGGGGCTGGCAGCCGGACTGGCAGGCTCTCGTCGAGCACGGCGGGGAGAGGCTGGCTGGAGCGGCCAGGGAGGCTGTGCACGGGACCCGCAGGAGGACTTTTTCCTGGAAATAATGGCAAGTCCGTGGAGATTTTGCCCAGGACAGTGTCGTGGATGGAATGGGAAGCACAATGGGGGGTGGGGGGTAGGCGTAAGCCAGCTGACCTGGGTGTGGGCATCGTCACGGCGCCTCGTACAGAATTCTGACCAACACACACGTGGCTCCTTTCATTCATTTTCAGGTGAAGCAGAGAGAGCTCTATAGTCAGGCTGATCCAAGGTCAGCCTGGTTCAGCAGCTCGTCCCTGGGGGACCTCAGCCAGGTCCCCTCACCTCTCTGAGCCTCAGTGTCTGGGGCAGAAACTGTCTAATGTCCCCCAGAATCCAGTTCTCCCATCTCACATAGTAAGGATATCATTACCACCCTACTACGGGCTCCTTTCCCAGCCTCCCTTGCAGCTAGGTGTTGCAATGTGACTTCATTTGGCCAATGATGCATGAGACAAAACGATACACCATTTTCTGGTTATGCAAATAAATAAGTGAATAAATGATAAACACATGATCCAATGAAGGAACAAACTAAAGTCCCGGGGAAGAATGAATGCCTTTAGCAGGTATTCTACTGAGCACCCGCCGTGCGCCGGGCTCGTGCTCGCTGCTGAGGATGCAGCCGTGCACCACACAGCTGAAGTGCCTGCCTTCCTGCAGCTGAGAGGACAGTGAGTGCACTAGAAAAGATACAAGTGCACAAGAGTATTTCAGGGCATCTGCACAGGGGCAGAAGAAGCAGAGAGCTGGGTAGGAGGGGGGTGGGGAGGCTGACTCAGAGCGGTCAGGGAAGGACTCTTGGAGGTGGTGACACCTGAGTCCAGGCTTGAGTGGAGGAAAGGGCCGGCAGGGTATGAATTTCCAGAGGGAAGAGGGGCCTGAGAGCCGGCCGGCGTGGCCGGAGCCGAGCGACGGTGGAGGGGAGGCCGGCGGGTGAGCCGGTGGCCACACATGGGTCCTTCTCTCCGCAGACCCGGCGGAGCTGAGCAGCGGGGAGACGGAGGAGCTGCAGCGGATCAAATGGCACCGGCAGCAGCTTCTGGAGGACATCCAGGCGAGTGCACACGCTCACACTCACACTCACACTGACAAAGGCACGTCGCCACGCATGCTCCCGCGGGCACATCCCCGAACCACACACTCCCACAGACACTCCTCCATGCTCGCACCCCTCCCACTCACACCTGACCTGGCCCGAGCAGAGAGGAGGCGAGATTCCAGCCGCGCCCAGCCTCAAGCCCAGCCCTCAGGAGAGGGGAGCACAGAGTCCCTGGGGGACCACCCTCACTGCCGGACTGAGCTGCCGGGAGAGGGCCGGGGGAGCAGGGAGGGACAGGCAGCAGCAGGTCAATGCCTTCCTGTGTGCGGAGCCCGCCTGGGGCTCTACACCCCCTCGCAGGGTGGGTTCCACTCCCGCCTGCGCGGCTTCACTCCGCCCTCGTCCCTGTGCCCAGCCTCAGCTTCATCCCCCCGAAAAACGGGGATCATCAGGTCAACACAGCACCCATATGGGCCCAGCCCCTGTCAATTCACCCGTGTTTCAGATGTCCGCCCATTGGACGCTCAAGAGCCTTCTGAGACAGGCGCTGGCTCGGTTGCAGGGACACGCTGAGCTCAGTCCTGCCCCTGGGCCTTTGTACTCACGGTTCCCTCCGCCCATGACTCTCCCAAATTCGCATTGTGGCTCCCCCTCACTAGTTCACTCTCGGCTCACCTGCTGCCTCCTCTCGGAGGCTGCCCTGACCGCCTGTAGCCTTCGCTACAGTGGCCGGGACCCCGCCTCACCCCAACACAGGCTCGCCTCCAGCTCGGGGAATGGTGGAGGTACAGAAGCGTGCGCTCAGCAGGGACCTCCCGGAGCCCCTCCCACACGCCAGGCTTTCCCCGCACCATCACTGTGATCGTTCTCTGCACAGTCCTTTCGCCTCCCCCCCGCCGGGGCCACCCAATCCCAGCCCCACTGGACTGTGCGCCTGGGTCTGTCTTGCCCACCACTGTGTTTGCGGCCCAATAGTCAGAGCGTAGTAAGCACTCAGTTGATACTTGCGAGGGAGTCCCTGTTTTATTTTTGGGGAAGCCACTCCGTGAGCCAGCTGAGATCACGTGGACAGGAGCTGACTGGGCACAGACATAGCCTCCAGGCCCCATGCTGTCTGGCCCTGGGTCCCAGGACAAACTCCTGGGACCGCCTCCATCCTCAGATCTCCAGGGAGGAAGGGGAGGACTGGGTGCCCCCTGGGGGCTCGTGCTGCTGCCCTGCAGGGGGACGGGGATCACGACGCCACTTCACCCTGTCTGCTCAGCAGTGGCAGTTGGCAGAGATGGGGGTTGTGCCTTGCCATGTGCAGGGTCACGAGGTGCCCAGGCTTGAGGCTTGACTCTAGTCAGAGGCTGAAGTCAGACCTTAGTCGAGTCCCTTTGCCTCTCTACACCCCAGTGTCCTCTTCTGCAAACTCCACAGGGGCTGCAAAGTCCCCGAATTTCTGGCACACAGCGGGCCCCGAGCCCGGGACAAGTGTCAGAGTGAACAGACAGATGGAGGAAAGCCACAGAGGGGCTGGGGCCCCTCACAGGGTGGCCTCTGTGCCTCCTTCCTGGGGGAGGTGGGAGGGGGCGGGGCAGGGGGAGCAGTGGAAGGAGTCTGAGCAGGGGCAGAGCGGGCACCAGTGCACTGCAGCAGGAGGGCGGCTGGGTAGAGAGGGGCTGGTGGGTGGGCGCGGCTAGAGGGCAGGAGCTGCACACCTGCAGAGGGGAGAGATGGGAAGGGTGAAAACAGAGTCGGGCAAAGGCAGGGGTGACCGGGGGACTGCCTTCCCAAGTGAGGAGATGGTGGAAGACAGCATACAGACAAAAGCAATAGTTTGGTCTGGGACTTGGGGGATATGAGACATCTGGGGGGGGATCGCTCAGGAAAGAGAATTTGGGGTCATGTCCAGGGTGGGAGTGGGTATGGGGGAGGGTCGTACAACCCGGTCTACCCCAGCTCCGGCTCCCTGACTCTCCCTCCCCGTTCTTGCCCTCCCCCCCACCCCGTGCCCCGCCGCCCCACAGAAGCTGAAGGACGAGATCTCAGATGTGTTTGCCCAGATCGACTGCTTCGAGCTGGCCGAGGAGAGGTGAGGGGCTGGCTAGGGGGCCCCGGGAAGCTTCCCCGGGTGGCTTCCGAGGGATGCCACAGGTCCGGAATGAGCAGGAGCCACGCCTGGGCTGGGGCCCAGGTGAGGTCAGGGATCGGCCCCGGAGGAGGAGGCTGCGGCGGCGGGGCACTGGGATAGGAACAGGGCGGCCCGAGCCTCCATCGTGCTGGTCTGGGCCTTGTTCCCACACAGCCCCTCTCTTGAGAGACAGCCCCATCCTGCCAGCCTCTGCACCCAAAGGCGCTTCCAGCCCGCCCTGACCCAGCCCTTGACCAATGGCGGCTCAGGAGCATCCTGGGAGGGGCTTGGGAGAAGGAAAACTCGGCCTCAAGGTCAAGGACAGGGAAGCCAGGGGTCTCAGCGGGGCAGGAGCCTGGCCGGGGCAGGACCGAGGCTGGTTTCCTTCAGTCCGCCCACGGGCTGTCACTCACCCGGCCCCTTCTATGGGGAGGCTCCCGCGGGCTCTGTGACCCGGGCTAGTCTCCTCCCCTCTCTGGGCCTCAGTTTCCCCACTTGTAAGATGAGATTGTTGGTCCCTGCACAATCCCCTAGGGCCCCAGGACACCGACTCTTCTATCCAGGGTCCCAGGAAACCCCCACCCCGCCCCCGGCCCCCTTACTCCTCTGCCGCCTCTGGTGCCCACTGCCCCGCACCGCTCAGCCGCAGACAGACGCCCATGGGTGCTCACGGGCCTGTCTCCAGACTCGCCGGCCAGGCCGCAACAGTGACAACAGAGCACTTCCGGAGCGCCCGCCGCCACCCATTTCCAGCGCTTTAACCTCCCGACAGCCCTGGGGGGCAGGTGGCCACGTCACCCCCTGTCCCAGATGAGGGAACTGGGATGGAGCGACTCTCCCTGCGTGGCTGTGCCGGCAACGGGCGGGACAGGATGCGAGCTGGGAGGCTGGCTCCCAAGCCTGAGCCCTCAGCCCAGCCTCTACATCACGGTCACGGGCTGCACCCTCAGCACAGGGCCCCCGCTGCCCCTCCGGGAGCAGCTCGGAGCTCTCCAGGCCCTGGTGCTGGGCCAGTTGGAAGGATCCGGTGTGGGAGCTCCAGGAGGGCCCTAGGGAGTGCTGGGGAGGGCCCTGTAGCTAAGGGGAGTCCTCAAGGTGTCCGAGAGTCCTTGGGGGTTGGGGGGGTGCCTTTGGGTGCCGGGACAGCCCACACTGACACCCACATGTCCACAGCCGGATGGCCCAAAAGGAGAAGGAGCTGTGCATTGGGCGAAAGAAGTTCAACATGGACCCCGTGAAGGTAGGCCATTGTGGGGGGCTCAGGTCGTGGGGTCAGTGTTGCTGCATGCTGGGCGCCTTCATAAGGTTCTCTCGTTTCTCCCAGCCGACACAACAGCCGCCCCTCAGGTGAGGGAGCCGAGACGCAACAGGGCTCAGTGTCCTGCCCAGTCACAGGTGGGGGCTCTGTCACCCACGGCACAGCAGCCCCAGGCGTGAGTGGGAGCCAGGAAGTGGGGGTGGGGCCTGGAGTCTACGGTGTCTGTGGACTTGGAGACCCCGGCACCAGGCCTCTGCTTCCGCCCCGTCACCCCACGAGGGGGCTGCGGGCTCCTTTCCTGCAGGAACACGGGCAGGAGGAAGCCACGAGCTGACACACGGGGGGGGGGGGGGGGGGGGCAGCCAGGGGGCCCTGGAAGAGTACCACTCAGGCTGCAAAGGCCCCCCCTTCCTTGTCTCAGGCCCACGGCATCACACGCCCACCCGCCCCCCACAGCAGCAAAAATCGGCCCCCTGGGCCATCCACAGGGAAGACACACCACACATCCCCCAATGACACTCTCCCCACCCAAGCCCCTGGCAAGGGCCGCCGGGCGATCCCCAGGGTCCTGTGCCTGTCATCCAGGGCATCCCTCAAACTGCCTCCCATCTTCCGGAAGCTTCTCTTTCTCTGAAAGGAGCAGGGACATGAAATGAAGGAACCATCACAGAAAACCAGAGGCCAACCCCTCAAATTCCTAAAACGCCACTGACATGCTCCCAAGCGCTTGGGCAGTGGGGAGAGGAGTCCGTGAGGTTGTCAAACCAGCAGAGCAGGTGTCAAGGCGGAAGGCCTGGCACACTGTCCCTGCCGTGCAGAGCGGAACTGAGAGCCACCGCCATGGGAACTGTCCCCCTCCGAGCGGCAGGCCTTGGGCACGTTCTTTTTTTTGATTTGGCTGTTTTTTCTAATGTTTATACAATGGACAGAGACTACTTGCAAGAAAGAAAATGAAATGCTATTTTTAAGTAACGTGAACTTTAAGGGACAAAAGAAGTGGCTGAATCATTGAATCTTAAAACCGTAAATCAGTGGAATCGTTGACACGGATAATCAATGAGTGTCAGGCTGAAGGGAACCCTGGGGAGCCCCTGGCATGAGTGTGGGTCATTACGGAAACCGTGTCTCTCTTTGCACACCTCCCTGTGATGGGGAGCTCACCACCTTACAGAGGCAGCTTCTGCTAAGCACGGACACAACTCCCCAGAACGGTCACAGGACTCTGGCCATGGGGGCTCCCTCCCGCCCTCCCCCTGGGCCGGCTGCTCACGTGTCTGCATACCCCTCGCAGGGCATCCAGTATCTCATTGACCACAAGCTGCTGACCTCCAACACCCAGGACATCGCCCGGTTCCTATACAAGGGCGAGGGCCTCAACAAGACGGCCATCGGCACCTACCTGGGGGAGAGGTAAGGGGGCGGGGCCTGAGGGAGGCGGGGACTGAGGGCGTGCAGGTGTGCGCAGGTTAGTGTGAGGTGTGTGCAGGCGAGCGAGGAAGTGAATTACGTTAGGGAAGCCTGCACCCGGAGCTCGATGAGGCGACCTGTCACTTCCATCTGGATTCCGACCCCAAGCCCGCCTTCCTTCCCCCTTCTTTCACGTCTCCAACAAGGGATGTTTGTTAGTGCCTGCTGTGTGCCAGGCACTGTTCTAGGCCCTGAATCTACACCAGTGATCCTGACAGCCGGAACCCCTGCCCTCAGGGAGGTGCATACCAGTGGGGAAGGCAGATTCCCAAATACTTCAAGCATGCTAGAAAATGATAAACTCTTTGGAATACAAATAAAATGGCGAAGGGAGGTGAGAGGGGCTGAGGACCACCGACCAAGGGCTGCGATGTCAGTGTGGACAGGAGTGGTCTCATGGAGAGGGCAGGGTAGACTTCTGGGGGAAGAGCATCCCAGGCAGAGGGAACAGCATGTGCAAAGGCCTCAGGACAGCCCTGGCTGGTGTAGCTCAGTGGATTGAGCACAGGCTGCGAACCAAAGTGTCGCAGGTTTGATTCCCAGTCAGGGCACATGCCTGGGATGCAGGCCATGACCCCCAGCAACTGCACATTGATGTTTCTCTCTCTCTCTTTTTCTCCCTCCCTTCCCTCTCTAAAAATAAATAAATAAAATCTTTAAAAAAAAAAGGCCTCAGGACAAAAGCATGCTCAAGGAGCAGCAGGCTGGTGAGCCTGGGAGAGAGAGCAAGGGAAGGGGGCAGGAAGCGGCTGGTGACAAGGCAGGGACGCACGGAGGGATCCGGGCAGAGGCGTGGTCTGAGACCCTTCTGGCTGCAGGGCTGGGGGGCTGGGACTGTAAGGGACCAGGGTGGAGCTGAGCCAGCGAGCCAGCCACCCCTCTCCCAGGCTCCCCAGGGGACACGTTTCTTCTCCTGATTAAGCGGGGAACACAGGCGACAAGAAGGGCAGCACGTCCTCATCCAGGAGCCGGGAAGAGGGAGGAGCCGGCTCGTCAGGGTTGTCCCCATTTCACAGGGCACCACGCCTCTGCCCGAGCCCCCCTGCGGGTCCCTGCCTTGTCACCAGCTGCTTCCTGCCCCCTTCCCTTGCTCTCTCCCGGGCTCACCAGCCTGCTGCTCCTCGGGCACGCTTCAGTCCTGAGGCCTTTGCACATGCTGTTCCCTCTGCCTGGAATGCTCTTCCCCCAGAAGTCTACCCTGCCCTCTTCCTTCCAAGTCCAGTCAGCCATACCCTTTCTGTGAGACTGTTCTTGTCCACGCTGGTGTCACAGCCCTTGGTCTGTGGTCCCCAGGCCCTCTCACCTCCCTTCCCCACTTTATTTGTATCCCAAAGAGTGCATCATTTTCTAGCATGCTTGAAATATTGGGGGAGGTCAAGTGGCTTGAGAGGTGTCACCCAGGCAGGCAGGGACCGAGGAAGGCTTTGACTCAGGGAAAGTGCCACCCCCGGGCCAGGGGGGAGCAGCACTGGTGAGCTGGGGGGGCACTGGGCTCTGTTCACATTCGAGAGGCATGGCGTGCATGTCAGGGGGCAGGGGGCGGGCTGATGTGGGGTTAGACAGATGTGAGCAGGCCAGAGAGTGGCCGGATCCAGAAGGAGGACACCTGTCCCCTCTTGTCCCTGGCCCACCTCAATCCCCTCCAGGAGGCAGGGACCAGAGCATTCCCCAGTGCATCCCACCCTCCCTTCTGCCCCCCAGGGACCCCATCAACCTGCAGGTCCTGCAGGCCTTCGTGGACTGCCACGAGTTCGCCAACCTCAACCTCGTCCAGGCCCTCAGGTGAGCGGGCCCAGGCCCGGCCCTGGAGCGGGGCGTGGCCCGGGCGGGGGTGTGGGGGCCATCACCGGCCGCCTGGCGCACAGCACGAAGTGTCAGGAGTGGGAATGAATGAATGACAGTGCCCACCTGGTGCAGCTGAGGGCGGCGGGGTCACTGGCGTGGACGGCCTGAGCTCCTACCACGGCGCTATTCCGTTACCACGGTGCTATAACAATATTTAATCTTTGGAATCGTTATTACTATTAGTACTGCCGTGCCCACTACTTTCCAGGATGGCACTTGTTTTATTTCCTTAATATAGCTTAGTGTGTGTTGCCTTATTATTGCTTATTATTTTCTAATTATGTTATTATCGTTCCTACTGCTAGTATTACAACTACAGGAGGCGTTTGAGCGTAATGGTTAGGAGCATGAGTGCCCAGTTCACGTCCCAGCTCTGCCGTTCGCCCCCTGCATGGCCTTGGGCGAGTCGCAAAAGCCTCTCTCTACCCCAGTTTCTTCGTCTATAAAATGGGGGTAATAATAGTACTAACCTCACACAGCAGTGAGGATTGAAGGAGAAAGTGCTTAGCACTGGGCCCGCTGTAAGTGTTTAGGAAGTCTTGGGAAATTGGCCCCTCAGAGGGGGCATTTGAGCTGGGTTTTGTAGGATGATAGGAGTTTTCAAGGAAGAGAAGAAACTGCCACTATCCAGGCAATGTGGCCTTCCCTCCGACTGCCAGGCTCGCTGAGGGAGAGGGGTAGTTTCCAATACTCACTCACTCACGTAACAAGTCTTTATGGAGCAGTTCCTGGGCGCCTGGGCCTGTGGGAGGCCCGGCGAGAGAGGTGACAGGAACGGGCACAGCCCTCGCCCTCAAGGTGTGGGATTTAACGTTGTGGAACGCATGGACTTCCAGAGCTGGAAGCTTAGGTTCGGAGAAAGGGAGCCCTCCCACCCTCAGGGGGAGGCCAGGCGGGGGCGCTGCAGAGCCCAGAGCAGTCAGGGGCTCCCGCACTGGCTGGGCCACAAAAGGTCCCAGGACTCAGCGGGGCGGAGCGGAGCACGACCTCAGGTCTGCATTCTGGAGGAGGGAAAAAGGCGTCTGTGGGAAACTCCTGCGTGTCCGGCGCTCACCAGCGCAAATCCCTGTAGAGTGTAGGTGACAGGTCAGAGTCGCCCGCTTACAGGACAAAGAGACTGAGCCTGGGAGAGGCAGAGTGGCCTGTCCGGGTGCCCCCTGCCCACCGCCCTGTTCTCCCCCCCCCCCGCCCCCCACCCCCAGGCAGTTCCTGTGGAGCTTCCGGCTGCCGGGCGAGGCCCAGAAGATTGACCGGATGATGGAGACCTTTGCCACCCGATACTGCCTCTGCAACCCGGGCGTCTTCCAGTCCACAGGTACCGGTGTGGGGTGGGACCTGGGGCTGTGGGGCCCTTTCAGCATCCCCGGGCACAGGGGGGCTGCCTCCCAGAGCACCATGGCTTCCCCACGCCCTCTAGTCCCCCCCAGCACCCAGACCCTGGGATCGCAGGCCATTCCCAGCTCCCGCTGAGTGCCGCCAGCTCTGGGCTGGGCCCTCTGTGGTGGGGTGTTTGTTGGGCAGAGCTGCCGCGGGGCACACTCCTAGGTAGGAGAGGCAGGAAGGGGCGGCACACGGTGCTGGGGCAGCCGCACGCCTGTTTGTCTGAGGGCAGCGATGGGGGAGTCCGCACGTCCAGGATGGCTTCCCAGAGGCAGTGGGTCTGAACGGGGTTTTGAAGGATGAGTAAGAGTTCTCCAGGAGGCCAAGGGGAGAAAGGCCTTTCGGGCAGGAGTTCTAGTTCGAGCAAAGGCCCAGAAGCGTGAAGCAGCCTAGACAGGACTTAGGGGGTAAAGGGGCATAGAGAGATGTCACCAAGAGTCAGCCCTCCACACTCCCCCGCATGGGGTGGATGAGAAGACCGCACAGCAGGCTTGTCCTGGCCTCTTCGCAGAAGCTGAGGTTACCATAACGACAATAACCAGTTCCATGTGCTGAGTGCTCCGCCCCCGTGTGCTAAGTGCTGTACCCAAACGAGGCCATGCAGTCCTCGCAGTGAGTCCGTGAGGTCTGCGGTGCTCTCGCCCCTGCGCAGAGCACAGGCCCAGAGAGGCGCTGGCTGGCCTGCCGACAGGCCACGTCGGGTTAGCATGTCCGCACCCAGGCCCCACAGGCCATCCGCCCTGGCTCGTAGTTATACACGATTTTACTGTTGGCTGGTTTTATTATCTGTCCGAGCTGCAAGTCTGAACGCCCCACAAGAGTGGGACCATGTCAGAGTTACTCACTAGTGAATCCCCAGCCCACCGCACGTAGTAGGTACTCAATAAATATTTGCAGGAAGGGAGGGATTTTAAAGCACCAAACGTGAGTCACGGTCCAATTGCTTTTCAATTCTGTAGCCTTGGGCATGGAACGTAACCTCCCCATGCCTCGGTTTCCTCATCTGTAAAATGGGGCTGGAGACGAGACCTGCCCCATGGGGTTGTCATGGGGATGGGAAGGCTTACCGCAGGGCACGCACCACCAACGTCAGTGCCACTGGGATCAGAGGTAGAATCACTCACGTCCTAGAACATGAAACGACTTCAAAGTCAAACCTCTGACAGTGCAGATGAGGAAGCTGAGGCTCAGCGAGGTCAGGGATTTTCCCAAGGTCGACCAGAGAGGGTCGGGGGCACGCTGGACCCCCCTGGCTGCGGACACTCCCCACAGAGCAGCGGTCGCCCCCCTCCCAAGTGCTCCGCCCACCGCGCAGCCTCGCTGCCTTGCAGAGATTAGGAGCTCTGGCCCTGGACGCCCCTCCGTGCTGCCAGGTCACTGAGCAGCGGCACGTGACTAAGTCCCCAACAGTGGTGCCATCATCCAAGGCCCAAGCGGGCAGAGAACAGAGGGGGTGGGGGGCCGGAAGGGCTCGGCGGGGAGGAGGCTGGAGCTGAAGGAGAAGGAGGTTTGAGAGGGTAGGAAAGGGAAGGGGCAGGTGGGCTTGGCAGGGCACCCAGTGGGAGCAAAGGTGCAAGGGCGGGAAGGCACGGGGTGCCTCATGAACGCGACACTGGAGTTTCCTTGGAGCAGGGAGCCCAGTAAGGGCGTGGAAGGTGAGGCCGGGCCTCAAAGGCCAGGCCAGGAGGACAGAGTGGGCCTTCGGGCCTCGAGACGGCTCATCCTTGACCCCTGTTAGGGGTCGGGGCAGAGGAGGGGAGAGCGACCAGGGCCGTGACCATCTCGCTGTCCCACCTGCAGACACCTGCTACGTGCTGTCCTTCTCCATCATCATGCTCAACACCAGCCTCCACAACCCCAACGTCCGGGACAGGCCGCCCTTCGAGCGCTTCGTGTCCATGAACCGCGGCATCAACAACGGCAGCGACCTGCCCGAGGAGCAGCTGCGGGTAAGGGGGGCGCCGCCCCACCCAGCCCCGTGCCCGGGCATCTGGGTGCGGCCCATGCACAGTCCGGGGGCGGGGTGTCTGCTCCAAATGGACCACCACGAAGGAGGTTAGTCCTGAGCTGGCCCTTCCTAGGCAACCCCCACCTCAAGGAGGATGTCCAGAGAGAGGCCACCCAGCAGGTGCCGCCACACTCGGCACCCATTTCGCGTTTCCAGAAAGGGCACCTCGCACAGCCCAAGTCTGTTTCTCAGAATCCCAGGTTCTGAGATTTTGAGTGTGTCATGGCTGCAAACCCTCACGCCCGGCACCCAGACTCCTCCCTCCTTCAGAAAGGAGGAAGCGGGTCTTCCACCAGGTTGCACACCAGCTGGGGTGCAGAGCAGAACCCAGGCCTCCCGTCTCTCCACCAGGCAGCCCCCACCCCTGCCACAGTGCGCCAGGCCCTGTGTCCCGACGGGGCTCCCAGGGAGAAAGCAACCACAGGCCCTGCCGGACCAGCTCCGGGGCTGGTGGGAGGACACATGTGAATTACAGCCCTGGGTGACTCATGCTCTGCCAACTACAGGGACATAGCCCTGGAGACCCAGGGGATGCGACGTCTCTCTCCTGGGGGTGCAGGGGAAAGCTGTGTCATCCTAGAAGACTCCACACAGGAGGAGACTTTTGAACGGGGCCTTGCAGGTTCAATAGGAGACTGACTCCCCAGAGGAGAAGTAGGGGAAGGACCCTTCAGAAAGAGGAAGTGGCCAGAACCCAGGCCTGGCCTGATTGGAGAAGGGTGGGGAGTCCAGAGTGGCTGGCCGGGGTCTGGGTGCCTGTGGACAGTGACACGTGGTGAGGTGGGGCCCGCGGGCCCAGGGCCTCAGTGGCAGTTTCCTGTGGGCCACAGGGAGCCCGGAGCAGCTTGTAGACCCTGGAGTGAGACTCGGAGCCGGGCTCTGCAAAAACGGACAGCTCCTTCCCAGGACTAGCAGTGCCCCTCTGCAGATCAGAGCCCAGCAGGGGTGCGGGAGTGTGGGAGCCCCACCCCTCCCAGGTTCACACCAGGCTCATACCGCAGGGACCTGCTGCAGAAGTCGGGGTGGGGGTGCGCTGGGTCTGGAATGATGCTGGTGCCCCTCCCTGTGTGAGAAGGGCCCTCAGCCCACCACTCCTCCTTGTCCCAGCAGAGAAAATGTATCGTGGTGGGGAGTTCCGGTCAAATCTCACCTCCCCTGGTGGCCTACTGAGTGACCTTGGCCATGACTCACCCTCTGCAAGCCACCATCCCCCCAAGACAGGAGAATGGGGACAATGGTGCCTGCGTCACGGAGCTGCTGGGAGCAGTCATTTTTTTTAATGTAAAGGGCACAGTCCACGCCAGGGACGTAGCTCAGGCCCTAAATGGTGGCTTCTGCCACCACTCAGAATAATTAGTAATAACTTTAACTCCCCGGCACTTCTGAAAACGCCTGAAACATAAAAGGCCTTCCAGAATTGTTGACTCATCTCATTGTGGCGAAGCCCGGCGCACCTTGTCTGGCAGTGAATGAGTTAATGGGGGCCAGCTCAGCCCCGCCAGCTCTCCCAGGCGCCCCATTACAGCTGCAGCCCCCGGTGAGCCTTTATCAGCATCTCCCTCCTCGGATATTTTCCCCAACTTCAGCCTTTTGTTGATAACAATGCACTGCATTTGTATAGAGCTTGTAACTTTCAACTCCTAGGGCTTGCTGGTCTATTAGCTCAATTTAGCTTCAAACTCTGCCTGGGAGGTCTGGGGAAGGGTTCATTATCCTCCCTGGCGGCCCAGAGAGGCGGGGGCCCAGCAGGGAAAAGAACAGAGCATGGAGTCAGGGCCACATCCAAGGCCCGGCTCCCCCACCTTCTGGTTTTGTGACATTAGGCACGCGGCTTGACCTCTCTGAGCTGCCAGCTCATGGGATTAATAGAGAAAGGTGAAGGATTTAGCCATGTGCCTGGTATAATTGGGGGGACTGATTAATGCGGAAGCATCAGAGAGAACCGCACAGGCCTGGTCCTGGCTCTTCAGGGCTTCCGCGGGAGCTGCTGTGGACTGGGGTGGGGCCCTCTCTCCCCTCCCTGGGCCTCACCTTCCCCAGTGCAATAAAGCAAGGACTCAGCGTTGAGCACTTCAGATATTTGAAGTGTGCCCCTTTGCAGAAGGGGTCCTCGTGAAGCTATCCCAGCCTGGGCCCTCCAGCCTGAGGATGCATAGCCCTTTTAAATGGCCTGGTTTATGAAATCAAACTGATGCAGGTGCATCACCTAAAGAGAAGTCACCCCCAGGCTTGCAGACCAGGAGGGTGCGCAGCCGGGAAAGGCTTCGGGAAAGTGTACTTAGGGGTGAGGCGGGTAGAGCAGGCACTGCCCTGGCCTTCGTGATGGGCCAGAACAGATGGGACAGTCCCCTATGGGACTCAGGGCAAGGGAATGGGGTGCGGACTCAGAGGATGGGAGAGCAAATCCCAGTCCCACCTTTGTGGTTGTGTGACCTTGAGTCTGAGCCTCAGTTTCTTCATCCACAAAGTGGGCCGATGACACCGAGCTTACATTGTTCTCCTAGAAGCAGATATAATGCAATTCAAGTGCTTGCTACTTGGCAGGCGCAGGAGAAATGAGACAGGAATCACTTACCTCGAGAGAGCTGCCCAGAGAGGGAGGGAGGGAGGGAGAGTGGAGGAGGAGGAGGAGAAGGGGGCTTACAAGTGGAGAAACTGAGGCCCGGGCAGGGGACAGTCCCCTGGTTCAGGACATCATCTGCTGTGGAGTCCAAGTTGGCTCCATCAGAACGGAGTGTGTCTGAGCCCAGTTCTAGGGACTGCATGTCCTCGATAAGTTCTCGCGACAACCTTAGGCAGGAGGTACCACCTGCCGTTTACAGTGAAGGATACTGAGCTCCAAGAAGCGTAGTTGGTCAGGGAGGGGTTTCATAGTTTGTGGGCAGTTTATATTCGAACCCACATCTGTCTGACTCCAGAGCCCTTCCCTCTGCAGAGACCAAAGGCATGATTTAGGGATAGAGGACTTAACTGTGTGTCCCTGCTGCCAGTTGCTTGCTGGCTAGAGGAATCTCAACTCGTGTAACAGAAAAGATATGGGATTGATCTGTCTTCAGAGAAGTCTATGGGCTTCAGGCTTGGCTTGATCCAGGTGCTCAGTGAGGTCGGACTCAGTCTAGTCTGTCCAGCTGTCAGCAACTGCCTCCTCCATGTCAGCTTTCCTCTCCAACAGGCCTTCCCCTAGTGGGGGCAGAGAGGGCCAAGGCAGCGCCAGACATCCATGTAGCCTCGCTGTTTAAACTAAAGCCACAGAATGCAGGCTAGTTGGTGGTTTAGGTCACCTCCCTCCCAGAACCTGTCACTGTGACCAGCAGAATGAAATGCTTTGAGTAGCCCAAAGGGAATCATTCTCACCCTGTGGCCCAGAGCCTAAGGTGGGGGCAGTAGGTGCCAACCCCCCTGAGCAAAGTGGACAGAGAGTGTGTTTGGGGTGGGGGGTGAGTCCCCAGAGGAAAACTAAGGGGGTGCAAGACCAGCGGAGCCACCAGCAGACGGCCACCGTCTGTCTGGTCAAGCCCACCCAGCAGCAGAAGACAGCCTGGCCCTGCGGTTTGGTGGTGGCAGGTGTGGGGGAGTTTTCTTACTAGGGAAGGGGTTGGTATTTACAAGGCACAGGAAGTGTGGGTGAGCCGAGCCGGTTTCCTCGTGGGTGCAGCGTGCGCAGGCTGATAAGGTGCCCACTGAAGCTGTCAGGGCCCCCCAGTGGGTGTCGGGGAGTCTCCCGTGCCCGCCTCCCCCGGCCTCCCAGATATTTGTCTGTGCTGATAGCTTTGCTGACGAGGCCTTTCTGCCGCAGGCCCTTGTTTAACAGCCTGTGCCGCGTGGGAATTCCCATGGCCGGGCCGGGCCCGGGCGGGAGGAGCAGCGGGGCTTCCTGGCTGCGCCAGGGGGTGCAGGGGCCCCCAAAAGAGCACGGCCCCTGCTTTTCCCCCATGCCCACCCACCGCAGGCAGGCTGAGCCCAGGGACTCTGGAGTCTGTGGCAGGGAGACCCCTCCACCCAGGAAAACCTGCTCCCAGACTGCCCCCCACACCCCAGCTCTCGGGTCAGAAAAGGCCTTTAAAAGGCAAACACCACCACTGAATCTTGGGGGGAACCAAGCAGGACTTAAGAAATTTTTCATTTAAAATTTGGAGGAAACCCTCTCAGCAGCAGCGCACACGAACGCAACAGAAGGCGATGATTCCATCGTCTGGGAGCCGGGAAACCAGCGCCGTGCCGGCTTTCACGAGCAGGAGTGGACGGCCTGGAATGCTTTCCCAGACACCTGGAAGTCCGCGTAGGGTGTTCATGAAATGAAGTGCCCCGAGGGTTCAAAACACACGGGAATGAGCCATGGCCGACATCCTCAGCTCGCCTGGAGGAACGTTTTGGCTCTGGCTTGCATACCCCCAGGGACGAGGCACTCATTACCCTGCAAGGTTGCTCCTTCCGGATTTCAGCAGCTCTGCTAGAACATCCTCCATGGAGAACTGAATTCCACTTTCTGGGAACTCCCCCCACCCCCAATCAGAGCCCGCTCAGAGGAGGCCATTGCCTTTGAGAGCCAAGGTCAGCGTTTCACCGCAAGTCCCGCCTCGGCCGGCCAGGCCTCTCAACACAGGCAGCCGGTCCCAATCCCCCGGCAGGTGCTCTGTGTCCCCCCGCCCAGGGTGCACCTGGGAGTCTCTGCTACTGCCCAGAAGCAGAGCATGTTGCCCCAGGAGGCCTTGACCGTGGCTGCTGTGCCCCAGAGCGTGCACCTAGGTGTCTGTGCTTGTGTGTGTGTGTGGGGGGGCCCTGCATGCACATACAGGTGAACGGATGTGGGGGTGTACGGGTCCCAGCCGAGTGTCCTTGCCTCCAGCACCCTCAGACACAGGGGTGACAGTCTGCGACTGACCTGTAAGAGCAGCACCTGGGGGTCGGGGTGCAGGAGCGGGCGGGGGCTGTACTTCTGTCTCCTCATCACCTTCCCTTGACCTGGAGAAGGGGGCTCTGACCCCTGTGTAGTCTACTTGCCCCCCCCCAGAGCCCTGGCCAATACACTCGTCCTCTCCACGTATGGGGTAAGGACACGGCAACTCCGAGAGGTTGAGGGGCAGCCGCTCAGCAGCCGGGCTGGGACTGTAACCGACAGCCTGATGCCGAAGCCAGTGCCCATGTCCCCCCACCATGCGCTTCCACGCTACGGCCTGGAACTCAGGGGGCGAGGGGGCACAGCGTCCGTTCGGTCAGCAAACAGCGGCCAGCTTGCTTTAGGCCAGGCCCCGGGAGAGGCCGGGGGTCGTGACACCCAGGTCTTTCCTGGAGGAGTGCCCCCATTTGGGAAGGTCAACGCCAGCAAGCAAACTGAACTTGAAATTCTGACTGTGGCGTGGGGGCAGCGGGTGAGGCCGTCGGCAGTCTCTCCGGGGTGTAGGCCGGCACTCCCTCGGCATGGGGGGGGGGGGCGTGGCATGGGGATGGGCTGGGGCTCCCCAGTGGGCCTGCAGGAGCCAGGAAGAGTTTGGCCAAGAAGGCAAACGATACACTAACATAACACTAACAGGAGAGCAAAGGGTTCGCCTGAAGGCCCAGCAGGCCGGCACACGCCCCCGACTGCAGTGAACCTCACCACCCGGTCTTTCCCTCCGTCCTTTCTCGGCCAGAACCTCTTCGACAGCATCAAGAGCGAGCCCTTCTCCATCCCCGAGGACGACGGCAACGACCTCACGCACACCTTCTTCAACCCCGACCGCGAGGGCTGGCTGCTCAAGCTGGGTGAGAAGCGCGCACGCTCGGGCCCGCTGTGGCACACGGCGCACACGCACAGGCACATGCACTCACGCCACTCTCAGGCCCGTGCAGACACAGGCACACACACACACACACTCACACCACACTTGGGCCCAGGCAGACACACACATACTCACACCACACTCGGCCCACACAGACACACACACACTCACACTCACACACTCACACCACACTCGGGCCCATGCAGACACACACACACTCACACCACACTCGGGCCCATGCAGACACACACACAGACACACACACTCACACCACACTTGGGCCCAGGCAGACACACACACACACACTCACACCACACTCGGGCCCATGCAGACACACACACACACACACTCACACCACACTCGGGCCCAGACAGACACACACACACACACACACACACTCACACCACACTCTGCCCACGCAGACACACACACACATGCACGCACGCACACACGCACATTGACACGGAGCCTCAGGGTGGAGTCGAGGGGGCCCCAGGCTCCTGCCTCCCAGGGCAGCCGTCGGCCTACCCCATCTCTCCGTCTGTCTGTCCTGGGAGTGCAGGGGACAGTGGGGGAGGGGAGGACGAACAGGAGGGGGGCGAACAGTGACAAGTCCACAGACAAGCCCCTAACTACAGTTCTGCCTCTCCCCCCGCCCAGGGCTGCTGGGGAAGCTGAGGGTCGATAGGGTTGGGGCGCCTGCCCCAGGCCACACAACCAGCAAAGGGCAGATTTTGGCGGGCAGAAGCCTGGACACCCCTGAAGGACGGCGGGGGGAGGGGAGAAGGACAGGATGTGGCTCAGGGGAGCTTCCCCTCACCGTGACGAGGTCCCCAGGCCTGCCGAGAAGAGCTGTGGGTGGGTCCTGTGGGTGGGCGCTGCGGGCAGCGAGGGCGGCAGCTGCGAAGTCTGGTGGGGAGGCGCAGGGCCCAGCCGTCTGCCCCGCTCCCACTCCACTCCCGGTCACCTCCCAGCAGGGTCAGCCTGGCCAGGCGCAGAGGCCACCTCGAGTTGGAGCAGGGGCCTGGGCCCGGGGGGCTCATGCCAGCCCTGCCTCTCCCCACGTCCATGGCCCAGTCTTTCCTTCTGCAGCCCGCACAGCCTCTCTTCCCACCCAGCCCACTGTCCTCAGCCCCGGGAGGCCCTAGGCTGCACACCACAGCTCCTCCACCCGTGGGCCAGTGACCCGGTGGCTCGGCCTCAGCCTCCACAGCTGTGAAGTGGGGAGAATACCTGATCTGTGACGGGGTTGGATGCATGATCTTGTGACATGTGTCGCAAGATACCCAAGCACTGGCCCCTGGAGCTAGGACACCAGGGTTTAATCTCAGCTCTCCTGCAGGACCCTGAGCAGACGGGGTCTCCTCACCCATAAAACGGGGTTAATAATGATCTCCTCCTCAAAGGTGCTTCTAGGGATTCATAAGTGAATAGTTTTTAATTTTTTTTATTTGTGAATTTTTAAAGAGAGAGAGAAAGAGACATCGATTTGTTGTTTCATTAACTCATGTATTCATTGGTTGCTTCTTATATGTGCCCTGACTGGGGATCGAACCCGCAACCTTGGTATATTGGGACAACACCCCAACCCACTGCGCTACCTGGCCAGGGCTTAAGTGAATATGTTTTTGAAACCTTCTAGAATGTTGCCTGGCAAATGAAAGATGAAATGCTTAGCCCAGTGCCAGGCAGGACCAGGCCGAGGGATGGCCCAGGGGTTGGGGTGGGGCGGTGGCAGGAAAGCCCTGGGGGGGTGGGTGACCAGCCACTGTCTGGGGTTCCCTGGGGAGGAGCCCGGAACGCTGGGTCAAGCATCTCGGGGGGAGCCTGGGGTGACGGGAGCCACTAAGATTTCTGAGTAAGGAGAGGCGAGATCTGGGGGAAGTGCGCCGGGCTACGAGTGGGGGGATGGAGGTAGGGGGAACATCCAAGGATCCAAGGTCCTGCTCTTTGGTGGCTGGCGGAGTGTTGGTGGCCAGGGAGGAGGAGGACCAACGCCGCTGGGGCCTCTTGCAGGAGGCCGCGTGAAGACGTGGAAACGGCGCTGGTTCATCCTGACCGACAGCTGCCTGTACTACTTTGAGTTCACCACGGTGAGCCTGCCCCTGGCCCTGGCCCTGCCCCTGGCTCTGCCTCTGCCCCTGCCCCTGCCCCTGGCTTTGCTCCTTCCCCTGGCCCTGCCCCTGGCCATGGCCCCAGCCCTGGCCCTTCCCCTGGCCCTGGCTCTACCCCTGCCCCTGGCTCTGCCCCTGGCCCTGCCCCTGGCCCTGCCCCTGGCCCTGGCCCTTCTGGACTTCACTAAGCAGTCTCGTCCCAGAGCTGGGGCTCCTTTGACATCACACAATCCACCGCCACACCCATTTTACAGATGGGAAAACAGAGCCACAGAGAGGAGGAAGGGCTGGGCCGGGGCCAAGACAGAGCCAGGGGTTCAAGTTGGGTCTCCCAGCTCCCAGCCAAGGCTCATCCTGCATTGCTCCCCCACCCCCAGGAAGATAGGGACACTCCTCTTGGGTTTTGGGGAACCCCCCCAAGCTCGCTCCCTACCCACGGCCTCAAGGCTCCAGGTGCTGACCCTGACCTTCCCTCCTGCTTCCCTGCAGGACAAGGAGCCACGGGGAATCATACCCCTTGAGAACCTCTCCGTGCAGAAGGTGGATGACCCCAAGAAGCCAGTAGGTGTCAGAGTGGGGGCCTGAGGCCGGAATGGCTGGGGTCACTTCTGAAGCAGGGAGAGGGGACAGGACAGCTGCGCTGGACCCTCCAGGAGGCCAGGCCAGGCCGGGCCCAGCACACCTTCAGGGACACTCTCAGGGCTGTGGACCCTTCGCCTGCCCCTTCACCTGTCCCAGGAAACGGGTCTGGGGCGGGGTGTATGCTGTTGCTTATCCGAGCTCTGGTCTTGCCCGAGTGTCTAGTCCTCTGAGGCCCCTGGAGAGCCCAGCCCAGCTACCCTGCCCTCCCCTCCCAGCCCTGCCCTGCCCTCACTTGGCCGCCTCCCCACAGTTCTGCCTGGAGCTCTACAACCCCGGCTGCCGGGGCCAGAAGATCAAAGCCTGCAAGACAGACGGCGATGGCAAGGTGGTGGAGGGCAAGCACGAGTCTTACCGGATCTCGGCCTCCAGCGCCGAGGAGCGGGACCAGTGGATCGAGGCCATACGGTAAGGGACGGCCAGCTGCTAGGGATGGGCCTCCTGGCACTTCCCAGAAGCCCCTGTTTCTCTCGGGCCTTGTTTCCTTGTCTGCAAAGAAGGACAGCTCTGGAAGCTCTCTCCTGTTTCTGGCTGCAAATGCCTCCCACCCGTACCCTGGGAGCAACCCCTCTCTGCCTGCACAATGCCAGGCTCCAGCACACAGGGGAGGGAGGCACCAACTTCCCGAGGCTGGTGGGAGGAGCAGGTGAGAAGTCGCAGGTCAAGTGTCGCAGGTCAAGCTTTTTGCCCGGAGCCTGACCCTGAGCAGCGCTCAAGAATGGCGCTATAGTCAGCATCAGGCCCTGGAAAGCCCTGGGGTGAGGGGTGGGGGGTAGAGGGAAGGGTTTTCCAGGGGGCAGAACCAGTGCGGGCAAACATGAGAGAGCCAGTCAGTGTGTGGCCTGCCGGGACGGCACCCCGGGGTTCTGGGTGGCTGGTGCCGGGCGCTGCGGGGCCTGACTGTGCAGGGACGGGGTGCTGCGGGGGCTGAGTGGTGGGAGATGAGGCTGCAGAGGAGGGCAAGGCCTTGGTCACCATGGCAACGAGCTCCGTTTTCTCAGGGGCACTGGGGAGCCACAGACCGGTAAACAGAGAAGGGGGTGGCCAGGTGAGAAGGTGTACGATGTGCGGGCCATGGAGGCCCAGGCGACGGAGAGCCAGGTGCCGGGCAGGGTAACGACCCTGCCTCCTCCGAGCCCGGGGGAGGGGAGACGCGGGCCAGGGCGCGTGCTGTGGGCTGGAGGAAGAGGTCGGGTTAGTCTCCGGACCTGGGCCGGGTCCTGCAGACTTGCAGGGTGAGGAAGCTGAGGCCTGGCGGAGGGAGGGACTTTCCCAGGGTCCCACAGCCAGGGAGAGACAGAGTTGGGCCCAGCGAGCAAGTCTGCTCACTCCATTCGGGCTCCCTCCGCCCCCTTCTGAGAGCCTGAGCGCGGGCCCGGGCACATTTGGGGGCAGGATTCCCAAGGCTGTCGGCTCTCAGCCTCGCCTTTCCGGCCCTAACCGTCAGACTCTGGGTTAGGAGGTGAGGTGGGACTCCCCCTGGCCTGGTCCCCTGCAGAGGGGCAGGCCAACCCTCCTTGGGAAACCCATGCCCCTATGACGAGCCCCGGGAGACGAGACCCCCTCATGGCCAGCTCAGCCCTGAAACCTTTTCACCTACCCTCCCTCCAGGGCGAGCATCACCCGCGTCCCCTTCTACGACCTGGTCTCTGCTCGGAAGAAGAAGATTGCCAACAAGCAATGAACTTCGTGGGAGACGGTGCTGGGGGTGCGGGACCAGGTGTCCCAGGAACCCCATGACCTCCCAGTCCAGGGCACCCCTTCCTGGCCGGCGGGCATCCTCCCCCTCCCCCCATTACTTCAAGCTGACAGGAGGGGGCGGAACAGAGCTCAGGACGGTGGGCGGGAGCAGCTGAGGGCCCAGAGCCGGTAACGAGGCCCCTCACACCCAGCCGCTGCAGGAGGGGCCGGAGGAAATCAGTAGAAGAGAAATCAGCCCGAGATACTCGGCCCCCAGTCCTTCCTCTGGGCCTCAGTTTCCTCTTCTGGGACTGTCTCCCCGTGCTCTGAAACGCGGTCCGTCGCCGCAGTAGGAGGGGCTGTGGGTTCCGAAGCTCCGCCTCCAGCGAGCCGCGCACCCTGATTCTCCCCCTCTGATTCTTGGAAAACCTCGGTGTTTGGACAGAAACGGCTTGGCCCCTCTCCTCCTGGGGACTGCAGCCACAGCCCCGGTGCAGGTCCCAGCCGTCAGTGAGGTGGCTGCCTCCCCCCTCCTCGAACTGCTTCCTCCAGGAGAAGACGGGATTGCACCAGGTCTCCCTAAGGAGCTTCCAGCTGGAGATGTCCGCACTTGCTCGGTAGCTGGAGGGGACTCTGGACTGAGCGCCACCGGGAAGCTGAGAGCAGAGTGGGCTCCACCTCAGGATGTCCATTTCAGGGGCGATGCGGTGGGACCCCTCCAGAAAATGGACCAGAAAACGGACAGAGCATCCCAGACAGACAGACACACTCGAGCAGGACCAGCAAGCAGGTCTGCTGACTCCACTTGGGCTCCTTCCAAGAAGCCAAGAAGAGAGAGCTTGTGTGGGTGTGGTGACCAGGAGGGCTGCCTGGAGGCGGCAGCCAAGTCCACGAGTGACACTGAGCTCACGGCAGAGTCTCAGCCAAGACTTCCCCCCGGCGAGACTCCTGAGCGGGATTCCCACGGAGGAGACGGCAGCCCGGCCGGGCCCCCGCATCCTGAAAAACCCTCTGTGGTGGCGCGGTGCAGAGCTGAGCCGGCTCCCAGCACACAGCGTGGGCACACGGCTCTGTCTCCACGGAGGCCCCGGCATGGAGGAGGGTGTTCAGAAGCGCATCTCGCCCCCTCGCTGGGGCCCTGGGGGAGTCCCCCGGGGGGGGGAGTTCCCCGTGGAAAGCAGGATATGAGCTTGCCTCCGCCAGCCTGAGCGGGCGTGTGGGAGCTGACTGGGTTCCCCCGGGAAGGGAGGCAACCTCTCCTCCCTCCACCCTCACCCCTACGTGCACACCTTCCATGGGGTCAGGAGGGAGCAGCCGCCTTGTGGACTGGGACCCCCGTCTCTGGGAGTGGGCAAGGGCCTGGTGACAATGTCACTCTGAGGGGCTGGGTTGGGCAGCTGCAGGAGGGGGTCTCACAGAGTACTTCAGGACTTCCACAGACCCCGTGTCAGCCTGGCGCTGAGTGCCGCCTCAGCCACCTCGTTGGCCCATGAAGGGGCAGCCGGGGGCCATGGGGGTCATGGGGGATCATGGGAGTCATGACCCCCCAGACCAGTCTGGGGGTCATGGAGTCTGAGGCCCTCTCCTGCCCCTGGCATACACTGGCTGCAGGATCTAGTCCACTCCTGTCCCCTCTCTGGTCCTCAGTCCCCCCCTCCTCCGTCACGGAGGGTGGATCAGTTTCTGGGCGTGAGTGGCATGAATCACTCAGAAGACAGAATAAAAGTCGTGAATGGGGCCCTGTCCTCTCTCTCTCTGGGACCACAGCTGCCATCTCTGACCCCACCCTGGCCCTTCCCCCTCATCACCTCCCCAGCCGAGGGCAGGAGGGCCAGACAGGGAAGAGTGGGCCCCCAGAGGGCCCTGGACCCTCACCCTCAGGACACTTGAGGCTGCTGCACTGGACAGATGTCCCCATGGGTTGGATTTGCCACAGGGGCTCCCTCAGAGCAGGGACTGGGCGAGCTGGTTCTGCCATGGCCAGGGAAGAGGCAAAAGAACTCCCCAGCAGGCAGTGCTGCCTGAAGAAAAAGAGAGGCTGCCTTGAGACACAGGAAGTGAGCTCCCTGTCTACGGAGGGATGCAAGCACAGGCTGGCTCCAATGATCACTTGCGGTGTCTGAGAGGGGCTCGAATTCAGTAACCTTCACTTACTTGTGCTTCCCACGAGTTATTAAATGCCTCCAGTACTCCAGGCACCGTTTCAGGCGCTGGAGGAACAAGACAGACTCCCGGGCCACGTGGGGCTCCCATTCTAGTGGGTCTGAGTGCTAACAGTCCGGGCAGCCCCTCCAGATGCCGGGCTTCCTGGGGGCTCCCACACCGCAGCCCAGCCCCTCCTCTGACGTTCCACCAGCGAGTTGTTCTCGAAGACCTGAAGGCCCTGGACCCATCAGCTTGTCCGTGCATTCACTCACTCGGCCCTGCTTGCTGCGTGCCTGCCGTGCGCCAGCTCCGCGCACAGAGCCAGGGATGGGATCCAGAGCCCTCGTCCTCAGAAGGAGCTGGGACCAGGTTGGGGGGACAGGTGCGAACAGGCAGGGACAGTCCAGGCCAACCGGTGCTGTTACAGAGGGGGGCACAGGGGCCAGTGGAGGCTGGGCTGGGCTGGGCTGAGGGACAGGCTGGGGAGGCTTCTCGGAGGAGCTGCGACTGAGTGGTGGCAGCCGGGTGGGAGAAAGGACACGTACCTGAGAATGCAGTGGGCTCATGTTCTGTCCGTTCCCCAACACTCACCCCCACCCCCACACACACACACTGACTCCTTGCAGACCAAACTGTTCCTAGGACACAGTAAGAACAAAATAATTATTGGTTAGACTGAAGTCAACTGAAAAGCCAGCAGGAGCGGGTTCAAACGTCTGGAGGTTTAGGGAGCTGTGGGAAGGGGTGGCAGGAAACCGGGGTTGGGAGGCGGGGGGAGGCAGGGCCCATCACTATCTAGGAGCGGCGGGCCTCCGCCTGGCTGGCCCCGCCCCTTGCTCCTCCCCCAGGCAGCCTCTGCCGTCCCGCCGTTCCGCCACTCCTCCCTCCGGGCGGCAGGGGGCTCCCACCCCTCGCGGATGAGAGGTTCCTCCTCGAACCAGCCAGACTGGGGCCCAGACTGCCTGCCGCTGGCAGGGAAAAGCGCCTGCCAAGGTAGAGCCTTGGCCTGGGCAGGCTGGAGGGGAGGCACCTTGTCTGCTAGCACCAGCAGGCTCCAGCCGCCCCACAGACAGCCAGGGCCCAGAGACGCACAGGCCTCCCCGCCCGCCACACACCGTCCTGCTGGGCTCAGCCCGGGATGCGGATGCGCAGCTCTCTCACACCTGTGAGCCCTACCTTCGGGCTGTGGGCCCGAACCAGAGCGGTTATCCTCTCCAGGTGTGAGCTGCCCCCCTGAAGGGCGGGGCCAGGTGACTTCCATCACACAGACCTTGAACGGGGACCTCCGTGCACAAGGGTGTCTCAGAGGGGGGTATGACAGCCCCTGCCCGGGGACGGGCTGACTGACACAGGTATGGGACCAGTGAGGAGGAGCGGCAAGGTGCGAAAGGCCACAGGGAGGGTCCCGAGAGCCACCCGGAGCACCTGGATTCAAGGCCCAACTCCACCTGTGTCTTAAACAAATTCCCTAATCTCTGTGAGCATCAGACTTTCCATCCATAATGTGGGAATAATTAAATACATGCAAAAATACTTAGAGCCGTGTTGAGCACCCACTCAAGCTTATGTTAAATGGCATCATGTACCAGTGTTGTTATTGCAAGGCAGAATGTGTACCTGCCTTCATGGAGGTACAAAACCCACTGAGGCCCCGGGAGGAGAAAAGACTCATGGGGGGGGGGTGAAGATCTGGGAAGGCTTCTTGGAAGAGGTGCCCATTCAAGAGGAGCAAAGTGGAAGCTGGGCTCTTTCAGCCAGTGGGACCAGGACACACGAGACAAGGGTGCGTGAGAAGGCGAGGCACTTCCTGGACTCCAGAAACAAGCCTCCATGGGCCAAGAGGACGCAAATGTGAGGAGGGCTGGGCCCCAGCAAGAGCCGAGCTGCGTGCCCAGTGCTGTGACCCCTTGCATCTCCTAGGCCCCCGTGCCCCTCGTCGTGAAGCTCTGCCGGGGGATCCGGTAACATGGCTGCTGCACAGAGGCCATTGCTGAACGGAGAAGAGCAAGTCTGGTGCAAGATGCCAGGGCATGGAGTAGGAGAGGGCAGGGGGGCTCTGGGAAGGCAAGTGGGCCCCAGCCCGCGCCTGAGGAGTGGGAGCGCGCTGGGCAACCCAGGGCAGGCACTGGGGCCCTGCACCTGAATGCCAGGGAGCAGGAGCAGGGGCGGGGGGGAGGAGGGGCGGGGGGGGGCGAGGGAGGGGGGCAGCCAGCAGCCAAGCGGCAGGTGTGAGACCTATAGAAATTGATTTATTAGGGACAATGAAAGGAGCTAAATATGTTGCCGGCTCAGTGATGACTCAGGCGCTCCCCTGGGGGTCCACAAAGTGTGAGCATCAAAGAGGCAAAGACAGACCTCCCCCAGCCAGGGCTCTGCCAGCCTTGAACCCTCCTTCCCAGCGATGGGAGGACCACCCATTGAGTGTGTCGCCGGCCTGGCCTCCGAGGGGGCAGCAGAGACCCCCCCTCCCCCCCTCCACTCCCTCCAGCTCTCCCCAGAATAGCTGAAGAGCAAAGCCTCCCGGTGAGACGCATCTGGGTTGCAGCCCTGGCCTTGCCCCAAATTGCTGTGTGATCTTGGACCCGTGGCTGGCCCTTTTTGGACCCACGTTCACCGGAGAGGAGAGCTCCCCGCCGAGCCAGGCTCTACCTCCCCCCACCCCCCCAACCCCCACCCGCCTGGCAGTGCCATCCCCACCCCATTCAGCGTCTTCCAGACAGCCGCCAGCGCCAGCCTCCTCTGCCCAACACCCGACAGCTTCCCTCCCGGAGAAAAGCCAGCTCCCGCAGGGCCTCTCGGGGAGAATTCATTCTTCCGGCGCAGAGTTCCAGGCTTGTGCAGGGCTCCGGGAGGAACAGGGATGAGTCAGAGTCTGTGGCCGAGGCAGGGCAGCCGGAGGTGGCAGGCATGACCTCCTCATGGGACAAGTGGGACAAGGGGCTGAAGACCGCAGTCAGGGTGTGGGATGGGGGCCTGGCGGGAAGGGGAGGCTGGGAGGGGCAGAGCAGAGGGGTCTGTAAGAAAACCCGAGAAGATCCAAGCCCCTCTGGATGGCAAAGGCTGGGCGGCAGCCTGCCCCAAGAACCCCGGGGGGCTACCCAAACCTCGGGCCTGCCCCAGAGGAGAATACTTCTATGAGTCACAGAAGTCCCTGTCCCTCTCAAGCTGACACAGGTGACACCGATGGAGGTTTCCCTTCATATCCCCCTGTGAGTTCTTAGCAGCAAGTGACCCTCAAAACCAGCCACAAAGACCCAGAGCTCCAGACTGCGCCCAGACACCCCTGCCCCACCCCCAGCATGCCCAGCAGCAGTCTGTCATGGCCAAGGCCGCCAGTCAAGGGGCACTGACTAGGGCTGGGCCTCTGCCAACGTGCTGCCTGCCAACTTTCTCCCACTCTCCAGAGTGGGCTCTGTTATCTATCCCCCCTCCACAGAGAAGGGCTCTGAAGCCCATGGGGCCCACCACCCAGCCGAGGGGCCCGAACCAGCTCAGAACCACGGCCATCTGCCCGGAGGCCTGCATAGATTTAGATTTGGGGGGGCACACAGTCACCATCCAACGGGACTCTGAGAGCATGAGAGTGCCGGCGTGGAGAGGGTGCCAGGACCAGGGGGGCGCACCAGGACAGCCCCAGACACCCCAAGGCAGGTGTGCGGTCACCCTAGAGATTGGACACGTCCACAAGAGTCTGGCGAGGAGGTGGGGCATCCTGGGTGGCCCTGTGGGCTGGAAGGGATGTGACCCGTGGCTTCTTCATCCTGGAGAAGCAGAGGGCAGCTGCGTTGTCCCGAGCAGGCTGGGCTCCAGGCCTCCGCTGCCATCCACTTTCAGTGAACACCCCCCCTTTATCCGTCTTTCCGCCGAGTCCTGCCCCAGAGGGCCCGTTGTGTGGGCTGATCACTCGAGCAGCGAGCCTGGTCCACCACCCGCCCTCTGCAGACATTCGTCCACACACATTTTCGATGGAGTCTCCTTTGCGGGGCTGAGAGCAGGGGCTCCGGGCAGAACCAGCGCATGGACCAGGGGCTCTGCATCCCATCCTCCCGGGACCGGCTGAAGTCCTCCTCCTACAGGAAGTCCTCCCTCCCCACCCCAGGCCCCTCTCTCTGCTTCCGCACAGGGTCCTCCAGCCCCGTCTTAGCCTGTAAAATCCTCCTCCTCCTCCTTCATGAGGAAATCAAGGCTCGCAGAGGTTAGGGGACAGGTTCGAGGCCACCCAACACAGAGGAAGGCAGAGGCAGAAGCGTGTCTTGAGCATCCTTGGTCTCACCCGGTCCTCCCAAAAGCCCGTGAGGCAGCCAGGAGTGGAATTATTCCCATCTAACAGAGCAGAACGAGGAGGCCCAGAGCCACACGGGCCGAGGAGTGGCAGCCGAGCACCTGGTTTCCATGGAGCCGGTGAGGCCCAGGACCCAGGGAGCAGGCAGTCCCCCGCGGAGGGGGGTGGTGAGCTCCTGACCTTTCCATCCCTTTGATCCTTTGAAGCTAGAGCCCAAAGGTCTTCTCTTCCTCCCTCCTCCAAGGGATTTGCATTTCATAACTAAGAGCCCAGGAAGGACCTAGGTTTGACCCAAAGAAATTAAATTTTCAATAAAGTGTTCCCTATTTAAGAAATATGAATCACACTCATTGGAGGAAACTGGAGAATGGCACGATCGGGAAGGGGAAACGTAGATCAAGACTTCTCCAACCTGCCCTGGCTGGTGTAGCTCAGTGGATTGAGCACAGGCTGTGAACCAAAGTGTCGCAGGTTTGATTCCCAGTCAGGGCACATGCCTGGGTTGCAGGCCATGACCCCCAGCAACCGCACATTGATGTTTCCCTCTCTCTCTCTCTCTTTCTCCCTCCCTTCCCTCTCTAAAAATAAATAAATAAAGTCTTAAAAAAAGACTTCTCCAACCGGATATAATGCACATTGCAGATTATTTCAGTGCCCCTGCCTGCTTTCTGGGTTACATCTCCGCCCTGCCACTCCAAGGGCAAGTTTGTGTCACACCTCTAACACTGTGGAATCCACGTTTCCCCTGTGCACCAGTCAGGATGAGCTAGGTTGTGCTGTAGTGACAAATAAGCCCCAAACTCAGTGGCTTCACACACAAGACTTACATCTTGCTCTCACCGTACTCATTGAGGGGTTGGGCAGGGGTCTCTGCTTATCACAGCCACCAGGGGACCCAGGCTGAGGAGGTGCCAGTCTGACACAGGCCACCAAGAGCACTCTCTTGGCTTGACACATTGCTTCTGTCGACATTTCACTGGCCAAAGCAAGTCACATGGCCACCTAACTTCAGGGGGGCAGGGAAGAACCATCCTACCATCCCCTCACCTACCGATTATATCTAGGGTGACTTGTTCGTCAGGGCAGACCGATGTCCTAGGATGCAAGAGGACACATCGTTTACCCTCACTGGGTCGTGTCATCCACTCTTCACACACTCAGGGGAATCAGTTTCTCTCCCAAATCCCCAACTTTTGGACACTTCAATTGTTCCCAGTTTTACATGTTTATAGATATCCTGTCTTAAATATCTTTATGACTAAAACTTTGTCTGTCTGTCCTCTCGGAAGTGCAATTCCTGGTCACTCTCCAGACTCAGAGTACCTGCTGTCCATTCAAATTTCAGAGGGGCAGCCCTGGCTGGTGTGGCTCAGTGGACTGAGTGCCGGCCTGCGAACCAAAGGGTCATGGATTCATTCCCAGTCAGGGCGCATGCCAGGGTTGCAGGCCAGGTCCCCAGTAGGGGGGCGCACAAGAGGCAACCACACATTGATGTTTCTCTCCCTTCCCCTCTCTAAAAATACATAAATAAAATCTTAAAAAAAAAAAAAACGGTTAGCCCCGCCCACCTTGCCTCCCCCAGCATAAGCAGGCGCCCACCTCTGCACACTCGGAGGCCCGGAGCAGTGATCCCCGAACCTCGGCATCAGAAGCATCAGGGTGGCGTGTTAAACAAGGACCTCTGGGCCCCAGCTCCAGAGCTGCTGACTCAGCAGGCCTGAGGGGAGGCCCTAATGTTTGCATGTCTACCAACTGCCCAGGGAATGCTGGCCTGGGAGCACACTCTGAGAGCAGCCGGCCGGCCAGCCTGACGGTGAAACGCCCGGCTGTGTGACCCGGCAGGTGATTCTGCCCAGCCACTCTCCAGCTGCGGCGCCCTGAGCAAATCACGTCCCTCACCTCCTAGCCTCAGTTGGCCCGTCTTGAACTGGGGCTGCGGGGAGCAGGAGCCCAGCGGACATGCCCGGCTCTGAACAGCGTGTCCCAGGGTCCAGCTAGAGGCGGTTTAGTCATTCAGCGGCAGATGCAATGCCTCCCTGTTTTTAAAATATTTGTTAATTTGAATGGAATTGCATTTATTAGATTTCTCATGCCTCTTATGTCTCTGAGTGGGAATGAATTTTTTTCCCACGTGGTGGTTAAGCATTCAGTTCTCCTTCTTCGTGCGCACTGTCTGCTCCCTCTCTTCGCGGGGCACCCACGGGTCTCTGCCTCTCCTCATGGCCTGTCTGAGCTCGTTACAGAGCAAAGACGACAAACCCCATTTGCTACAAAATCTTTCAAGGCTGCTGCTTGCCTGTCTCCGGAGGTCATTTTTCTGGCTCACCGAGTGGGAGATGCGTCTGACTTTCCCATTTTTATTTCCTCCATCACTTTTAAGCTTAGATTGTCTCCCTGCTCCAGAATGTGAAAAATATAAAGGAATTGGATTTTGGATGATGGGATTTGGTGCACCAGGACAGTTGGGGCGGGCAGACAGCGGGGTCGGGGGCAGGGGGGACGGTACCCTGCTGGCCCACCTCAGGCCCTGTGCTCAGAGTACAGGGCACGGTCAGATGCACACGCCTCTCAGACCCCCACCTGCGCCCCAGCTCTGCCCCAGACGTCTGCCACCGGTCTGCCCAGCCGCAGAGGCGCCTCCAGACCGGCGCCTGGCAACTCAGAGGTGGATGGAGTCACTGGGACGTCCAAGGGTCCATCCTCCAGCTGGAGACAGCGTGACCAAAGATGTACAAACTGCCCACATGCCCTGGCTGGTGTGGCTCAGTGGTTGAGTGCTGGCCTGCGAATCAAAGGGTCACGGGTTCGATTCCCAGTCTAGGGCACATGCCTGGGTTGCGAACCAGGTCAGGCTCCCTTAGGGGCGCACCAGAGGCAAGCACACACTGATGTTTCCCTCTTTTTCTCCCTCCCTTCCCCTCTCTAAAAATAAATAAATAAAATCTTAAAAAAAGAAAACCAAAACCCTGCCCACCTGCGGCAGACAGCCTGGGGGTCCTGTCTCTCCCCCGGTGTTTGACCCTGTGAGCTCTGCCTCTCTGAGTCTCTGCTTTCCCTGAAAACGGGAATGACACAATGCGCACGTCAACAGCAGGGTTTAAATAGACCCACAGCCACAGTGCGCTGGGCACAGTGCTGGATGCAAAGCGCACGCTCAGTGGCTCAGTGAATGGGGCTGTCTCCGCGCCCGGTTGTCTTCTCCAGGCGGGGCCAGAGCCCCGCAGCCTTTTGCTCTGTCTGGACTGAATTTGCAGCCAGGCCCCCCAATCCCAGGTCTCGGAAATGAACCTCGGGGCCTCAAAGCCTGGCCGGCCCATTCACTAGCGCGGGGACAGCGCCTCCGGGCCCCACTGGTGCCAGGAGAGGCGAGGGGGCCGTGACACCCACCCCTGCCTCCTCCCAGGCCCCAGAGCCAGCAGCGTCGGGCACCTCCCCCTCCCCCGCCAGCAGGCGCTCCGCTGGGCCTGATTTCCATAATAATCAGCCATAGATCTTCCGAAAGGGCCTCGAGGGCCGCTGCCCACCAGGGAAGCTCCCATGCACAGCGCCCCCCACCTCCCAGCCACTCCCGCCGCCCTGGAGGGGAACCTCATCTTTAAAAGCTTTTTAGAAACCATCGCAGCTGGGAGACGCCCGGGATGTCAGTCTTGGCTTTGAGGCTGGAGGGCGTGGGGGGAAAGGGGGTGCAGCTGTGGGAGGTGGCCTTTGGAGTCTAGTCTAGACCAGGCTCAGAGGCAAGGAGCGGAGGAGGGAAACTGAGGCAGCCAGGGAGGAAGCACATTTCCAGGCACATTCTCACGCCTCACTTCACGGATGGGGAAGCTGAGGCCCAGAGATACCTCGGTCTTCCCGGCTGGTGCTTTGGCTGGGCAGGAGGACCCCCTTCTAGGGAGGTGGGTCCAGGGCCCACGGCCTCCTCCCCTCCTCCGCAAACTCCTCCCCAAGACAGGCCTGTCTCCAGCTGCGCTGTGCCTCTGGAGACGATGGGACAGCGGGGAACAGATGGGGGCACAGGCCGGGAGGGAGGCCAGGGCTGTGCGCAGCACTCGGAGCCGGTCTGGCCTGGAAGTCCGGGGTCTGTGTAACCGAGTTGAAACCCGGCTCTACCTGAACCAGGTAGACTGCAGGTGAACTAGTACCCAGGCAGACCGGGTACCCTAGAGCCCTCCACCCAGCTCCTGTCCACCCATCATATGGGCACGACCGACACTGAGCATGGTTTTGACGGTTTTGAATATTAAGACAAAGTCAAAAGAAGAAGACTATTTCCTGACATGTGAAAACTATATGAAATTCAAATTCCAGTGTTCATGCAGAGACATTTGTTTCACTAGAACGCAACTACGCCCATGAATTTCTGGTCCTGGATGCAGCTGCTTTTCCACTCTGGTGGCCGAGTTGCTTGGTCTTGACCCGGAGGTGTGGCCCCCAAAGCCGACAACACTTAGCCCCAAGCCCCTCCCAGGAAAAGCCTGTCCGCCCCTGCACCCGCCGGGCAAGTGCTGGCGTCCGGGAGCCTGTTTCCTCGCCTGAACAAGCGGGAACGATGCCACCTGAGGGCCGAGGGGAAATAAAACAGCAGAGCCCCCCGCGGCTAGCTAGCTCTCTTCCCCCCCCCCCCCCCACCGCCTTCTTTTCTCCTCGCCCCTGGGGGCCTCCCGAACCCGACTCCCCAGCCCAGTGACCAGGCCTGGCTGGTTCCACCTTCAGCCCAGCGTAGTCCCTAGCACACAGTAGGTGCTCAGCAAACATTTTCTAGATGGGTGGATGGATGGATGGATGGGTGGGGCTACTCTGCTGTCTTTCCCTCTGCCCCAATCCCTCTGCTCTGACCTTCGTCATCTCCTGCCAGCTCTCCCTGCCCCCCGCGCCCCCGCCACCCCTTGAGCTCTTTCTGATTCATTTCCCAGCCTGCAGACGGGGAAATGCCTGTGTCCCTTCCTCCCCAGTGCTGGCTCGCCTCTGTCCTCTCCGTCCAGGCCATGCTCCCCAGCGCAGGACACGAGGAACTGATCCAGCACCCTCCTTCAATCTTACCACACCCCCAGCCTGAACCCCAGACACTGGATCGGGCCTCCAGGCATTGGCTCGAGCTGTCCCCTCTGCCTAGAAGCTTCTTATCTTCCCGTGGGCCCCGCACCCACCCCTCGACCCCTGAAGACTCAGTGCAGGCCCTGGCTCCAGGAGATCTTTCCAGATCTCTCACTCCTCCCCATTGCCACGCAGTACACAAAGCTATCCTGGGACATCAGTGTCGTTATGAATATTCATGAATGTAAATGCATAATTATCCAGGTGAGCCTGAGAGCCCCGCAAGGGCAAAGAGTGCAATGGTATTTCTGTATCACCAGTCCCAGCAAAGGCATGGCCCAGAGAAGGCACTCAGTAAAATTCTTTTATACATGGATCCATGAAAGAAGGAAGGAATCGATACAGATGGGATCCTGTTCCCCCCTCACTCAAGAACTTTCAGTGGCTCCCCAGTTCTCCTCCATAAAAGCCAGCCACCCAGCCCAGCCTCCAGGTCCCGTATGAAGTGGCTCTGCTCGACCTCCCGGTCTCGTCTCAAACTGCGGCCCCCACACTGTCGTCCCTAAGCAGTCCCAGCCTCCAAGCCTTTGCTCAAGCTGCTCCCCCTCCCTGTATACACTCATCACTCCCCTGCATTCGTGCCTGTGGGTGGGGCTCCGGGGACCCAGGGGCTGACTACTGTCCCTGTCCCCAAGTCCCACTGCAACAGTGAACGGGGCTCTGAGTAGGACGGCCTGCGTCTGGGGGGAACCCTGCCAACGCCTACGATGGGGACGCGGCTGCACCTCTTGCAGCAAAATGAAGACTCAGGCCTGCCACGCAGGGCTGCAGGAAGGCTGGAGACACTGTTGTCTGACGTCTCTGGCACACAGCAGGTGCTCGATGAAGAGCAGCCCCATCCAGCCCTGGCCGGAGCCCTCCTGCCCAGAAAGGAGGCTGGGGGGGGGGGGGCGCAGACCCAGAGGTTCTCCCCACCTGCAGCCCCACCTCTCCCCTTCTCACTCTCTCCCTCCCCCGCCACCCGACCGCGCCTGCAGCCGGAGACTGATGCTGCCGTGGAGAGAATGGCAATGAGGCTGGGCCCTGAGTGAGCCCATCTGGGACGCTGAGGCTGGGACAGGGGCTCAGAATGAAGACGGTGCTGGACAGGCATAGGCACAGGGGCTGGCAGGGGTGAGGCGGGGGCAGGAGAGGGGCAGTGTCTGGGGCAGGAGTTCCGCTTGAACATGGGGCCGGGGCTGGGTAGGAGAGGGGCAAAGCAGGGCGAGGTCAGAGTGGCAAAAGCTCAGCATGGAGGCTGGGCTGAGGCAAAGGTGTGGGGGGTGGGACAGGGGAGGGACAGGGCTGGGGCGGGAACCCTAGGTAACAGCTGGAGCAAGGGCTGGGTTTAGGATGGAGATGGGGCTGGGCGGGGCCAAGGTAAAATCACCCCCAGGGGGGCAGGAAAAGAGGCCGAGAGAGTTAGGGTGGTCACAGGCCAGAGGAGAAAAGGAAGCAGTTGGAGGAGTTGGAAAGAAAGAGGAAATTCAAGAGGTGCGAGTGAGCAGGGGACAGGGAGGCGGGAGCCCCTGATGCCCCAGCCCGGGGAGGCAGCCCACCTGTGCCAACCTCCTCCTCGGCAGGTGGGACCAGTGTGGCCAGAGAGGGCCAGGGACTCGTGAGGTCGAAAGGGGAGGGGGGCAGAGCCGAGACCCAGGCCATCTCCAGGCCCAGAGGGGAGGCAGGAGGGAGGAGAGGAGTGGAACGGGGTCAGATGGGGGCAGGGTGTGGCCAGCACAGACTTCTGGGGCCGACAGCGAGACAGACCCACGTCACAAAAGGAGGTTCCGACCCCCACCCCATGTCCCGCTCATCCCATCTCCCTGCCTTTGCCCAAACCAGTGCCCCCGCCAGCGACGCCTTACTTTCCAGCTCCAAACACTTACCCTCCCAACCTCCATCCATCCCCGGCTTCCGCCCCGCCCACTCCCGCACTCACCCCCCTCAGCAACGACGGCCTCTCTCTCTCCCTGGGCTTCACGCCACCAGGGTAACATTCTGGTGGTCACATGCTGGGCCCCCATAAATGTGCTTAGTTTTCACAAACAGCATGAGGAAGCTTTGTAACCTCACCGTTAAGCCCATGAGCTTGGACTCTGCTGGGCCAGGTTCAAGTCCCAGTATCTTCATGTTTATACAGTAGGTGCCTCATAAATGCCAGGCCTCCCCCTCTTCCCATCCAATGGGTTGCTCGGGAAACACACGGAGCAGGTGCCCGACAGCGAGCGGGGGTGTCCTCCTGTTCCCAGCGAGAGGCGTAGGTGTCTCCCCCCGCCCCCCCAAACCTCCCAGCCCAGACCAGAGCTGTCCGGCTTGGAAGAAAGGCCCATTGCTCATTCCCCTGAAGTCTCCGCAGCTCCAACGATCCATCGGTTGCCATGGAAACCAGCCCTCCAGTCAGAGGCAGGCTCTTCTTGGCTGAGCCAGCACCACCCACCCACCCACTCGGGCCACTCTGTGGGTCCCTCCTGTAGGACCGCTCTGGAGGAGACGAGCGGCACCCTAGCATGATCTAGGTGCGCCTGCCTGCATCCTCAGGATCCTGGGACCCCCAAAGAGAGAGCATTCAGGTGGGGGGAGGGACTAGCAGCCCACTCCGGGTGGCCCCCTGAGTTTTGCAAGGTTCTTCCTCCCCATGCATCACTGCCCTCGGTACTCAGAGCAGACCTGAGAGGTGCCGCTTGTCAGCTCATCAGGTAGAAGAGGGCCCCGGCCCCGGCTGCAGAGCCATGGGAAGCGGGGCATACAGCCACCTCCCGAGCCCCCACCTCCCACCCCTCCTTCCCAGCCAGAGGGCGATTGGGAGAGGTGCTCTTGGCCCCACTACAGCTGGCATCCCCTCCCACGACATCCGCCCCTGACACTTCCAGTGCGCATTAGTGCCAGGCCCACCAGGGGCCATTAGCCAAGCTCAATGGGCCTGCCCGCCCACCTGCCCACCCACTGCTGCCTGGCTTCAGCCTCCAGCCCCGGCTCCCCCCCACCCATTCTCTCGCAGCGGCAGGCACACCGGGGGGAGGCCAGGCTCTGAGGGAGCTCCAAGTGCGACCGCTCCTGGCCGATGAGCCTGAGAGAGCCAGGTAACGTCTCTGAGCCTGTTTCTCCATCTGGAAAATGGGAACGAGTCTGCCTGCCTTCTGGAGGAGGGGCAGCGTCCAGCAAAGGGTGTAGAGACCTGAGCACAGGGCCTGCGATGTGGCCCAGATGCAGGAAATGCAGAGGCCCCTCTCTCCATCCCCATTGTCCCTTCTCAGTGACCAAACCTGTCCCTGGGACCTCAGGGTCAGGCTCCCGTGGGGCACCGCGGCTGGGAGGAGGCAGGAGGCATTGCCGCGGTTAGTGATAACCAGCCCAGGAAAATGCCGACCACAGGTGAGGTCCGGAGACGCGCAGCTACTCGCCCCCAGACCCGACGAGCAAGGGGCAGTCAAAACCAGGGTCTGGCTGAGGGAGACCGACCCCTCTCTGCTGCAGCCCAGGCCGTCCTGGCCGGTCCAGCTGCAGCCAGAGCCGGCCACCCTGTGCCGCTGCCGCCCAGTCCGCCATAGTGCCCAACGCCTACCTGGCTAACACCCACCACGCCACAGCCCCGTCGGTGCCGCAGGGGAGACAAGGAGCCGTGTGGGGCGATGGGAAGACCTCTGGGAGGGAGGAAGAGGTGCTTCTCACTTTCAGCTGCAGTCCTGGCCCTACACACCTGCCTCTGCTGGCCACTGTTGGGAGTTTTGCCCTCTCCCTAGAAATTCCTCTCCCTGTGCCCTGTGTCCTGGGTGCACAGGCCGCTGCACGGAGAACCGCCTGGCCCGGCACCCCAGCTGCAGCCCCGCAGGGGTCCGTGGTGTCAGCATTCCCCAGCCCGGCTCCAGCTACCTCTCCCTCCCTGCACACCAGACCTCCAGCCCAGGGCGCTCTCTCTCTCGTCCCCTTCACTGAGCACCTACTATGTGTCAGACGCTGCATACGTGGTACAGTTACCACCGTCAGCCCAGCCCCCTCCCGGGCTGCCCCTCTCAGAGATGAGGAGGTGGAGTCACAGAGAAGGTAAGTCACACGGTCGATAAAGGCCAGACCCGGGACTTGAACACAGGTCTCCGGGACTTCAGAGGCCATTACGTGGGCGCAGTACTTGAAGGAACCCCCCGAGGCCTCCTGTGTTAGGTCTGCCTGTCCTCCCTGCCCCTCCCCCGAGGGCTCCTGTAGCACGGGGCGGAACACCTGGAGTCCGGCTATTGCCGTGTTTCTGCTTCCTTCCCCTCCTCCAGAGCACAAACGGGTTCGTCAAGTGGCACCTCTAATCTGTCCCAGGGAGGGAGGCACGAGTTTCGCCCCCCCCCCCCGCCCCGGGTAATCAGCCCACCCTCCAGTGCGTGCGAAAGCTTCCCCGTGCTGTGCCCTCCCGTGATTAGATACTAATTGCTGCCATGCTCTCCAATTGAGGACTTTAATTTCCCCAAAACGAAAAGCGCATCTCAATCAGCCCCTCCCCCAAAGCATCTATCTCTCCTAAGCGGAACCAGGACCAGGCACAGACAGAGGAGCCTACTTCCTGCATGCCAGCCCTTCCGGTCTGTCCCCCTCCCGCACCAGCACCACTCCTGTCCTTCCCGGGTCCCTCCCCCCCCGCCCGGGGAGGGGGCCCTGTGGGCACTGGTGTCCGAGGAGCACTCTGTAGGAGCAGACTCCGGCAGTGGCGGGCTCCGCAGAGTGAGACAGGGCCCGCAGCCCGGGGGGTCAGAACCCAGTGGCAAGGGCTCAAAGACAGCCAGCCCCAGGCAGCGGCAAAGCTGCCTGCTGCCCTGACACCCTCAGGGCAGCCTGGTCCGTAGATGCTTCATCTCAGCCCAAGAGAATGGGTGGAAGGCTGGGCAGGAGCCCAGGGAGGGAGGAGACTGGGAGGGGCCAGATGACCCTCCCTCTCTGGGTCTCAGGAGGCTGCTGGGGAGCAGCTTGGGGCCAAGAGCCAGAAGGCCCTTTGGTCTGCACACCTCCCCCCACCCCTGCCCAGACCCACCCCACCGCCCGACCACCAGGTACAGGTCTGGGGGCTGCAGACTGCCCACTCGGATCCTGCAGGGGCCGGCTCACCAGGTCTGGAAAGGGAGGGCCCTGGGAGCTAACACTTTTAAAAAGCTCTCCAAATGCCTCTGAAAGCGACAGGGGTTTGAGAACTGCCAGGCTAGTGTCAGTCACTCCCCTAACTGACAGCTGGGGATGTAGGTCCGGGGAGGGCGCTGTCCAGCTCAGGGCCCCAGAGCACGCTGGATGGCTAGGCCAGGCGACCTGACGGCCTTTCTGATTCAGAGACTTCAAAGGAGGGACAGAGTGAGGTGGGGTGGGTTTGGGGGGGACTCAGGCGTGGCACCCGCCGGTGGGGGCGCAAGGGCTGGTGAAGAATAACAGGAACGGCGCTGCTTTCAGCTGGAGCCGGGCTGCCATCCCGGAGGGGCTGCCTTGTCCATAGGAAGAAGCCCCCACCCTTGGGAGGGTTAAAACGGGGCGATTAACGTTCGGCCTGGGCCCACGCAACAGAGTGAGCCCGAGAACTGTTGGCAAGGGGGACGAGGAAGCAGACGCGACGGCGACCGGACCGGAAACTGACAACACCCCTGAGGATCGGCCGCTCCGCATAATGCCCCCGGCACGCGCAGAAACGCCGTCTTCCTGCGGCCGGGGTTGCTCCCGCTCCTCCAACACCCCGCACAGCGGAGGCCTGACCCCAGCACGGCTGGGCTTCTGCCTGAGTCCGTGCTTCCTGAGTAGCTCTTCTTCCTTTCTTCTTCCTTCTTCTCACATCTCAGATAAGTGCTTGCTGCCTCTCCCGTTGGCCTTTTATTTCAAGTTAAGTGGTTGCACGCCTTGAGCAAATGACTCCGCCACCTCCCAGCGTAGAGGGGGCTGGGGGCCTCTCCCAGGTCCACTCTGGCTGCAGAACCTCCAGCCAGGCCAGCTGGCAGCGTGGTTATCATCATCATCATCATCATCACCACCATCACCACCATCATCATCCTCATCCTGGCAGACACGTGCTGAGCATCTGCTCACTCCAGGCACTGAGACAGGTACCCGCACGCACTCCTCTTGTCCGCCTCTCAACCACCCTGAGAGGGGTTCTCTCCGGCTCACCCCCACCCTCACAGAGGAGCCGAGTGAGGCTCAGGGAGGTGTCTCTCGCAGGGGAGATACCTGCTGTGTCGGTGTGAGCCTGGGGTGGGTCCCTGGCGCAGCACTTTAGGGCCCAGAGGAGCATGGGGCAGGGCGGGTGCCGTGCCGCCCCAGCCCAGAACTCAGCCAGGCTGGGGAGGGGAAAGGGTGGGGGCGTCATTAAAGCTCAGCGGTGCGGAGGCAGCCCCCGGCTCCGACCTGCGCAAAGGCCTTAGAACAGCTGGGAAGGGGATGCGGGTGCACACTGATAGCCCCCCCACCCCGCCTCCAGGGGCACTCTCCGAGCCAGGGGAGTGGGGGGAGGAATGTGAATTCAGGGTGGGGTGTGTGTGTGTGTGTGTGCGTGTGTGTGCACCACCGAATAGGGGTGGCGCAGTGTCCACACAGAGCAGCCCAGACTCTCCCAGGGGAAAGGCCCTCAGTCCCCTGACTCCTCCCCACCCCTCACGACACACTCATTTTACCAGTGGCTTGTCCAAGGTCCGATGGCAGGAACCGGACTAGGAGCAATTTCCAGACCTGACTGAGAGGCTGGGAACTGGGGGCCAGGGGAGGGAGCGAGGACATGCCTGGCCCCGGGGAAGAGGACTTGGAAGGGGGCGTAGGAAGATACAGTCAGGACGCCCCACCACACTGACCGCCCCAGAGGCGCTGCGCCCACAGCTCTGACGCCTCCCTCTGCCACCCAGCTCATGGCCCCCACCCCTGCACGGGGCTGCCCCCTCCCTGCCTTGTGGCTCTGCTCACTACCCCCACCCCCGTAGAGCTTCCCTCCCCCTCCAGTCTCTTTCCCAAACAGATCCTCGCTCCACAAACCCCCTCCCACCCTTCCCACCCCACGGGTTTACCACAGTGGCTGCCCACCACCCCATTCCAGCCAAACAACTGTCTTAACCTCTCTGAGCCTCGGCCGTGGCCTCCAGTACAAAATGCATTCAAGGGGGGGAAAACAGAAGCCGGAGTGATGGAATGCTGCCTTCAGTGGGTTGCAAGGGGAAGCCTGAGTGTAAAAACGCTGTCCCCAGTGCGTGTTTACTTGTCCCTGCGCAGACACCCTGCAGGGGAAGCGAAGTGGAGGGCGCAGCTGGCTGCCTCCGGGGAGGGGAGCCTGCTCCCTGGGGGTCTGGAGACCGGGTATTGCACACACTTGTCTTTTGAATATTGTAACATATAAATGCATTAGCAACTCCATCTAACAGATTAAATAAAAGGCAAACCTACACTAAACCTCGGAAATATTAGTACCTGGGGCTGTGCTGAGGACTGAGCGACACAATGTGTGTGACGCAGACAGCCGTACCTACACGGAAGTTGCAGCCAACCGTCAGGTTCTGACTGTCACTGCTGGCTTGCTGGCTCTCTCTCGCCTGCGCTCAATTTCTGTCTCCTTTTCTCTCCCGCCTTCCCCCTGCTCCTCTCTCTCTCCCCCTCCTCCCCCTCCCCCTCCCTGCAGCCCTTCCCTGTAGCAAGGCACCTTGCCACCCACGCCCCAGCCTCTCTCCTGGGAGGGTGTCCAGAGTGTGTGACAGCGGGTCGGGGCCGCTGTGCAGCCAGGGGAAGGGACAGGGGCAGCTTCCCCTCCCCGCGGCCCCCAGGACCTATCTTGGCAGGCGATTCCCAGACCGAATTCAGGGACACTCCCCTCTTGGAGCTGGCAGGGCCCCAATTGAACCCTTCAGAGGTGATGAAAAGGTGGGAGGAGAAAGTAAAATCAGGGGGTGCAGCCCCCAGTGCACTATTAGAATCCCCCGTCACCCCCCTCCAAGACATATGCCCCAGGGTGCACACACAGCCCGTGACAGCAGCACCAGGGCCCTATCTGTCTCTCTTCTCATTGACAGGCTCCCCTCCCCTCCCCTTCCCTCCCATGCCCTCTCCTCCTCTCCCCTTCCCAGTCTCCCTCAGCTCTTCCCTTCATAGTCTGGGCCACAGAGTAGCCCAAGATGGCAACAAGTAATCAGTACCTAGCCTCGGGCTGTGTCCCCTCAGTGAAGAGCTGGAAGGGCACAGTGGGACTGGCCCGGAACGGGGACCCCTCTCGGAATCACGCAGCAGCATCTGCCCGGGCTCCAGGGCAGCAGAGGGGGCTTGCCTGGCAGACCCAGGGGCTGGTCCAGGCGGGAGGCCTGGCTGGAAACCAAGGGAACTGGGTCTCAGGACCCCCTAGAAAGACCCCCCTCACCAGTCTGGCTGTCTTCAGCCTCACTCCCTCTTGGCCACTGTCCGCAATGCGGGTCTTAATGGCCCTGACCCTGGGCTGGGTCTTGACAGAGCTCTCCCTCTCCCCAGAACCATCGGTAACTCCCACAGCCTTGGGGACGGTGTCAGACTACTCAGCCCGGCACTCCGGGCCCTTCAGACCGTCCCCACTGGGCTGCCTCGGGCTGCCTCGGGCTGCCTTCGGAAATCTCTCCACCCCCCTTTCCCTCCCCAGATGCCCGGATGCCCCGGCCTGCTCCTGCCCCTGGCTCACGCTATCAGCACAGTAAACAGCAGTCCCAGTTTCTAACCGCTGTGCCTGAGAGGAGCGGGGGAGGGGACTGTGGGTCACCTGGAGGCCACAGCCCCAGCAGGCTCCGCTTTGCCCAGGGCGGCCCCTCAGGCTGTGTGGCTGGCCTAGCCTGGCCCTTCCTAACCCAGACAGCCCCGGGGACACGTGGTGTCAACACAGCCTGAGGCAACTGCAAGGTCTGCTCTCCGGGGTCAGCCTTGGGAAGGTAACACTTGGGTCTGCTCAGGGCCCGGCGGCCCTGGCACGTTCCCCATCAATCCCCGGGACTGGCCCACCCCCGGCCCCTGCCTGGGGGAGGCGGGCGGCTGCCCGGAATGTGAGAGCCCTGCGCTCGGAGTCAATGAACCCAGGGCTCCTCCTCCAGCCCTCGGGGCCTCAGGGCTCATAGCTTCCCCTCACTCCTGGAAACCGAGAGTGACAGGTGAGCTGTGACACTCCCAGGGACGGAGGCAGCAGGAAGGAGGCGGCGGGAGGGCAGGGCACGGGGCCAGCCTGTGGGAGCCCCGTGGTGTCTCTGTGCCTCAGTGTTCTCACCTGTTACGAGACGTCCTCTGGCCGCGCTGAGCCCAGTGAGCCAGGCACCAAAGGACAGACACTGTCCAACCCCACGTCCGGGAGGCTCCCAAAACAGACGCATGCACGGACACAGGAGAAGAGGGCCGCTTTCCTGGGGCTGGGGGCAGCGGGGGGAGTGGGAGGTGGTCAGGTGTGGGGGCGGAGTCTCCTCCGTGTGGAGGTGGAGGAGTCCTGGAGGTGGGTGACAGTGGTGGCTGTGCCACGGTGTGGGCGAGCGCGGCGCTGCACAACTGGGCGCTTCGAGATGGTTCAGACGGCAAGTTGTGTGTTAGATGACATTTGACTGTGATTTTAAAGCTGGGGAGGGATCAGCCCCACACCAGGGAAGGCTGTGGGGCCCGAGCTGAGGGTCTGCGTCCAGCCAGGGTAGTGGGAGGGCTGCTGGGTAGCCTGCCTTCCTGCGGAGGCCCGGAGCTGCCCGGAGATGCCCAGAGCTGGCCCAGCACTCAGGGCCCAGCAGGGAGCGGGAAGAGCCAGAGCACCCCCGGAGGAGCCAGAGGGGGCCGGGGGCTCTGCCAGCCAAGCCCATCCCCCAGCCCATCTCCAGTCTGTCCCTGCCTCGGGGTGCAGGGCAGGGGTCATTGGGCCTATTTTCCGGGAGAAGAGGCCAGGGCTTCAACAGGCTCAGAGGCCATCCCTGGGCTAGGGTGGGCAGAGCTTTCCAGCCCACCCCTGAGCCTCCTCTGCCGTGTGTAAACCCAGCCCGGCCCAGGCCCCTGGGAGCTGGTTTGGAAACAGGTACCGCCTGGTCCGAGTCCCACCCAGAGCGGCACCCCCCCATCCCTATGTGTCCCCTTTAGTGGGCGAATGCCTTGGGCCTCCCCTCCTTCCCTTCTGCATGGCGGCCACCCTGAGAAAATCATCACAGAGAAGAAAGGGGTAGAGGAAATTCGGAAAAAAGCCAAATAGCCCCATGGGAAGCTGCTGTTCACCTCCTGGGAGGCTCTGGAGGCGAGCCGGCAGGCGGTGGCCAGCCCCTGGGACCTGGTAGGGAGCAGGGCGCGAGCAGCAGCCCCCGATGACTGAGCACCTGCCGAAGGCCCAGGGGACGCTGCAGGCAGGCAAAGCTCGCGAGGCGGCACCCTGGGCGTTGCCCCCATTGTACAGATGAGAAGAGCAACGCAGGGGACACGTGAACATGGCCCGGCAAAGGTGACACAGCTGAGAAATGCCTGGCCTGGGACTCTGAAACGACATCTGTCTGAAGCTAAAATCTGAGAAAGAGAGAGGGAGGACAGGTGGAGGGAAACAGAGATGGAGAGAGGAAAGGAGAAAAGGAAGGACAGAGAGAAATGGAGAGAAAGAGGGAGAGCAAGCGAGAAGGATTATGAGGACAGCGAGCCACCGCCACCGCCAGCCGCGGGGCAGCGATACACTCGGAAACCAGGAGGTGAAGTGGACCCATGCGGCTGCAGGAGAGGACAAAGGTGGAGGCCCAAGGGGGCCAGGCCTGCCTCTGGGGCTCTGGCTGCGGCTGGGGGGTTCCCAAGAGCTGAAGGGGGCTCAGCAACCCCCTCTGTGGCTGCTTACTTTTCATCACTGTGGCTGGTTGCCATGGCACTTGCTCTCCTTCCTCCCCGCGCCCACCCTTCCCGCCCAGCTCAGGGCTGAGTCCCCAGGGACTCCAGCCTGGGCCCAGAGCTGCAGGGAGAGCTGAAAACCTGGGTCTCAGCCCCTGCTCTGCCTCTGTGTGGCCTCGGGCCAGCCACTTCCCCTCTCCGAGCTACGGGTCCAGAAGGTCGGACATTTCCCAGATGGATCTGTTTCTGGGGCGTCATGGAGTCCGACACCAGCCCCCGTCCAGAGAAGGCTGTTTGGCACTGTCCCGGGAGCACTGATTCTGGAGTCCAAACAGGGGGTTCAAGTCCTGACTCCCAGTCACTCACTAAGCACCTACTGTGTGCCACGCACTGGTGCAGAAGCCAGAAGTACTGGCTTCCTCCGAGGCCCCCTCACCCTTGACAATTCTGAATCTTGGTTTCCCCATCTGTAAAATGGGCCAGGGAGGGAGGCAGGGAGGGAGAGGGGCAAAGGGGACCATTGAGGGGAGTCCCTCCCCCAGACAGGCCGCAGCCTGGGTGCTCTTCCGGTGGGGTACCCTGCAGGCTTGGCCACATGCCACTTGCGTCACCCTGTGGGGATCCCCGAGGTGGCCTGGCACGAGGGTGGCGCTCCGTCTGTAGTAGGTGGGCGCCATCCCCGCCTCCACCCCACTGCTCCAGGGAGCCCCCACCCCTCCCCAGGAGAGGGTGCAGGCTGGGTCCTTGGAGACCAAGTCTTGCTTCGAAGTCCCCCTTCCTGACGGGGGTGAAGAGGAGACAGGTGATTCAGAGCCTTCCTCATATCCTCCTGTTCCAAGACCTTCCCGTCTCCTCACTGTCCTCCAAAGGGGCGGAGCTCCTCCCAGGCTTTCAGAGCCTTCTGGACAGAACACCCCTTCCTTCTCTTTCCCCTCCCCTCCCCTGCCCTCCCCAGGCCTGCCTCCCCAACATGCTGTTCCATCCTCCTTTTGGGGGGCCATTCCCCTGCCTAGAGGACCACTCTATCTCCTTGGGGGAGGCAGGGTCCAGCCTGCGGGAAGGCTGCCTGTCCCTCCCCGGCCGCCCTTCCCCCAGATCCCACAGCCGCCCGCCCCTGGTTTTTTTCCACCCCGCTCCTCCGGAAATCCACTCAAATTTCTCCAGGGGCCTGAGAGCCTCTGGGCTTCACTGTTGATTTTTCACAAGTGATTATTGGCGGCAGAATTTGTCACCTGCACAATGAAAGGAAAATGAACCTTTCATCAGAGCCAGCCTGCAGAGGCTTGGAGAGCTGGGGGAGCTGGCTGCAGGAAGGGAAGGGGTGGGGAGGGGAGGGGAGGGGAGAGGAGAAGGGAGCTGCATTCACATGGCCACTTTGTGCCAGGCCTGGGCAGCCAGGCCCATTTCAAGCTCCTTTTGAGCAGAGAGAAACTGAGGCACAAAGAGCTCGAGAGAGTCGCCCAGGGTCCCAGAGCAGCTAAGGGACAGTCCTAGGTCGGTCGCTTAGCTGTGCCCACCCCATTAATGCCGGCAAGGTGGATTTCATAGAGTTCCACCACAAAAGCTGGAAGAAATGTGGCAGATGGCCCAGCCCAAGGCTCCCCCCGCTTCTCAGGCAGACAGACAAGGCCCGTGGGCGGACAGCGGCTCGCTAGGACACACAGGAGGCTGCACAGGATGGGGCCCAGACTGAGGTCTCCTGCCCTCAGACCGGCCTCCTTCCCCTGTCCATCCGTGAGGACACTCCAGGCGGGTGGAAGTCCCCAGCCCGAGGTCCAGACCGCACACGGGCCCCTCCTCTCCCCCCTTCCTCTTCCTCCTCCCACAAAGCCTCCCAGCTCCAACTAGATGACCGGGAGGGCTTCGGGACCACCCGCGCCCGCCCTGAGCTTCGGTGTCCTCCGGGGCACTGGGCACCGCAGAAGCCCGTTTCTTGGTCTGCTGTGAGGACGCGCTGACAGGTGTCTGGCACGGGGGACCTGCCTGCCCCCCTGCCGCCCTCCACCCAAGGCCACTTCCAGTGTGAGAGTCCCTCCCTCCCTCTCTCTCAGCCCCACAGCTCACTGTGTGCTTGCTGCCGCTGCCGCCTCCACCTGGGCGGGCTTCCCGCACTGCCACTAACCAAGTGGGCCCCCCCACCGGGCTCCCACTGCTCAGCGAGGCTCTGAAGCTCGCTGCTAAGAAGATGATCAAAACCCCAGCTGCCAGCCAGCCGGGGAGGAGCGGCGGCAGCCGGCAGCCTCGCCACCACTCGTCATCTCGTCATCTCGGCTCAGCACCTCCGTGGCCCCCTGTCAGCAGCCCGGCCTTCTCCACTGACTCCAGCCAGCCACCCACCCTCTCGCGCTCCCTGCTCGGCCCCTCCAAACCTCCAGCCGCCTCCAGGCCCTTGGTGACGGCTGTCCCTGTCCCGGTCTCCTGCACCAGAGCCCCTGTTCACACCCTCAGGCCCCTCTCTGTCTCCCCAGGCCCCCTCGGGCCCTCAGTCTCCCGGCCTCCTTCCCTGGCCACCCCCAGTCTCCTCTGGCCCTTTCCGACCTCAGGCCTCGGGGCCCCTGAGGCCTGTTCAGTGGAGGCCCGGGCAGAGCAGGGGGGAGCGGGGAGGCCTGAGCATTTTTCTCCCACCGGCCTGATGGGGCCAGGGGCTCTGAGAGCCGTGCCCAGCTCCCACCCTCCCACTGCCAGTCACCAGGCCCACCACCCTGTCCCCACCCCGGGGGACAGACCCCTCCTGCACTGGGCTGGCTGTACCTTGTGGACACCCATCACCACCACACACACACACACACACACGCACACACTCCAATGAGCCAGGAGCCCTCAGCCCACCACAAAAGGCCCTGGCACCGCTGGCTGTCAGGGGCCAGCTGGACAGAGCGGGGACATGCTGCCTCAGAGTCCCCCGCCGGCCCCCAAACAGGCTGCTTGCCTCCCCTGGCCCTCACCCTCCTGTCTCTACCAGGACCACCCTCTCTGCTGCTCCCGCCCCATCCTCAGAAGCCCCCACCTGTCTCCTGACTTCTCTTTGGAATCGCTTCTTCAAAAGTTCATTTTGAAAGAAATCGATTTTCAAGTTGCTTGGAGATGCAATTTGGTTTTTCATTTTGAAGAAATGATGGTTAAGGAAAAGTTTGGAGACTTAATCACCGTGGAAGGCCATGGAAATAAAGAATCCTGCCCTTGGCCAGAGGCTGTGGGGCCTGCGTGCGTCTCTCTCTGTGATGGCAGAAAGCAGGGGGGCACAGGAAGGCACAGGCTCCGATGTGCACACACGCCATGCACACACCGTGTGCATACACGCACACACAACACGCTGATGCACATACGTGTGGGCACATGTGCACCTGTACGCACAGCCTCCACCCCTCAGGGGTCCTGCAGTCCCCTTAGCAGTGCATGGAGGGGACACGGCTGGGGCACCTCCACCCCGAGCTCTCTCTGCCTCATCCCCCCTCCACCCCAATGCGCCCTGCTCCGGGGCCGGCCTCGCCGTCAGTATTTCCGGGAGGGATCGGCGTCCGGGCCTGCTCCAAAGGCCCGTCCCAGTCTAGAGCAGCGGCCTTCAGAACCGGGCACCACCGCCTCGCTCATTACCCTTCCAGACTCCCTCTTGCCCGGCTGCACAAAGACCACACCCAAAGCACGGACACAGGCACCCTCGCTGCCCACCACCGAGGCACATCAGCCGGGCCCGGGCCGAGGCCGGCAGCCTCCGTGTCAGGATGAACACACTGAGCTCAGAGAGGCCGAGGGGCTCGCCCAAGGCTGCACAGCAGGTGGGTGGCGGTAAGCACACGCTCACACTCAGATGCACACACACGTTAGCCCCTCCCTGGGCCTCCAACCTGCCGTGATCAGTGCATTCTTTTGCATCTGGAAGATTTCCAACATTTTTCTCTGAAGATGCAGATTCCTCTGGGAAGGACGTAATGCCTGCAACTCTGAGGCAGGACCCCCCCGCCCCCGCCAGTTCCTGGGATCTGGGACCAGCACAGACCTCCAATCTGGTCCAACCCCTCTGCTGTCCAAATGCCCTTTTCACGTCCTTGCCTCCAGCCACTGGGCCCGTCCCGCACACCGCCAGGGCACGGTGCACAGAGGGGCCGCCTCCTTCACGCGCCCTAACTGGGGCTTCCCACCACACTCCGCAGACAGGCACGAGGGTGGGGGTCGGAGACATGGGGCCCTGTGTTGAGGGGGGAGGGATGAAGGGCTTCATGAGACGAGAGACCGGAGAAGGGAGGGGGGTGAGCAGAAAATCAAGGGACCCTGGCTCCCTGGCTGCCCTGCGGCACGTGAAGGCCTGGGAGAGGCCAAACCCCAAGCCGAGGAAAGCCGAGGAGGCCTGGGGGACAGATCCTAGTCCCGTCACCAAGCCACCCTGGGGTGGGAGACGGGTTTACACCGCCTCCTTGGGCCTCAGTGCCCTCCCGCTGGAGCTGGGCCCGCAAAGGGCACAAAGGGTTGGGTGCTGTGAGGGTCAGGGCCAGATCAGTGGGATGCAGGAGGCCTTGCCCTGGGCTCCCCCAGCAGAGAGGCCCCAGTCCACGAGGCACAGCCCTGGGGACCAGCCAGGTTCAGGCCCTCGGCCCAGATTCCCAGCTCCTGCCCCAGTTTGGCGGACCGGCCTACTTCTGCTCAAGGATGCTTGGAGGTTCCCGAGGAGCCCCCAGAGGCCCTGTCCGCCCCACCCCCACTTCCCCACCTCCAGCCGCAACTTCATCCAAGACCCCACACTCACCTTCCAGCTGGGCACAGGCTGAGCCCCAACATGGGCACCCCCTGCGTGGCCCTTCCTCCCTCCGGGCGCCTCGGACCCTTCAGCCCCTCCTCCGTCCTCATCTGAGAATCACTGGGCATCTGGGGGCACCAAGGCGGTGGGACCCTGCAGGGCACAGGTGCCAGCCCACGCTGCTGCCTACACCCCTCGCTCACTACAACCAGCTTGCATGGTCGGCTTTCTGCAGCTCAGAACACCCCAGGCCCCCTCTTGGGGACCGGCTGTGTCCACAGGAGTTACGGCTCCACTTCTGAGTTTCTAAATAAAAATCTGCACCGCGTGTCAGGGAGCAGCCCCGAGTGGAAGGAGCTTCTGGCCTGAGCCACGGGCACGGACGGCCTGGAGGTTGGGGAGGAGAGGAAGGGCTGTGGAGTGCTCCGGGGCTTCGGGGCTCCTGCCCAGGACAGAAGCCCCTGTGGGCTCTGGGTCCCAGGGGGTGAGGAGGAGCCCCCAGCTCTGCCCCAGGGCATGGGGGCTCCTGACATGGGCTACTCCTTGGGCGCAGACAGGGATGGACCGGGAGGGCTTCCTCAGGAAAGACACAGGGACACGGAGGACCAGCCAGCACTGACTCCATGACCCCTGACCCCGCCCAGGGGACGCGGTCTAGCTCATCCGCACGCCAGAGCCCATGGGCCCTGACGGAGCCCCCAGGAGTGGGTCAGAGGAGGGCCTGATGCCACAGTGAAATCCCCTTCCCACTCACCCATGCACCCATTTTGTCTAGAAAAGGCCAAGTAGCACGACCAGTAAAAATTAGGAACGAGGTGGGGGCCACAAAGATTCAGTTTAGTTCCTACAAACTCTGCTTGAGTGTGTGGCCTGAGGACAGTCCCTCCTGGCACCCAGCGTGCGGCTCAGGACGCCGTAGGTGCTGGGCGGCTACAGGGGACGCAGTGGCCTCACTTGGGGGCTGCGGGGGTGGCGGACACTCTGGGCCCAGTGGGTGGAGCAAATGCCCACGGCTGACTCAACGCTGCTGTGGAGAGGGAAAGGCAGACCCAGGGCCCCGTGGGTGTCTTGGGGGCTGGCTGTCCCTCTCCTTCCTGCTTCCCTCCCTCCCCCTCTTCCCCCCCTCCTCGACTCAGGCCTCTCCCGCCCTCCCCTCCCCGGGATGGCACCCCAGCGGGTCCGCACACTCTGGTTCCATGTGTGATAACAGAGCCCCCAGTTCTGCCATTAGCAGTAATTACTCCAATCAGCACCATGAGCGGGCGAGGCAGACGAGGGCCGCTCCGGCTCCCACGCCAGCCCGGTGCCCACGGCCTCAGAAGTGCCACTTATCCCCGGCCCTCAGCACTCGCCGCCCCAGGCGGGGAGGGCCGAGGGGGAGGCAGGCGGCAGGCAGGCAGGCCGCACTTTCCCAGCACCCCGGGGCCACCCCACCTCCAGTCGCCCCAGAAGCCCCCTTTCCTTCTCATCGGGACTCTCCTTCCCTCCTTAAGCCTGAGAGTAGGAACTCCCGGCTCCGCTCCTCCTGCCCCCGCCTCCCGTGGGCCGTGCCACTCCAGGTAAGTGCTTCTCTCCGGGCTCCTCTCTTAAAGCAGGGGGTGGGGTTACTGCCTCTCTTCCAGCCGCCTCGTCCTGCAGGCCCTCCTCCCACCGGGGTCAGAGGCCACCTGCCGCCCCGCCCCCAGGGTCCCGCTGCTTCCTTTCTCCCCCCCACCTCCCTCCTCCCAGCCCCTCCCTGTCTTCTCCACTCCACCCCCTCCCACCTCTCTCTTCTCTCCTCCTCTCTCTTCCCCCTCCTTCTCTGGCCCTTTCCTCTCCCTTACTTCTTCCACCCCGGCCCCCGCCCCCCAGCCTCCTCTCTCCCTGCCAATTAGAGGGCTCTGGAAGGATGCTCAGAGAGCCTGCTAGGGCACCCAGCTGGAAAATTGGGTGTCTGGAGCTGCCTGGAATCCTAATGCCCCAGCCCTGCCCTCCTCCTCCTCTCTCCCTGCTCCCTGGGTGCTGGGGATGAACCCTGCTCCCCCTGATGCTCCGCCTACTTACTCCCTGGCCTGCAGGCTCCTCTCCTTCCCTGAATGGGAGCAAGTCCCCCCACCTCACCTCGTGCTCCACCTCCCCTTCCCCTGAGCTCTGGCGATCAGCAGAATTCAAAAGTTGGAAGGTGAGGGCCCCAGCCCCGTAGTCCCAAGAGAGACCTGTGTCCCAGTCAGGGCCCTCCGTGCCTCAGCTTGCCCACCCGCCACATGGGGCTCCACCTCTGAGCCTCCCAGCTCGGGCTGTGCGGCCTCCAAACCGCTCAGTTTTCCACCCAAAGCCACAGGCTGCTGCGGGTTCGCTCCACACCTGCTCCGGTGGCTGGCCTCATTTTTTATTTAGTTTTCTTGTTTTTACTACAAATGTCTCTGGGCCAGGCTCACAGAGTCCTAGCTCCTGGAAGACCCTCACACCCCCTCCGCCTGGCCCTTGGGGGCAGTGTTCCTGCTCCTCCCGGGCGGGGTCCGGGGCTCCCCGATGCTGAGGTGGCAGCCAGCCTGGCCAGCGGACACTTAGGTAGCCAGGTCTCACCTCTGCCACCTCCAGGTAGCCCAGAGGCTGCCGCCTCTGACTGGAGCTGAGAGACGGCTGCCCCATCCCCATCTGAGGCCAGCCCCGGTCTCCAGGGTCCCGTTCCTGGGACCTTGTAGGTATCACACACTGGCAAGGCTCCAAGACACTGGTGGTTCACCCAGCTCAACAGTTTTCTGTGGTAATTATTTTTATATTACCCAGGCAATAAATCACTGCACCAACATGCAGCCACTTAGGGTCCTGCACGGCACACATGTTCCCACAGCTGGTGGCGCCGACGCAGGACCAGGAGGACCTCCTGCCAGTCCGGACGCCAGCCATCTTGAGGAAAGCATCACTGTCAAGCACCTACTATGTGTCAAGTGCATGCTGGGACTCTGGGGGCGCAGCAAAAAACCTGGCGGACAGTCCTCCTGTCTCACGGTCTACATGCAGATGAAGGGAAAAGCTGATCATTTCAGCGTGGCCAGAGTTCAGAGGGGTGGGAAACAGAGCCAGGGGGTAATGACTCATGACTCGGAGCAGGGCCACTTTCCAGGGCTCAGAGAAGACACCTGGGGGGCGCTGACACTGAGGCGAGGCCTGGGGTGGATCCTCGGGATGGAGGGAACAGCATGTGCAAAGGCCTTGAGGCTGGAACGCAGGGCGGGGGTGGCTGGAGCAGAGGGCAGTCGGAGACACTGTCTGAGCCAGGGCGTGTCACCCGGGGAACCCCGGGAGTGGTTGGCGATGCATTCTAAGGGCAGCAAACAGCCCCCGGAGGTTTAGGTACAAGAGAAATGTGTTCCCTTGTTCATCTGAAAATGTGCTAGATGCCCTGGCCGGGTAACCGGGTTGGAGCATCATCCCAGTGCGCCCAGGTTACAGGTTTGATCCAGGGTCAGGGCACACGCAAGAAGCAACCAGTGAATGCACAAATGAGTGGAACAACGAGTCGATGTTTCTCTCTCTCTCTCTCTCTCTCTCTCTCTCCCTACTTCCCTCCCTCCCTCCCTTCTACTCTCTCTAAAATAAATTTTTTAATAATTTGCTTTTTTTAAGATTTTATTTATTTATTTTTAGAGAGGGAAGGGAGGGAAAAAGAGAGAGAGAGAGAAACATCAATGTGCGGTTGCTGGGGGCCGTGGCCTGTGACCCAGGTATGTGGCCTGACTGGGAGTCGAACCTGTAACACTTTGGTTCACAGCCCATGCTCAATCCACTGAGCTATGCCAGCCAGGGCTTAAAATCAATTTTTTAAAAATGTTAAATATAAATAAAAGAATAAAATGGTCTGGATACTCTGGCTGCTGGCTCAGGATGGCTGGGTTGGGGATGGGGTGGCGAGACTCGAAGCTGGAGTGGCCGTGACCCGGACAAGAGACGCTGGAGGCCTGGGCACAGTGGCCGCGTGGCGAGAAGCGGCTCTGAGGGGCAGCATGTCCGTGGGGCGGGGTCTCTTGGACCCGTCCCGTCCGTGAGAGCGGGAAGCCCTTTCCCCGGACCCTCTACCCCCTTCACACTTTCTTTGTCCTCCGCTCCGCGCCTTGGTTCTTTTTCACTCTCTCTCCCCACCGAAGTCCTGCCTCCTGTCACATGCAGCCTTCGGCATGGGCAGGTGTCCTTCTCAGCGTTACCGGGGTCTGAGACCGCTGGTAGGAATGTGGGGGCAGGTGGGGGGGTTAGGGCGTGGCCTTGGGGGTGGGGGGGAACAGCAGAGCCCTCCCGGAGTCCAGCCCAACTGTGACGCTCACCAGAGATGACCTGAATGTCCACACAGCAAAGACTTGCCTCCGGCTACTCTTCGTCTTGCACCTTATTAGGCTAAGGGCATCTGTTACCTCCTCAGCCTTGAGTCCCTTTACCGAAGTCCCCCTTCTGTTCCCCGAGCCCAGGGATGCCGGGGCCCAGAGGAGGACGCGGCACTGCCAGTGGAGGAAGAGGCAGGCCACGCAGCGGGAGGAGGCTAGCAGGCGGGACTCGATGACAAGCCGATGGGAGAAGAGGAGCTGCCCCGAGAGAGAAGGGGAGAAACGCTGGGAATAGGCATTTCACAGAACAGGATGTCCGAAGGGCCGGTCAAGATTCGGAAAAGTGCTCAACAACCTCCTTATCGGGGAAAGGCGCGTGGCAAATCACAGAGATTTCCAATTTGCACACCCGCCCGTGGGACTCACAGGAAGCTGCTAGACCGTGTCAGGGGTTGGCAAAGATTCAGTGCAACCAGGACTTTCCATACAGCTGGGGGAGGCGTGTGAGCCGGTGCGATCACTTGGGACAGACACTCTGTGGTCATGGCTGGTAGAGCTGACCCGGCACACACCCCGTGGCTACATGGTTCGTCCCAGCTACACATCCAGCAGGGACGAGCACGCATGCGCACCCGAGGGCGTGAGAAAGAATGCCCGTGCCAGCTTCACTCATCGGCGTGTCAAGCTAGACACAGCCGAAATGTCCAAATAAGTGGTGGGATGCTTCGCAGCAATGAGAACTGACTGCCACGGCGCTCAGCACGGATGAGTCTCTCACGCACACTGCTGCGGGAAGCGGCCAGACACAGGTGAGTACATGTTGCACGATCCCTTCTGTCTACACAAAGTTCACAACAGGTGCACGGTCAGGAGCGCTGTCACCGGGCGGTGCGGCCCTTCCCTTGAGGGGCACGGGGGCTTCGTGGGGCGCCAGTCCTGCTCTGAGTCTTCCTCTGGGGCTGGGTCATGGGTGTGTTCGCTTTGTGAAAAACCCATCACTCTGATCTGTGTACTTTCTCTGTGTGCGTGCACTTATATTCACTTTAAAACTACAATAGGACTTCCATTCAAGATGGCGGCATAGGTAAACACAGCTCGCCTCCTCGTACAACCACATCAAAATTACAACTAAGTTATACGACAACCGGCAGAAATTAAGTTGAATGGAAGTCTGGCAACTGCAGAATTAAGGAAAGCACTGGTTGGAGGGGCGGAGACGTGGAGGAGGCTGGTCTCACACCCACATGTGGTGGATAAATATTTGAGAGGGATGTCTCAGAATCGAGGCATCCCAGCCCCACACCAGGCCCCCCAGCCCAGGGTGCCAGTGCCAGGAAGATAAGGTCCCATAACTTCTGGCTGCAAAACCCAGCAGGGATTGAGTTGGAAGAAAGAACGTCTGGAGTCCCAAGTAGTTCCCCTTACAGAACCCACACATGAACTTACTCAGACTCACTCCCTCTGAGCTCCAGCACCGGGGTAGCACCTTGAAAGGCACCCGTGACATCAGGGAGGAACTGAAGTGGCTGGCATCAAGGAGAGAGCTGGGGAACAGCACCCTCCCAGACAGAAGGGCGGGCAGAGCCATGAGCTGGCATGGTTGATGCCACATCGGAGACTCCATCTACCTGGCTACCAATGTCTGCTGCCTTGGGGATCCCCGAGGCCCCATCCCACACAACTTACAGCTGTTAACAGTAGCTTTTCCATATGAATGGCCGGTCTTGGCTCAAGCCTCACGACTTCCTAAATCCTTTCAAACCAGCAACAGTTGGCCTGATGGAGCTCTCAGCCACCTTATCTCTTATTAGGTGGCCCCAGGTCCGGCACTAGCAGCAACCAGCCTAGATGCACAGCTCGGCTTTGCCTGGGAATCTCCAAGCCCAGCACAAGTAGCAGCCATCTCAGATTGCTCTATAGAGCAAGCAGGGTGGCCCTGGGCAAAACACATGTGGGGGCTAAACTTGGTCTGCACCACCCAGGAAACCCCAGGGCCTGCACACCCAGTGGACAGCTAGAGACCACACTGGAGCACCACCACCCCGCCCCTGCACAGCTGGTTCTCCACAGAGGGCAGAGGTTGGTGGTCAGTGGTCACAGCCAGTCCTTGCAACTGACTGGCCTGGGTAAATCCCTCCCATTGACCTGCCAACAGCTACCAAGGCTCAACAACAGGAGGAGGGTGTACTCACCCACATGAAGGGAATGCCTTGAGTACCAGCTTGGGTGAGAGGGAAAGCTGTGCCACTGGACCCCATAGGACACCTACGACCTTGGGCCACATGACCAAGGCACAGAAGCAAAGCAGCTCTACCTAATACATAGAAACAAACACAGGGAGGCTGCCAAAATGAAGAGACAAAGAAACATGGCTCGAATGAAAGAACAGATCAAAACTCCAGAAAAAGAACTAAACGAAATGGAGATAAGCAATCTATCAGAGGCAGAGTTCAAAACACTGGTTATAAGGATGCTCAAGGAACTTAGTGAGGACCTCAACAACATAAAAAAAAATTCAGTCAGAAACAAAGGATGGACTAATTGAAATAGAAAACAATTTACAGGGAAACAACAGTAGAGTGAATAACGCCGAGAATCAAATCACTGATTTGGAACATAAGGAAGCAAAAAACAACCAATCAGAACAACAAGAAAAAAAAAGAAGAATCCAAAAATTGAGGATAGTATAAGCAGCCTCTGGGACAACTTTAAGAGGTCCAACATTCGTATCATAGGCGTGCCAGAAGGAGAAGAGAATGAGCAAGAAATCAGAAATCTATTTGAAAAAAATAAATAAAGAGAACTTCCCTAATTTTGTGAAGAAAATAGACATGCAAGTCCAGGAAGCACAGAGTCCCAAACAAGCTGGACCCAAAGAGGACCACTCCAAGGGACATCATAATTAAAATGCCAAAGTTTAACAATAAAGACAGAATCTTAAGCAGCAACAGAAAAGCAGACGATTACCTACAAAGAAGTTCCCATTAGATTGTCAGCTGATTTCTCAAAAGAACCTTTACAGGCTAGAAGGGATTGGCAAGAAATATTCAAAGTCATGAAAAGCAGGGACCTACAGCCAAGATTGCTCTACCCAGCAAAGTTATCATTTAGAATCGAAGGGCAGATAAAGAGCTTTTCAGACAAGAAAAACTAAAGTTCATCACCACCAAACCGTTATTATATGAAATGTTAAAGGGACTTATTTAAGATCAAAAGTATGAACAATAAAATGGTAATAAATACATACCTGTTAACAACAGAATCTAAAAAACAAGTAAGCAAACGAGAACAGAAACAGAATCATAGATGCAGAGAGCATTCTGATGGCTGCCGGGTGGAAGGGGAGTGTGGGGAATGGGTGAAGAGGTGAGGAGATTGAGGAGTACAAACAGGCAGACACAGAATAGCCCTGGGGATGTAAAGCACAGTATAGGAAATGGAGTAGCTAAAAAATGTATATGCATGACCCGTGGACATGAACGATGGTGTGGGGATTGCCTGAGGGAGGGAGGAGTGCTAGGTGCAGGAGGGCAAAAGTGGAAAAATTGGGACAACCATAATAGCACAATCAATAAAATATAATAAAAACTATAATAAAACATTGCAGAAATATTTAAAGTATATTGACTCTCTGCCCCACCTGACTTTAGTGTGTGAGCTTCCATACTTCCCTCTATGCAATTATACAGCTAACTGGATTTAAAAAAAAAAAAAAAACCCAATGGCCTGGCTGGTGTAGCTCAGTGGATTGAGCTCAGGCTGCGAACCAAAGCATCGCAGGTTCGATTCCCAGTCAGGGTACATGCCTGGGTTGCAAGCCACGGCCCCCAGCAACCGCACATTGATGTTTCTCTCTCTCTCTCTCTCTCCCTCCCTTCCCTCTCTAAAAATAAATAAATAAAATCTTAAAAAAAAAACACCAACGGGATTCTGTCCTATCTTGTTGCCTTTCCTCTAGTGAGGTGCTCAGCCTGGGCACTGCTGACACTCCAGGCTGGAGCAGTCTTTGTGGCGGGGCTGTCCTCTGCACGGTGGGGTGTTCCGCAGCATCTCCGGCCTCTGCCCACCACTGCTCCCCCAGGGGTGACAACCAGAAATGTCCTCAGACATTGCCAAATGTCCCCTGGGGTAGGACCGTCAGATAAGATGTAGGACATCTGGTTCATATGCACTATGGGGGATATTTTTTACTTATAAAATCATCTGTTGATTCATCTCAGATTTACCCAGGTGTCCCGCATTTTCATTGGCTTAACCTGGCAACCTACCTGGGTGACAAAATCCTCCCGAGGTGAGAACCAGCAGTATCTCTGTGGGGGGGTTCCCTCGCAGGCCATGAGGCCACCCCCATCCGGTGCAATGGTTCTGGAGCATTCCATAGTACAGGCGTGCCCAGACTTCAGCCTTCCCTTCTCACGGTCGCTTTGCTTGTTGTCATCTGGAGGTTTTCTGCCGCAAGTGAGCGAAACCCCTGCGTGGTCTGGTGTGGACCACAAGCACCTCCCCATTTCTGCACGGCAGGAACCATGGCGTGAATTTGGGGTTCCAGCCTCTTCCCTCATTCTGCTTGTCCCCACCGTCTCATCAGTATTGCAGGTGTCACCTCCAGCCCAGCTGTGTCCAAGGTTCCCCCAGCAGAGCCCCCACCACCCAACTTTCCCTGGTGTTTCATTGGCCAGCACGGTCACACGCCCACTCCCAACCCACCTATCATTGGTAGGGGTGTGGTCACCCTTAGGCCAATCAGGAGCACCCTCGGGGTGGTAGTTCTCATTCCCTAGAGCACCTGTGTGCCCTGTGGATACTGTTAGACCAACGGGGGTTGAGGGACAAGCAGAGAGAGAGTTCTCCTACATCAGACGGTGGCTCCTCCCAAGCCCCATCCCCTGAAGCTCATCAGTACACCCCTCCGCTCCTAAAACTGAGAAACTTCACCTGGGCCTGCCCCCACCGCCCTGCCAACTCTGTGCTTCCCCCTGAGGCTCCCTCGCTCCTGCTCAAACAGGTCAAACTCCATCCTGCCTCAGGACCTTTGCATCGGCTATTCCCTGTGCCTAGGTCAGCGTGCTGGCCTCCTCGTCACCAGGCAGGTCCAGGCTCAGGCATCGCTGCCGCAGACGGGCCTCCGCTGAGCACCCCCTGGAATTCGGCCTTGTCTCCCCATCCCGGGATCTCCTTCCCCAGCGTGGCCAGAGCCCAAATCACCTCACGTACCTGTGCTTATCACCTGTCTCCTCCAGCCTGGACGCCAGCCTCCTGAGGTCGGGGCCTCCACGTCCTGGTCACTGCTGTGTTCGGGGAGCAGCCTGTGACACCAGGTGTCCTCCACTCACACTGACCGAACCAAACACGGCAGAGTGCGCCTCTGGGCACTGGGGGTGTAGACAGTCCCTTACCCACTGCCGAGAAGTCCAAATGCTTGGGAAACACCCCTCCCCGCTTTAAAAAAAAATCTGACCCAAACCGATGTGTATCTGTTTAGAGCCTCTGTTTCCCTCGCTGCTGCAGACACGCACGCACCTTGCCGGAGAAATGTTCCGTGCCTGGGGCTGGGCTCCTCAAAAGCAGAGCCAGAGAGAGGACTCGGGTGCAGGTGGTTTACTGGGTGGGTGATGCCAGGACACTGGGGGCAGGGACTGGCAGAAATGAGACACAGACAGGGGAAAGCCAAAACAAAGGTCATTGTCAAGGTCACTTAAAGGACCACAGGGCAAGGAGGTGGGAGGTGGACTCCTCAGGGGCCTGTGAGAATGTAGAGTGTTCTCTGGAGGAGGACCCTGCACGGCTGAGCACCTGCCGCCTGCCCCCAGGCCCTACCAGTGGGGGCGGCCCCAAGGGCAACGTCCAACCAACTGCTGAACTGAGACTGTGTCTGCCCAAGGCTGAAATCAGAGGTGGCTGAAGACCCAAGGAGCCTGCAGCCCAGGGCGCCCCCATACCATGTGGGAGAAGAGCATAGAACGTGGCGCCTGCACCGAGTTACCTTCCTAACACCTGGAACAGCATAGCGCCCTCACCTCCCCCCACCCTCCTTTGGGACCCTGTGTTCTATCGATGTGGCCCGTGGCTGCATCAGCTTCGTCATGCTGTGAACCGGCCCGATAGTCCGAGGCAGGACAGGAAGAACCCAGGGAAATTCCTTGGCGAGTGGCACAGGGAAACAGACAGATGAAGGCCCGAACTGGCCTCATGCAGCACCCCGACTCACCTGCCTCCTTCTGCCTGCATGGCTGCTCCATTAAGCCTTAAGCTCTCTCTACAGTGAGGTTCAGAGCCTCATCAGATAACTCCAGGGACAAAGCCGTGGGTCCGCTGACCACAGAGACAGAGTTTTGGTCAAACCAGAGACAATATCTAGGCCTCGGCGGTGTTTCAGCTCCAGGTCCAGGAAAACAGGAAAACCAGATGAAGTGACGCCGTGGCTGACATCGGGGCCAGATGCAATGACCGGCGACCCCTACCCTCGAGCCGGCCATCAGTAGAGACCGCAGCCTCGACCTGATATGCTCGTTTTGATGGATAAACAGAGTAAGGGGACACACCTGGAAAACTGGTGCATGGTCTATTGAGACCCTCCCCTGAGACCTCCCCCAACATCCCTGCCTCTGGAAAACAGATGAAAACCCTTAAGACAAAGGACCCAGTGCATGCGCTCTCGCTTTCTCTCTCTCTGCCTCTCTGCGCCCTCGCTCTTCAGGCACGCATCTTCGCTTTCTTCCTCCTGAGCTCCGGCGGTCCCCATGAGACTTGCAACCAGGGGAGCAGCGGGCATCGGCGGCTCGTCCCGGGCTACCTCCCGGACCCGTCCCCAGGGGCCCTCCTTCTGCCTCTGCCACTCGTTCCCTGAGTCCACGCAGTCCAGCCGGCTCCCGTCTTCTGACCCCAGGACCCTCCCTACCGGCCAAGGCGGCTCTCTGAGCAGCCCGCTCGAACCTTCTCTTTGAGTGTAGTTCGTCCTGCATGGTAAACAGACCTCCTCTTGCTCTAGAGGAAGTCTGTTCCTTCCGAAGCCTTTCCTTGCTGAACTCAAGAACCAAGAGTTAAACATCATGGCATCAAAACACGAGTGCTTGGAACTTAAAGACAGATAATTTTTTAAAAGATTTTTATTTATCTATTTTTTTAGAGATGGAAGGGAGGGAGAAAGAGAGAGAGAGAAACATCAATGTGCAGTTGCTGGAGGCCATGGCCTGCAACCCTGGCTCGTGACCCGACTGGGAATCGAACCTGTGATGCTTTGGTTCGCAGCCCACGCTCAATCCACTGAGCTATGCCAGCCAAGGCTTAAAGACAAGATGATCTGATGCTCCCCGGCAATGAATGACTCGTCCCCCACTGGACTGTCGGCACCGAGCCTATTTCGGATTCTGGGTCTGCCTCTTGCATGATGAGTTCCTGGCAACCACTCTCAGCAGCTTCTCCGAGGTTACAAATCCGACAGTGAATCGGACGTACGTGGGGCTTTCGGAAAGCTGGCGCAAATGTGCAGTGGACACCAGGTTTGATGTTTTCACTTACAGGATCAGGGACGTGGGCCTTGGCCCGCTCAGCCCTGACCTCTGTGATTCCAGGTAACCATCACAACGCTAAGCGGACGCCTCATCCTGTTGACCTCGGCACGTGCAGGCAGCGCCGTGGGAATCAGAACCGACAACGAGCGCAAGGCTTGGTCAGGAGGCGGAGGGGTGCAGCCAGTGGGAGTGATCAATAGGACCAATCAAATGCTCAAAAATCCCTCACTAGGTAGTGAGCCAGCTTTTGGTCTTCGTTCAAATAGATTACATCATCAACAAAGAATTAAATCACTAATCACTTGCCAATTAATGTTTTCTTGTGACAACTATTTAGAAGAAAAAATAAATAAATGATTTAGAATCATTCAATTCAAGGATAATACCTACCCTGTGGTGTAGGGAACCGCTTCTTCGTGGCGTGGAAATGTAGCTCAGCCCTCACGTGGAAAACCAGTGGGGAGCGAGTAGCATGCAGGACCACGCCTGCGGAGAGGTTCTCCCGTGGGGAATCAGGCCCGCAGTGCACCTAGGCCGCTATGAGACTTGCTTCTGCTAAAACTCCCTCACCCTGAACGGAGGCAGCAAGGGCTTACTGCAGCTTCCTGCAGTCTGCGCTAAACCTCCCAAGGACGGGGTGTGACCTGTTCAACCGCTTTTCCCCCTGATCTGCAACATCCTTCTCTTTGAAGTAATTAGCAGCATTCTCTCCTTTGTCATCTGTAAACTAGGCAGTCCCCTGCAGTGAACCTGTGCCTAGTAAACAAGGACTGACCTCCATGTAATGCAGCCAGAGAAGCAATAAAGGCCTGTCCAGGCAGGGACTGGGCCCTCTGCCCTCTCGCCCTCTCTCCTTCTTCAGGGAGTGGCCATGCCGTCCCTTTTTCTCCACAGGACTTCCGTTGTCCATGTGCATTTGTTCACAAGCAGCCACAACACACACGGATCCTGCCGGCCAGTATCCCCCACACTGTGGGCCTCGCCACAGGTGTGCGGAGTCTGCTATCTCTGTCCAGGTAAAGACCTGGGGTCTGCAAGGGACGGTTCCTCAGATAATACTAAGCCTTAGCAAGGCTCCTGTGTCTCTATCAACCAGACAGCAATTGGGGGTGGGGGGGAAGAAGAACCAAGAGTCAACATCCCCAATAACACCCCTGTGTTCTGGACTTGATTCTTCTCGTTGTTCAGTGAAGGACCCGCAACCGGTAGCTCCGAAGTGAGCGGGATGTTAACAGCGAGAATTAGAAGGCAGGGTCCATGGGCTTGGGCCATCTTCACGAACGTCCAGGGTCAGGACGGTGGCAGGCCCTGGGCTTCTTTCGAACCTGATCTCCCTCAGCCCTGGGCCGGCCTACGGGATGGGGTGCCCTGCGGTGCCCTTCCTGGGCCCCCGCCTGTGGCCCTCGGCCTGAGGGGGTGTGTCTGGAAGACGCCGCGTAGGGGCACAGGCAGCGCTTGGGAGTCCCAGCCTGCTGCTTGCTGGAGAGCTGTGCCAGCTCACGGAAACCCCAGTTTCTGGTCCTGTTCGCCAAAATGGAAAACAGCTGAAGCACCTACTTCATAGGGTTGCCATGGGAATTCGGTGCAACTTGGCCTGAGCGACAGATAGGAGGGATCGATCGGCCTGCCCCGTGGCAGGGCACCTGCCGGCGCTGTGGAGGCAGGAACGCTAGAAAGCGGCCTGCCACGCCCCTCTTGGAGCTCAGGGTCAGGGGAGGCTCCAGTTTTGCAGATCGACCAGTCTTTGGACAGATGTGGAAGGAGGCGCTGAGGCACAGAGCCCGCTTCTGCTTCTGTGAGCAACCCCCTGCCCCCACCGCCCCAGTGCAGGAGCCTCAGTCCATCCCCAACTCCCACCGCACCCCTTCCGCTGCAGGGGCCCTGCGGCCAGCATCCCAGGGCTCCTAAGGAACCAGGCCACCTCCTGGGTGGCCCGGTCCGCACTGTCACTTTGAAAGTCAGTCTGGAAAGCACAGGCTTGAGTCTGGGTCTTCGGCCCTTCCAGCAATCCTGTACCCCTCCGCCTTTCCGCTCGTGAATCCCTCCGCCGCGTCGGTGCTCTGGAGAGAACTCTGTTCTGCGACAGAGCCCGGGTCCAAGGTTATGCATTCACGGCTGTGGTGCCTGCCAACTGAGGGGTGGGACAGAAGCACGGTTTGCGGGAGCACAGAGAGGAAGGGGAGACGGGCGAGTTTTCCCCCCGGGGGCCACTGCAGACTCTAGCAGCTGTCCGAACCCGGGGTGCGGAGGGTGCTGGAGCTGTCATCGGGAAAAGGGCAGGCAAGGAGCTTGAGGACAAGGACCCGAGAGGCCTCTGCTTCCCCGTCAGCACCCTGTCACTGTGTGTAAACGCTCTCTCACACAATCTCGCCTTAGTAGGGCGGGACCCGAGAGGACCGGAGACAGCTCTCAGAGAGGGGGGCGGCAGCTGCTGGAGCCCGAGACCGGAGACCTGGACCGTGCTTCCCCGTGGAGGGGAGCTGGGCAGCACTGGGGACAGACAGACCGACAGCAGGCCGGGACCCCGGCCAGAGGGGCCGCCCCAGATCTCCCCTGGAGGTTGGGCCGTGGAGATTACGTCATAAAGCCTTCAGGGCAGAAATGAAGGAAAAAGCAGAGAAGCCCCGAGGGAACCACTGCCCAGGGTGGAATCCCCCCGGCTGGGGCTCCACCGCAGGGCATCTTGGAACCCAGCGCAAGCCTGAAGGGTGGTGGGGCGGTCTGAGAGCTCGAGTCTCCAAGGAGAGATAACAGGAAGGAGAGATGACAGCTAAGTTCCCTGGACCGCAGGGCTGGAGAGCCGGGCGGGGAGAGACCCCCGGGGGGGCTCCCAGGAGCGGGAATGGGAGCACAGTGGACATGGAGCCCAGGGTCCGCACCTGCAGTGCCCGCCTGGCGCCCGGGCCCCTTCGTCGCTGGTAACGAGCCCTCCGAAGGGCACTCCTGCGGGATGAGCCCCAACCCCTGTGCCGAGAGGAAGCCCAGAGGCAGAAAGGAGCCTTCAAACCCCACAGGGTAGAACATTTTGAGGAAAACGCCTCAGCTACCATACAACCACTTTCAGGACGCTGCTGAGGTCAAGGAGCGGGATCTGAGGGCTTTCCAGAGGAAGGAACCAGGAGGCCTCCATCCCACCAACCAGAGAAGGGGAGGCCCCAGGCAGGGCAAGGGGGCGGCCAGCTGGGCAGGTGGCCCTGAGCCTGAGCCGGGCTGGGGGGGGACCCAGGGGCAGCCCCAGCTCCAGGCTTGAGATGACAAGGTTTGTGAGATTCCGGTACCTATCCCTCTGTCCCCTCCCACAAACCGGGCCCTGTCCTGGGTCCTTCGGAAGTCCCCCTGCAGGCCACACCAACTCCCAGGGAGGTGAAAGGGGACAGACAAGAGCCACCGGGAAACAGGGACTCTGACCCAGGGCCGAAGAGGCAGACGCTGCCCTGGGCCGTCACTCACGGGGCTCGCTCAGTGCCTGGGGTTGGGGGGGTCCCGTCCCTCCCAGTGCCCCTCACGGAGACCCAGGCTGAATCAGGGGCTTCCCTAAGGGGGGGTCTGTGGCAGTTGGAGTTGGGGGTCGAGAAATGGGTGGGGAGGGCTCTGCCCAGTGGGGAGAGGCTGGGGTGGGGGCAGGGGGGGAGGGAGGGGGTGGTCCGGGCTCCACCCAAACAGAGGTTTGGCAGTTCAGCCTGAGGTCTCTGGATGAGGACCAAGCTCCATGCCCCGTGCCTGACTGGGAAGATGAGTTGCAAGGTCTGGCCCCTGAGAAGGAGCCGGTGGGCGGCCCACAGCTGTGGAACAAAGGGCAGCAGACGGGTGGGGGGACACCAGAGATCCAGGCAGGAAAAGGGGGCCCAGTCAGGGGGTCGGGCCTGTCTGGGGGCTGCCCAGGCCCTGACCTGGAGCAGGAGGAGGAGGAGGCCATTTGGCCTGACAAAACCTCCACACCTGAGGCAGAGGCAGAAGGTGGCCGGCTGGAGAAAGCAGGGCTGGGGTGCCCGGACCCTGCCCTCAGGGGTGGGTCTCTGAGAACCAGCTAAGGCCGGGTGCTGTCTCCAGTGCCCCTTCAAGCACAACAGCTCATTCTGAGGGCACCTCTGGAGGAAGACGCTTTGCAGTAGCTAAGGCAAGGTGGGAGTTTGGGGGGAGGGGAACTGAGCTAAGTCACAACTTAGAAGAGAAGTTCCCAGGCCAGCCACTAGGGGGAGTCACTCGGGACTGAGAACACCTCCAAACCAAGCCCCAGTGCAGGAGGCCAGAGAGGGCCCTGGGGGCCTCCCTCGAAGTGGGAGGGAGGCCCGCCGTGTGGGAGGGGCGTTCGCGAACCTGGAGGAGAAGGAAGACCACGTGATCTGGACGGGGTCAAGGCTGGCGGGACGCGGTGGGTTGCACACTTCCTGGAGGAGAGAGAGGAACCGGGTCGCGGACAGCTTGGCCCCACAGGCAGCGGTTGGAGCGCGCCCCCCACGTAGAGCGCACGGCCCAGCCCCGGGCAGGTGCGAGACAGAAGTCTCCCCGGCACTGGGCTCCTGTCTACAGCACCCAGTCCCCTGTCCCAGCCTGGAACCCCCCGTCTGTGGGAACCACAGCCAGCAAGAAGGTTGTACCCCAAGCTGCCCACAGGGCAGACTCACTGGGTGACCCCTGTTTCATCAGTCCTGCAGATGATTAGAAGGAACTGCGAAACACACCCCTTGGGCTCTGGTTGAGACAGCCAGGCACGTTCGTACGGAGGTTTTTACTGATGTTTGCTCTTTAAAGTGCCAGTGTCCTTGAAATGCAGATCGATGCTTTGTCAATCAGGAATTAACTCAGAATTGTGACTTTCCTTGGCACTCTGCTCATGTGACAAGAAGACTGGGGCATGACAAGAAGCCACCGTCACCCTAGCCCCCTAGAAAGTCACTGGGACACAAGGTTCTGTTCCTTCTTCAAACACACGAAGCATGTTAACGAGAAAATTATTGGACCTTTGGGCAAAGTGTGAGCTGGTTAAGAACACTGAACTAATGGCACTTGTAAACAGGATCTAAACGAACCGAAAGTCCCCTTCAGTGAGGCTAGTAAAATTTCCTACATTTACAAACAGAAGAATAGTCTCTGAGTTTGTAACTTTAGTGACGGAAGTTCATTTTGAAAGCTGAGCGGTAACAGGAGCCTTTCTGTCACAAAGGGCAACGCTACCCCTGAGGTCATGTCCAAACTCCTCACAAGGGCCGGTTGGCCTGAAATCTGAGGGGTACAGGTGGGGGCGCTGGGGGCCGGGGGCGGCCTGTGGTGGAAGGCCCTGGGCTGGCCTGCACCCACTGGGCTCATGTCCAGTGTTTATTCTGGTACGTGCGTATTCATGATGGCTATGTTTTCTGGATGAACTGACCCCTTTGTCATTACATAATAGCTTTCTTTGTCTCTTGTTACCACTCTTCATGTCCACTGTTGGTCACTTCAGTGTTTCCTCAGGAATAACGGGAACCCCCGCCCCCCCAAGCCAGGAGGAAGGCCCATCATGGTGAAGAGCCACCGGGGCCACCCGAGGCCCCAGACAGCCTTGGGGACCCAGGACAGCCCCAGCAGCGGGCCTGAGCGCACAGAGCTGGGGACATTCCAGCGCCTCTGTCCCCTCCCCCGCACCTGGCCCCATCCCCTGCCCCCCCCCCCCCCCCCGGTGCCGGTTCATAGCAACCCTCCCACGGGAAGCAAGCTGGGAACAGGGGGACCACCGCGAGTGTGGCGGCTGCCTCTGGACAGCAGCTTCAAGGGAACTTAAGGGCAGCCTGGAGGGATCAGGGGGCCAGCAGGGACCCAGCCCTGGGCCTTTCCAGAAGCTTCCGTGCAGGTTCTGCTTCCCCGCAGGCCACACAGACTGACAGCCACAGGGATACAAGGACTCTGGCCCAGGGTCGAAGAGGCAGACGCTGCCCTGGGCCGTCACTCAGGGGGGCTGGCTGAGTGCCACGGGGTCCCTCCCAGTGCTCTTCACGACAGAGACCCAGGCTGAATCAGGGGCTTCCCTGAGGGGGGGTCTGTGGCAGTTGGAGTCAGGGGTCTGAGAAATGGGTGGGGAGGGGCTGTGCCCAGTGGGGAGACAAGGAGGCTGGGGCTTGGTGGGTGTGGGGGGGGGGGCGGGGTCCAGGCTCCGCCCAAGCGGAGGTTTGGCAGTTCAGCCTGAGGTCGCTGGATGAGGACCGAGCTCCGTGCCCTGTGCCTGACGGGGAAGACGAGTTGCAAGGTCTGGTCCCTGAGAAGGAGCCGGTGGGCGGCCCACAGCTGTGGAGCAAAGGGCAGCAGACTGGTGGGGGGACATGGTGGAAAGGGGCGGGCAGCCCGGAAGCTGGCCTGGCCATGACCAGTGACCCACTGGGTCCCACTTCGCTCCTACGCTCTGAGGGCGTCGTCCCTGGGACTCAGCGGAGACATGACGCCCAAAGGCCCCTCCACCTCCGAGGCCTGAGCACAGTGATGACAGAGGCCAGGACACCGGGAAGGGGAGCGAGGGCAGCTGGCAGAGGGGCTCCCAGGTTTTCAGGAGGGGGAGCCGTCCAGCCCACCCTCTGTGTGCAGACACACTTCTGTTTGCCTTGACCGTGGCCCATTCGATGACACTCAGTCCTTAAGGGGGTGTGCAAGGCTCCGGTGAGGGGGGGAAATGGGGCCGGAAGCCACAGGGACCGGTGGTGGGGTAGGGGGGGGGCACTCCACCCGGGGCGGGGGCGACGCTGACATTCAACACAGACTGTGGCCCCATCATTTTAAATAAGAAATTTATTGCAAATATAGAAATTGATTCTCTCCATACAGGAATCTTCGAGTTGAGGAAAACAATTTCGTGCCATTCAGTTTAAAACAGGAATTGGGGAAGAGGGAGAGGCAGGTATCAGGAAGAGAAAATAACCGAACTTACCCCCCTAAAAGAAGAAAAGGAGAGGGTTCAGGCCCCCCCTGCCCCCGAGGGAGTGAAGGTCCACACACAGCTAGGGTTCACAGGTTCGTGGCCCAGGGGCGGGGCCCAACTCTGCAGGACCCAAACCAGGTGCCGAGACCCAGGGGCTGGTGGCTCCTGGGGGAGGGGGGGAGGGTAGGAAGGGAGGGATGGTGCGAATGGGACCCCCAGCCCCCGGCCAGCCCTGTGCTTGTTTGGCGAGGGGCAAGGGAAGGGAGAGAGGCCGGGACCCTCCTCCTGCACCCCTTCTCCTCTCCCCACTGCCCTGCAGCAGAGGCACCTTGGGGGGAACACCGGGCCAGCACGGGGTGCGGGGAGTGTAAATACTAGTTCTGTCCTAAAGGTGGGGGGTGTGGGGCTGAGCACAATGGGGAGCCTGGCAGCCTCTGGGGCCCAGGGGGTCGTGGAGCAGCAGTGTCGCCAGAGAGAACAGCACTGGGGTCGGGAGAGCCCTGCCTCTACATGCCCCCCCCCCCCCGGGCCACCTTCAGTCCCCACTCGGGGTCAGATGCCCCCAGGGCTTCCCCAAGCCTTGACCACCCTCCGCCACCCTGGAAAGAGAGCTGAGCTCTACCAGGAACTGCGGGGTGTCGGAATGCTGATGGGGAGCATCCCTTGGAGGACAGTGGGGGGCCCGAGGGGGTCCTTCCAGCCACTCGGCCACTCCTACCCCGCCCTCCCCGACCCCCCCACGGCCAGCGGGCTGGCCCTCCGGCTCTCGTCCTAGGTCCCGGCCTTTAGAGCTCCGCTGCCCACAGCCTCTTCTGCTGAGGGCCACCCCGGCCCCTCCCTCCTCCACCACCCTGTTTAACTTTCCGCAGTGTCCATCCCCGGGGACATGTTGTGGCTGTCCCTTCATGGCAGGGAAGCCCCTTATAAGCTAGGACCTGTCACTCTTGTCCCCCACGCCTGGTCCCCAGCGTGGCCGCAGTCTGAGCTTGCCAGACCCTAGAAGGTGTCCTTCCTTTCCTTTCCTGTGCTTGATCCCCTCCTTAAATTTCCGGGGAGGGGGCCAGGCAAACCACTTCCGGCAAGAGCATCCGGGGCCACCACTCAGCGTTACAAACACAGGCCGGGGAGCCAGCCAGACTCCTTGACACAGACGCTCCCTTGTCTCTTGTGAACAGTACACACGGGACACAGGTGCCGGCCCCAGGTGGGCTGCAGTGAGCTCAGTGGTCCCTCCCCGGGAGGGAGGGGCCTGGCCCACCGGGGTGGCTGGGGAACCGGGCCTGGCCGTTGGTTCCAGAGGCCCCAAAGATCAGGGGTACCTGGGTGGGTAAGGTCGGTGCACCTCCTCGGGCGGCCAAACCCTCGCTGTGAAGACGGAAACCGATCCTTAAAGCTCCCTGAGGGGGAGGGTCTGAGGCTTCTGTGGGTCATCTTCAACAGGAACGGTGGGCCGAGGGCAAGGGGAGGTCCTCACTCCTGCTGCTGCCCGGGGCCCTCCCTGTGGGCGGCTCCACCTCCCAGGAGGCCAGGGTGCCCTCTGGCTTCAGGTCTGCAGCTCCTCCCCCCAGGCTCCTCCCTTGGGCTCCTCCAAGAACTTGTCCACAAGCCCCAAGCTCTTGGCCCCCTGTACTCGGCAGTGTGACTGGCCCCACCCCCACCTGGTAGCGACATCACCAGGCTCCTCCATCTTTGGGGACCTGACTTCTCCATCCGCAAAACAGGGGAGTGCGCCAGAGGAGAGGCCCCCCCCACCACGCTCCCTTTCCCGGGCTGCCCTTCCCTGGCAGGGACGAGGGAGAGACGGGGCGAGGATGAGGGCAGGTGGGACGGACAGGTGGACGAGGGAGACACTGGGGGGAGGGGGGCGGCACTGTGGGGCCCCAGCTCAGAGAGACAGACGGGATGCGGGCGCGGGACGGGGGCTGTGTTTGGGCGGCACCTGTTTGGGTCCTTGGCAGAGCTGGCCCTTTCCCGGAGCGTCAAGAGCTGCTTGTCAGATCGCAATAGAGGGTGTGGGGGGGGGGGGGGGGAGGGGGGCAGGGGCGTCTGGACAAACCGGCACATACACGACAGATGTTTGCTCGGGAAGATACAGGAGTCGTCATGCAAATATAACAGGGAATCCGCTTCCTCACCCCGCCCGCCGGCCGGCCGCTGCGGCGGCTGCGCCCGCTCGCCCACAGGGTTTGCCGATCGGTGTGAGGAGGCGCTGGGAGCAGGTGTGGGGGGTTGGGAGAGGTCTGCTCTGCATACTCGTGCCGACCCCCTCCCTTCCACTGCCCAGAACAGTCCTTTCTTTGCAAATGTCACCCCAAAGTGGGCCCCGGGCTCGGTCGGTCCCCCAAGTGGGTGTGAGAGAGGTGATCAGTTGAGCCCCGACCCGCCCCCCGCCGGCCCTCCACGGTCCAACCCCGGCAGGGAGGTCACTGGCGCCCCCCCCCCCCCCAAGCACACACAGGGGGTGACGCTGGCTTTCCTGGTCAGAGCCTCCCACACAGTACAGGTCTTGGTCCCACCCCAGCACCCACCCTCACCCCACAGTCACACTTCCCAAGTATTAAAAAAACCAACTGGGTGACAGGCCAGAGGTCAGGGGTCTCCGGCAGGGGTGCGAGGAGAGCAGAGTGGGCTGCTCCCCACCCTGAGGTGCGTGTGGGGCCGAGGGGCACAGCGGCAGGTGGGCAAAGCTAGGGCTGTCCCCACTCCTCCCCGGCCTGCCTCCCACCCAAAGGAGAAGGGACCACTGCCCCTCAGCACCCAGTGTTGAAGACCCCACAGTTTCAGGCCCCCAGCCCTGCCCCCCAGCCCACTCCGAGAAGCCGCAGCGCCTGAGCAAGGCCGCTGCGCTCCGGCCCTGCCCTCACTCCCCGCCCTCTACCGCCCACACTGGGAGAGCCCCCAGCAGCCCAGCAGTCCGGACTGCCGGGCTTTGGGTTGCCAAGGCGACAGTGGCTGGCCAGGGACAGGGAGGGGCCCTGCGAACCCAGCCCGCGCCACCCCCCAGCAGGGGGGGGGGCGGTGCTCACTGTTTGTGCTTTGTTCGATGTTGGGTGGGGAGCAGCAAAGGGGGAAGGGCCGTGTCCGTATTTCCACGGAAACACGGGAGCCCCTCAGGCCAGAAGTGGGACAGCCGGGAGGGGCTAGGTGGGAAAGCCCTCCTTCCTCGGGGCAGGATGGGGCGCTGCCCTAAGGGCCCATGATGGGGGTCAGACAGGTAGGAGCTCGGGATGCGGGGGCCCAGGCAGGAAGGCCCCACGCACGGCACACCACCTCCCTGGGGGTCCCCCCCGGGGCATCACAGTGCGCTGCTGCCCTTCCGGGGCGAGTAGGGGTCCTGGAGGCCCAGGGAGCTGGGGGTCGGGGTGTAGAGGCCGCACGGGAGAGGCGGTGGGTCCACCCCGCGCCTCAGACCTCCCAGGCTGCTTGGAAGACTCGAGAAGGGGCTGCTGGGGTGTCCCGGGCCTCCGCCCCTTTCCTGTCAGCAGGGCCCCCCGCCTTTCCGGGGTGCTGGCGTGCCCCCCCCAGGAAGAACCACAGCTCCACGCCCTGAGGGTGTGGCCGTGGGGCTTTCTAGAAAGAGAAAAGCACCCACCTGATTCTCAGGTCCCTCAGCCCCAGGAGACCGCACGGGGCAGGGCATGGTCAGTGAGTGGAGGATGGGGCCCCGGGGCGGCCACAGGAGGTGGGGGCAGCCCTGGGCTGCAAAGTTGGGAACCTGACTCCAGCCTGCCCTGTGGCCCTGGGGTTCTCACCTCCTCTCCTTCCTCTGGGCCTCAGTTTCCCCATCCATAAAGGAAGGAAACGATGCCCCATGCCCGCCTGGTGTTAACCTCCAAGCGACCAATCCCCCAACAGGGGACCTCTCCCTGCTCCAGAGTGGCTGCAGTCCATCTCCGCCCCACGCTCCTCTGCCCCCAAACCTGTCCCTAACGCCAGAGCCCCGGGGCCCTACGCTCCTTCGGCTTCCTCACCGCCCGCCCGCCCCTCCCCGCCCGGCACCCCCACCCCCAGAGTCCCTGGGCAGCACAGTAAAGACTCCTGGTGTCGGTATCGGTGTGTAAACTTTAAGGAGAACGTGTCTTTGTTTTCCTGTCCGTTATTGTCGGGTGGTGGTTGTTCACAGTCAGGTGGTGGTCAGGTGTGTGCGTGGGTGCGTGCGTGTGGGTGTGCGTGTGCGTCCGCTCCTCGGCCTCGGCCCCCTGAGCACCCCCGCCCGGCCGCCCGGCCCCTTCCCCGTGTGCTCCCCGCCCTCCCCCTCCAACCTCACCGGGGGAGGAGAAGGTCACAGCTTCTGCTGGGCCGAGACCCCCTTCCAGTAATCGAGGATGTCGTGCAGGTCCTCGTCCTTGGCGAACTGGACCTTCTTGCGCAGGGCGTGGCCCGCGGCCATGTACACCTCCTCCCGGTGGTGCTTCTTGTAGGGCCGGAAGCGCTCCCAGATCTTGTGCGTGCTCTCCGAGGAGTACTCCGGGCTGGAGGAGTACCCCGAGTAGTAGTGTCTGGGGGAGAGCTGCGAGTAGGTGGAGTCCCGCTTGGAGCGGGTCAGCGGCTTGAGGAAGGACACGCGCTGGCTCAGGCTGTCGGCGCCCTCCTCGTAGTACAGGGCCGGGAAGCTGTGCCGGTGCTCGCTGCAGTGGTAGGCGGGCTTCACCTCCAGGTGGTGGACGCCGCCCCCGCCGCCCCCGCCTCCCCCGCCGCCCCCGCCGCTGCCCGCCGGCACCAGCGGCAGCCGGTCCAGGGGGCTGTTGAGGGGGCTGCCCTTCTCGATGTACTTGGAGTCACCCTTGGCCAGCCCCGCGGAGGCTGGGTGGTCCGGCACGTCCAGGCTGAAGACCTTGGCGCTCTTGATGGAGCCGCTGGACGAGACGCTGCAGGTCTTCCGGGCCACGGCGGCATCGGCGCTCAGCTGGCGCTGTAGCGGGTGGTGGGAGCTCTCTTTGTAGGGGGGCGAGAGGAAGCTGGGCCGCTCCAGCGCCCCAGGGGCGGCTACCGGGGAGGCTGCAGCGGCAGCGGGGAGGGACTGGCACTCGAAGGCCAGCTCAGGGTCCCCGCCACCGCCGCCGCCCCCCAGGAAGGAGGCCGCGTCCAGCTTGAGGGCGTCGATGCAGTTGTTGATGATCTGGTTGACCTTGTCCACCTCCTTGGCGATGGTGGAGATCTCCGCGGCCGAGCCCTGGCCGTTCTCCAGGTCCGGGAGGTCATCCTCGGGCCGGGCCAGGCCGTCCCCGCCCGTGCCTGTGCGCACCTCGATGTAGTTGCCCTTGGTGGCCACCTTGGGCGTATCCAGCCCGGCCTCCAGCCCCTTGGAGGTGGGCAGCTTCTCCCCAATTATGGAGGGGATGGAGGACATGCGGGACACGGGCAGCACTGGGGGCTCGCCCAGCTTCTGGGCGGCGTGGACGACGGACCCGGCCTCCACTTCGGCCCCGTAGCGCATCTCCAGGATGGTCTTCTTGACCTTGACGGACTTCTGCTTCTCCTCCTGCATGCGCCGCTTGCGCAGGCAGTAGTAGACGGCGCCCAGCACGATGACCATGCCGAAGAGGCAGCCCAGGATGGTCATGATGTAGTGGGTGGTGGTGGAGGTGCTGGGCGCCAGGTCGCCCGGGACCGGGTCCCGCGTGGTGAAGGCCAGGCAGGTGTGGTTGAAGCGGCGGCTGTTCCGCAGCGAGGTCACGCAGAAGGTGTACTCCGTGTGCGCCCGCAGCTTGTCCAGGGTGACGATCTCCTTCTTGTTCTTGAGCGTCATGACGTCGGAGAAGTAGCTGTTGTTGTACTGGACCAGCACGTACATCTTGCTGTAGGGGTGCGGGATGATGACCACCAGGGTGGCCGAGGTGAAGGTCACGTGGTGCAGCTTGATGGCGGGCCCGGCGGACGCATCCGTGGTGGAGGAGGCCGGCGGCTCCACCGAGAGGATGTCGTCGGGGTTGAAGCCCGAGTTCTCGTCCGGCTCCCGCTGGGCGTCGGTGGAGTAGGGCGTGGGGTGGCTGTCGAGCCGGGAGGGCAGCGAGCCGTTGCGGCACTTGGCCTGGAGCACGGTGATGGCGTTGAGGCTGTGGTAGGGCCGGGGCACCAGCAGCGGGTAGCCGGCGAACTCGCGCGGCGACTCGCACTGCAGGCGGTCGTAGTTCTTGGTGACGTTGTTGAAGACCACCAGCCAGGTGAGGAAGCCGTAGAGGTCGCACTCGCAGTTGAAGGGGTTGCCGGCCAGCTCGCATACCATGAGGCTGGCCAGGCTGGCGAAGGTGGCGCCGTCCAGGCGGCTGAGGCGGTTGGAGGACAGGTCGATGCTGATGAGGCTCGGGCACTCGGAGAAGGCGGCGGGCGTCACCACCTCGATGAGGTTGTGCTGCACGAAGAGGAACTGCAGGCGGCCCATGCCGCGCAGCATGCCCTCGGTCAGGTTGCTGAGCTTGTTGTAGCCCAGCTGCAGCACCTGCAGGCTCGACTGGCCCAGGAAGGCGCCGTCCTCGATGTAGGAGATCTCGTTCTTGGTGAGGTTGAGGTCGGTGAGGTTCCCGAAGCGGTTGAGCGACGAGTAGAACACGGCCTTGAGCTTGTTCTCGTTGAGCCGCAGGTCGTGCACGGTGCTGTTGATGTGCTGCGGGATGGTCTCGTAGGGCGGCTGGTTCTGGCTGCAGATGGCCAGCCACACGTACCCCTTGTCGCCCTCGATGAGCCAGCAGTCGGCACGCACGGCGCCGGGCCCGCACACGCACAGCAGCGCGGCGGCGCACAGCCCCAGGCGCAGCATGGCGCTGGCCACGCCCCCCCGCGGGCGGGGCTCGGGGTGAGGGGCGCGGAGGGCCTAGCGGCCGGAGGCTGGGGCTGGCAGCACAGTCCTCCCTGGGGCCGCCACCATCTTGGGGGCGACCCCCAGCACAGGGGCCCCAGGTGAGGCAGGCACCGCCAGTGCCAACCGTCGGGGGCCTTCTGGGGCGCTACCAGCAGGCGCTGGGCACCACGGCGGGGCCGGGGCCAGGGGCGCCGCGGGCCCCACAACCTGCTTCCCACGTTGCTCTTCTGCTGGGAACGTGCGCCGGCTCTCGGGGCTTGCCTTCCTCTCCCTCCTCCTCCTCCTCTCCTTCCTCCTCAGGTTCGGGGCTCAGAACTTCAGACGATGCCCATGGAAGACTGGAGAGTGGAGCTCTGAGGGGGAGCAAGTGAGACAGGGGCAGGAGGGAAGAGACCCATCTGTCACCTGGTTCCTGAAAGGCAGCCGGAGAAGGGGGCGACAGATCAGTGTGCAGGCTCAGGGCGGCCCCTCGAAGTCCAGTGCAGGCCCCCAGTCCCTCTCCACCCCCTCCTGCCGGGGTGTCCTCTGTGCCAGTAGCACCCTGGGGTCCCTGACACGAAAGAAGGCAGTGTGGTGGGTGGCAAGGGAGGGAAGGGGGAGGAGGGGCAAAGTCTGAGGACAGCGGGCACAGAAGGGAGACCGGCAAGTTAATGGGTCAGGTGCACACACTCATATGCACTCACGGCCTAGCACACTCAACCCACACAAAAACCCACACGCCCCACGCGATTCAGACTCCACGCCACACAGACAGACAGGTACACACACACACACACACACACACGAGCGCACGGGCCGCACACACGTGGCCACGCACCTGGGCAGGCACCCTCCGATCCAGAAAAGGAATTAAGAAGCCCAGCAAAATGCCTCCTCTCCTCCATGCCCAGAGATAAATAATTCATTTGTTGTGTAACTGCTCTTGTTCCAAAAATAATTCCCTTGTCTTGGATTCCATGGGGGAGGGGAGCAGAGCGGCGTGGCTGTGGGCTCCCCCAGGAAGGGGGGTGCGGAGACTGGGGTCTCCGGCAACGGGAGGACACGGACAAGCTCCCATTGCAGACAGGAGCAGAGCCGAGGGACAGGGAGGGCAAGAGGGAGAAGCCAGACACCCCCCAAACCCACCTCCTCAAAGATGGGGTGGGGTGGCAGGGGAGCCCTCAGGCACGCATACAGGCCGAAGCCGCCAGAATCCCGGGATCAGAGCTCCCCCAGAGAGAGGCAGGGACTTGCCGTGAGTCACACGGCACAGCCTGGGCCAGGATCAAGGCTCCCAAGGCGGCGGCAATCACAAGGTCTGGAGCCCAGCCCACTGGGCCCAATTAGGCGGCCCAAGCACACCACCTGAGTCTGTCTCCACATCCGTAAAGCGGGGACTCGGTCCCTGCCTGGCTGTCTGTGGGGGAAGAAGTGAGGTGAGCTGGGCTGCCCGTGCCCAGGATGCAGATGGGCAGGGGGCAGCAGCAGGGCTCAGAGCCTGCAGGCCCTCATTTTCCAAGCGGGGAAACTGAGCCCTAGACCGGGGGGGGAGGCTTTGTCCAGGTGGCCTGGGGAACCAGACCTAGCCCCGGAGCCAGGTGGGGCCCCGGTTCCCGCCCAGGGCTCCCTCCCCCGACCCTGGGCAGGGGCCAAGGATGCGAAGACGAGGCAGGAGAAGCCCATGTTTGGAGAAAGCAACCAAAGGCCGTTCATAAGAGCCACCTCTGTCTCCGGCCCCTCCTCCCGGGAAACTCCAGGAAGAAGAACGCTTTGAGAAAAAAAAATATTAAACCTTTGTCTTTAAAGTAAAACCAATTTGCAGCCCTAACCCCAGAGGGCTGCTGGGACAGAGGAAAGGGGAGCGGGGAGGGCAACGTGCCCAGAGAAGTCCAGGCAGGGGGGTGTTGTTGAGGTGGCAGGTGACGGGGGCGCCCAGATGACCCCTCAGATGACCCCTCAGATGAAACCTGGCGTCGAGGCTGTGATCCTCAGGACCTGCAGGAGAGGTGGCCTCACACCTCCCAGCGCCCTGCAGGAGCAGCCAGGGACCAGGGGCCGGGCCGGGGTGGGGGTGGGGCGCCGCCAGGCAGCAGGCAGCCTCCCAGTCCTCGGCTGCTGCGCAATGCGGGCTGAGGACTGGAGTCGGAAGCCTGGGCTCCTGCCCCTGGTGGCCGCTGGCTCCTAGGGGAGACTCCCACCCCTCCTGGGGCCCTGGTCCTCCCCTGACCCCACATGCACACACACACACATGCCTGCACACACAGGCGGGGAGGCTGCACTGGAGGAGGCTGAGTCGCCAAGCTCGCCCTGTCAGAGAACCCTCTCCCTCTGCACCTCCTCCAGCTGGAAACGTCTGGGGACCACATTTGTATGCAGGTGCGCACGCAGGTGCGTGCGGCTCGGAGCGCTGGCGCAGGGGGCGCGGACACGCACCAGGAGACGGATGTGTGGGCAGGCGTGAGCACGCACCCATGCCTGTGTGCACAGGCTACGTGCCCTGGTGGCCAGCTACAGGGGTACTTGAGAGTAAACGTGGGCGTGCAGGGGGGCCATGGGGGACGTGGGCAAACGCCTGCCTCTGTGTTGACATGTTTAGCACGTGTGTGTGTGCACACATATGCAATCTTAGTCCACAGATCTTCCCCTGCCCTCGCCCCCTCTCCTCAGATTCGAATTGCTTAAACCAGCGTCCCCCTCAGCCAGCTCCAGGGGCTGCTGGGCGAAGCGGAGCTGCCGGCACCTGGGACAGCCCAGGCGGTGCTGGGAGAGTATGAAAAGGCTGAGGGGGAGCAGAGGGGAGGAGAGGAAGGGGGCCGGGCTGGGGGTGGGGACCGATCCTGTCCCATCTCTTCCCTTCCCGACTCCCGCCACAGCCACCCTGAGCTCTGCCCACAGGAGTCCTCCAGGTGGCCCTGCCTGCGGCCTCTCCCCCATTCCCCTGGTCCGCAGGACTCTCCGCCGTGACTCAGATGCAGCGGGGGAAAGGTCCCCCACCACCCTGTCCCGCGTGCGTCAGCTACCCTGTGCCCGTCCTTGTCCTGGGCTGCCTGCCCACCACCCGTGGAGGCCTGACGCAGCCAGGGAGGGGGTGCGGACGGGTCTGACGGCGGCACCTCTGCCCCAGCCTGCTGTGCACCCACTGAAGGTGTGAGCCAGGGGGTGCTGGCCCGCAGGGGTCTCCTGGGCCCGGGGCTAGGGTCTCAAGGATCATGCCCTTCCCCCGAGCTGAGGGGGCCCTCCACAGCACACACACTAGTGGGAGGAGCAGGATGCTATACCCCCCACACACCTGAGGGGCAGAAGAGAGAAAGGAAGGACAGACAGGACAGAAAAGCAACAACATGGAGACAGCTGAGCAGGGAGAGGCGGAGGAACAGAGGCTGCGTCTCAGACGGAGGAGCCGACGTGGGGCCCGCAGAGCAGCACAGTGAGGAGACAGATGGGGGGGCTGGCACAGGCCGAGACTGAGCACCCGCCGCCCTCCCACCCACCTACCCGGGGACAGGGAGACAGATGACACCGGGCCCAGCTGAGCCACTGAAATGCAGCCTGTGACCAGCGCAGGGGGAGGGGGAAGTGGCAGGAAGCAGCTGCTGGAAGCAGAGGCCTTTTCCGCCCAGGGCCTGGATGGTGCTAACGCTGGCAAGGTGTGGCTGATGGCGCAGTCCCGGCCAGGGACGTGTCTGGCACAGCGCAGGGCTCCTGGCTGGCCTGGCCTGCGGCGGCGGGGGCCAGGGGGAGGGGGCCCTCTCCACCCACCCGCCCCCACTGTGCCGGCTCCTCCCAAACACAGGTGTGGGGGCAATGAGGAACCTCTGGCCAGAGGTGCCCCGCCAGCACCTCATTAAGGGTCCCTCTCTCCTTCTACCACGGAGAGAAGCCACATGGCAAGGCTGGGGGACCGAGGGACCCTGGGGTGGGCCCGAGTCTCGCTGGCTACAGTCCATAGGACACCGTGGGATGGGGGAGAGGCGAGAAGTCAGCGAGCCCCAGCGGGCCTGGGGGGCAGAGCTGAGGCGGGGCCTCAGTTCAGAGCGGGCACCACACAGCAGGTCTGTGTCACTCTGGGTACACGCCCCGCGCTCGGGGCCTCAGCAACGCCCCCTCCCCAGAGTCAGTGGTCGATTTCTGAGCCTTTCTTCTCCAGGTGCCGAAGGCTCAGGGACCCTCAGAATCCTAGCACTTTGGAGCTGGAAGGAGGAGGAGGAGGAGCCCTCGCTCAGCCACTCCCAGCCCTTCCCGGAGGGGAAACTGAGGCCGGCACTGGAGACGGGACATGTTCTGCTGCTGGTGGGTCAGGCTCAGGACCCAGGGTGGCAGCAACAGACCCTGACCTGCCGACCTCGACTTCGCTGGGACCTGCTGCCCTGGCATGGCCCCCGTGAGCTCCCCAGGGACATGGGGCAGGGACCTGTGTCTTTGCCCGGGAAGCGGGATGAATAATCTCCGCCTCTCAGGGCTGCAGTGAGCTAACGTGCATCTTCTCCACACAGGGCTGTGCCCCAGGGCCAGGTGAGGGGAGGGCCAGGGTGAGGTCTGTCCAAATGTCCCCCGGCCGAGGGGGAGGGCAGAGAGGGAGGGGGAGCGGGGGTCTGCCAGGGAGGCCCAGGGCTGGCCAGCTCGGAGACCTCTCCAAACCTCAGTTTCCCCACTGGCGTGCAAAGACGAGTGCTCTCCCAGGGCTCCTCCAAAACCCCGGGACACGGTGGGGGGGTCAGGTATCCTCGTACAGAGCGGGAGGCCCGGCACAGGCTCCACCGTAGGCTCCTGCTCACAGACAGGGCCACACTCCCACGGGGACACTGGGTAGGGGGGTGTCCAGGGACCGAGTAGGGTAGGCGGGGCGTGTTCCAGCCTCCCAGGACTTGAGGCTTAGCCAGGGAAATCTCATCTGCTACCGCCGATAAGCCCCGGCAGGAGCTCCTCCCCGGGATGAGCTGGCCAAGGCTCCCCAAGGTGCCATTGTCGCTGTCGGTGTCCATGCCATTACCCAGGATCAGGAGGCTCGGGGACTCCCAGGACAGGCGGCCACCTCATCGTCTGAGCTGGAAGCGCAGCACGGGTTCAGGGGCCCCAGGGGCCGGCTATTAACACTCTGCCCTCTGGGGCAAAGCCTGCCACTGCCCGGGGCTGGCCACTGGGCCATTCCTGCCTCTGCCTCTGCCTCCACCTCCCCAGGGCTCCTCCGTCAGGCTTCGCTGGACCTTGGTTCCCGCCTCTACAACGGGGTAGCTATGCCTTCATCAACGAGCTGCTGCTTGGTGGGTGACACATTGGGATTGCAGGTGCGGTGAGCCCCAGCTGCAGGGCAGAGAGAAAAATGCATGGGAAGAAGCACGCTGGAGGCGGAGGGTCCTTGGGTCGAACGCTGGGCTGTGTGATACAGGGCGCACACATCAGCCCCTCCAAGCTTCAGTCTCCGCACCCGTGAGACAGGCTCGGCTGGCCCTTGCCCAGAGGCTCATTTGTGTCCGGCATGTGTGTTCCTTGAATCTTGCACCACCCTGCACGGCTGGCGCTGTCGGCCTCATTTTACAGATGAGGCAGCTGAGGTTCTCTCCTTCCCCAGCTCCCTCTACATAGCTGGGCCCAAGGCAGGGACTGGACAGGCGTGGGCTGCCTGGTGGGTTTCCCGCCCCCTGAGACAGTGCCTCCCGCCCTAGCAGGGCAGTGTGCCGGCGCGGACTGTGCACAAGCCGAGAGAGACTTCAGTGTCTCCACCAATCAGGAGGTACTTGTTCCAGGCCAGCTGCGCTCCTCAAACCCCGACACCCACTCCCACCTCAGGGCCTTTGCACGTGCTCTTTTCGCTGCGTGAAATGCCCCACCCTCACCCCACCATATACACGAACAACTCATTATCCCATTCAGGTATCTGCTCAGCCGCTCCCCCAGCCCCACCCTTCCCTGACACCGAGTCTGAGATGACCCGCTGGTCACTCCACCCTGCCTTTGGTCCACCTTCAGAGCTCTCACCGCTGCCTAATAGCACATTTAGTTCTCTAGGATCACACCCTCCCTGCCCCGGCCCAGGCCCATCATGCAGTCAGAGCAGGCTCCGCCCTCCTCACTGCTGTGGCCTCCAGGCCTTAGGCACACCTGGAGCCTGTACCCGGGACAGGATGTGTGGGACGAGAGCTTAGAGCTAGGGACAGGGTGCTAACTATCAGAGCGAGGGACCCCACTTCTGTTGGGGTGCCCACACTGTGCCAGAAGTGTCCTGAGCCCTCCTTTTAGCCCCATGACCCCCATTTTGCAGGTGAGGAAGCCGGCTTGGAGAGGTGCAACGACCTACCCGAGACCACACAGCCAGGAACCTGGAGCAGCCTGAGCTCTTATAATCGTCCGACTTTCCAGAGTCCCTGCGGAGGTGGTCTCCCCCAGACTTGCATACCTCCAATGGCAGGGATCTCAGCACCCATCTGAGGCTACTTAGTGCCTTCTTGACCAGCTCCGACTGTTAGAAATTTCTTCTTCTATTACAGGGCCAAATCTGGCTCCGCGAACCCCTGTGCGTTAGCCCCAGCGCTGCCTGGGGCCCCGGAGAACACAGCCAACGGTGCCCCTCGAAGGCCCTTTAGATGTCTGCTAACCTGCCACCTCGTGCCCCTGCTGTCGGCGTGTCCAAGGGGCACAGCCTCACGTCCTCGCCTGCTCTTCCCACGCCATGGTGTCCCGTGCCCCACCCTCGGGCCCCACTGCCCAGGGCCATGCTCGGTGTCAAGGTCCCTCCGAAAAATGGGTCACCTGGCACCAAGCATCTGTGCCGTGCGGCCTGAGCAGTGGTGGGCCCCAGGGCCCCACCTGTCGGAGCAGCGTGAGCGTGCCAGCGTCGTGTCCTCACCTCACTGTCCCAGATGCCAGCCAGACCCCTCGCACGCCCCGCCACGCGGCTGCGACGCCCGCAGCACGTCCTCTGTTTGGGTTTCACCGGAGGTGCCGGGTGTCTGCCCGCCCCCATTCAATCACGTCTCGTTAGGCTCATGCCTTTGTGCCGGCTGCTCCACCTCCCGGGGGAGCTGGGTGCTGCCCCCCCAATGCCCGGCTCTGTGCCGCCCTGCACCGGGCAAGCGGGCCGCACCCGAGTCCGCATACTAAGGGAAGAGGGAGCAGGCCTGCAGCGCACCCCTGGGGCAGGCGGGCCGGCCAGCTGCATACACACTCACCCACGCTCCATCCACACCCACACACAAACCGCACACCTACTACATGCCCGGCACCGCACGGAGCACCCACTTACCCGAAGAGCTCAATCAATAAGGAGGGCACCGCGCCAACAGCAGCAAGAGCTGACGGCGACGGGGGTCTGCAAGCCCCCGGTGCACAGCGCCCCTCTCCAGCCCGGGGCCTGGGCCCACGCAGGGGGCGGGGCTACAGGCAGTTACGCCACACTGAGGGCGGCTGGCTGTGCGACCTCGGGCAGGTCAGTGCCTTACCCTCTGGGCCTCAGTTTCCTCATCTGTTCGGGGAGGAGAGCTGTGTGCACGTGTCTCTGCCTTACTGGCCCGGCCCGAAGCCTTCAGTAACTGCCGGCTGGGTCACCCCCATGCACTCGGCGGGCCCCCGGGCCTCCCCTACCCCCAGGGGTGTCACGTCTGTCATCAGCACCTGAGCTGTGTCTAGGCCTTAGTGGAAGGAGGTAGGCAGGAGGATGGAAGGGTGTTTACCAAAAGGCTTGGCCTTGGAAACCACCCAGCAGCCTGCCAATGGTTTCACAGATGGCCGAGGTCACGCGGCCCACTCCCCGGAACCCACCCCCAGCCCCAAGAGGCCCAGCCCCCACCCCATCCACCACTAGGCACTTGGCAGTGTGATCCTCCTGCCCACAGCCAAGGGTGAGCGGCATTAAAAGTCCATCTCATCGATCTCCTACTCCCACCCCAGGGGTCATCTCTAGCTTTCCCAGAATCCTCCAGGCTAATCAGATGACTGCTTCTCCTACCTGACCCTTGCCTCGCCCACCTGACTCCTGCCTCCTCACCTGGCCCCTGCCTTCCTCACCTGACCCCTACCTCCCCCAACTGACCCCTGTCCCTCCACCTGACCCCTGCTTCCTCACCTGGCCCCTGCCCTTCCCCCACCTGACCCCTGTCCCCCCACCTGACCCCTGCTTCCCCCACCTCCCCCACCTGACCCCTACCTCCCCCAGCTGACCCCTGTCCCTCCACCTGACCCCTGCTTCCCCCACCTGACCCTTACCTTCCCCAGCTGACCCCTGTCCCTCCACCTGACCCCTGCTTCCTCACCTGATCCCTGCTTCCGCACCTGGCCCCTGTCCCCCCACCTAACCCCTGCTTCTGCAACTGATCCCTGCCTCCCCCACCTGACCCCTGTCCCCCCACCTGACCCCTGCTTCCTCACCTGACCCCTGCATCCCCCACCTGGCCCCTGCCTCTCCCACCTGACCCCTGTCCCCCCACCTGACCCCTGCTTCCTCACCTGGCCCCTGCCCTTCCCCACCTGACCCCTGCCTCTCCCACCTGACCCCTGCTTCCTCACCTGACCCCTGCCTCCCCCGCCTGACCCCTGCTTCCCCCGCCAGCCCCTGCTGGCCTCTTGGTCTCGGCTCCAGCAAACCCCAGGCCCCCACTCAGCTGCAGCCCCGGGCTCTACTCACCAGTCTCCACTGGACCCGCTCTTTCACCAGTGCCTGCGCACACGCGGCTGCCTCTGCCTGCATGGCCTCCATTCATTCATTCAATAAACATTTATGGAGCACCTACTATGTACTAGGCGCCAGCTAGGCCCACCCTCCGGCTCTGCCTCCTCCACCTGCTCCTCCTGCAGGGCCCCACGGGGTGAACACTGCCCTGCCTTCCAACATCCTCAGGGCTGACCCAAGGCCGAGGGACGCAGCAGGGGCCCCCCCGGGAGACGTGGAGGCCCTGGGTGGTGGGGAGTCGGCCCCATCAGAGGCAGCCTGGGGGGCAGAGGGGTGCACAGCCCCGGCCAAGATGGAAACGGTCGTGGGCGGGGCCTAAGTGCATCTCCTGGTAATCCTCAGCACAGCCTTACTGTTACCCCATTTCTCAGGGGTGGACACTGCTCCACGGGGACCTTCCCTGGCACTGGGCGCTGGGTCAAGAGGTGCTGTGCAATCCTGTTTCATCTGGGCAGTCGTTTTTAGATGCTTTTTAAAATTAGTTGCTAATGTTGAAAACTTGGGAGATTTTATTTTTTAAATCCCCCTTTCTGGAATCCCCTGGAAACCCTGGGACACGTGGCTGCCAGGGATCTGCGTCCTGTGGGGAACAGAGTGGGGGGGCCATCAGGCCCCAAGGGCCCGCCCTCCTCCCTGCCTCCCTGGCTGAGATTCCCACCCGCCCCTGGCCCCTGAGGTTCCAGGCCAGCGAGAGAGGAGACCCCAGAGCTGGGACGGTTAGAAACCCAGCCTGTGTGTGTGTGTGTGGGGGGGGGTCCCATGAGCCTCCCGGACTGGGACCCAAGGGTGCCACCATCCCTGCCTCACTGCTTTGGTGGCCCTGGGTCTTTGGGGGGGGGGCTCAAGAGCTCTGTGCTGTATCTACGGGTCCTTGGTCCTGAATGTCTACTGAGTTTTGGTCCCTGTGGTCACCAGTTCTGCAGAACTTCAAGCTGCCCTGCCCCATCCACAACCCCTGCAGCTTGGCCCCATCCAAGCAGGCCCACTGGGGTGGGAACCCCAAATCAGGGGAGCACCCAGATGGCCCCCCACACCTGCCTGTTACCCTGGGGGGTCCTGGCTCTCCAACAATGCTGCTGGGGTTTCTGGGTCGCATTTGGGGCCCCTGTTGGGGTTCACGGGTTACTCGCTCCCAGGTACAATTCCCAGCCTGTCTAAACTGCCCGCTGGCCTGGGCTGAGGTTCCAGCCAAGACTGGCGTGGACACCAGGCCTCAGGCCTCGGCTACCGGAGCCCCAGCCCAGGGCAGGGCCTGCAGCGAAAACGGCTCTTGGGGCTCTGGAATGGCCCCTCGCTCCCATCGTTCTCCCCACAGACTTGGGGCTCTCCTCGCTCCGCTCACCTGGGACTCCCGCCTGTCTCCCCCACTGCCTCTCCAGGCCCTGGCACCCAGGGCCCATGGACCATCGGGGCCACAGCCCACCAGGACTGACACAAGCGGCCACAAGGGGTCGCTGTCCTGGCACTGAGACTGGTTTCTCTGGGGCAGGGTGGGGGCAGGCGGGGGAGCCCACGGAGGCCTGCAGCTGTGGCACTGGAGAACAAGGAAGCTCTGTCCCTGCAGGGGACCCCAGGAACGCCCCAGAGAGGGCCGCCCCACGGCTGCGGGCCGTGCAGACGCCATCCCTCGGGACTGGCGGCCACCAGGTCAGCGCGGCCAGTCCCCGGAGGCCGGCCCTCCCTGAGGTTCTCCTGGAAGGGCGGCCACATTCCGCTCAAATCCCAGCTCTGCCCCTGAACCAACAGCATGGCCCTGGCAAGCGGCTCCTCTCCTCTGAGTCTCAGCCTCCTCTTCTGTAAAATGGGCCTGGAAGGGCACTCACTGCCTCGGAGGGGCTGGCTGCTCCCGGGGGGGTTATGGTGGCTTGGATCCCCGTCATCCACCGATGAGACGGTGGCAGCAGGAAAGGGGTGCGGTCTGGCCCCTGACAGGGTCTTCCCTTCATTCTGGAAGGCAGCACACCCCTCTGCGCTTGTCCCTGCCCCCTCTCATGGGTCTAGTGCCCCCCAGGACCTGCTCCCCACACCCCTTCAGCCTGGTCCCCAGCCTCTGTTTCACCCCCATTGCCAAAGCGCAATGGCCGCCATAATTAACGGATTATCTCAGCGTGACAGCTGCGGGCCTTTGAAAACTGGGTTGAATAACAAGGTCCTGGCATACGGTGCTTTCTCTCTCCGGCTCCTGCTCGCTGGCTCCCTCGGCCTCCCCTCTCTCCACCCTCACTCCACCTTGCTAGGCACGCACATGTTTCTTCCCCCTTCCTTCCTCCAACACCTTCCTCCTCCAGATGGCAAGGGGGCAGGCTGGGCTCTGCTTCCCCTGCCCGGCCTGCTCTCTGCTGAAGAGACAGGTGGGGACTGACCCTCCCGGGCCCTCCTCGCACCTGGCGCTGGAGAAAGTGCTCGACACATGGGACTTCTGTAATTTCCTGACAACTGCCTTCTGGGACTGCGCCTACCCCTGGCTTTCCCCCTGGCCCCCCAGGCTGTGCCTCCTCCAGCTCCTTTGCCTTCCCGGGGGGTCCTGGTCCCAGCCCTCTGCTCTCCTCCTTCAACCCACCCCCCATCTCATACCCTCTTGTGGCTTCTTTCATCAACCTGACGCGCTGCACACCCCCTGGCCACTGCATCCCGGCTGCCTCCTCCCTGGCCACTCATCCACGTCCACTACCGGGCTCACCTTCCGAGCCCACCCGTGCCCCGCCGCTGCTTCTGCCCCCCGTTCCCAGACCAGCCAGCAGCATCCACAGCCGCTCAGCTCCCTGCACCCGAAGTTCTGTGTGCGTACCCACTCGCTGCCCCTGCTCTGCTCCAGCCTCCGTCCTCCGCCTCAGTGAATGTCTCCGTCAGCACCCTCGCTGGTCTCTGCCTCCAGTCTCACCAGGATGAGCAAGCGCAAGCATGGAAATCTGAGCGTGGCCCTCTCCTGCTCAAAAGCCTTCACTGGCTCCCTACTGATCAGGGAAAATTCCAGCAACAGAGCCCTGCCCATGGGGCCTGCGGAGCTGCTCCTGCTCTCTTCTCCTGCCCTCTTGCCCCCCCTCACCAATTATAATGGCCTGGCTGGGGTCTTTGGGGGGGTCCCCACAGCCCCCTGGGCTTTCTCCATTACGACCGACATCACAACTACTGCTGGTACTCCTGGACTGAGTTCTCCGAGGAAGGGCCCGGATTCTCCATTACAGCCCAGCACCAGGCACCCAGTGGGTGCTCAACAGACACCTGTTGGTGACTGAACATGACAGAGGCCTGCTCTCCCCCTTTATAGATAAGGAAACCGAGGCTCAGAGTGATTGATGACTTGCTCAAGATCACACCGTTTGTGCAAGACAAAACCAGGATTTGAACCCGGGTCTGTGACTCCAACGCCAGTCTCTTCCACTCCCTGCAGAGGGCCGTGGGGGGTCAGCTTCTGCACAGACCTTAAGGGACTTGAACCGAGGTAAGAACTGATGAGGAGATGGGTAGCTCCCTACCCAGGCTGTCATTGTCATGACCTTGAACTAACCACATGACTCCCAGGGCCTCAGGCTGCTCCTCTGTAGGGTGGGGAGGAGCCCCGCCTCACTCCCCATGTCAGAGGGTCCCTGGGGGGGCCGGAGGAAGCCGGTCCTGCCAACGACATCTGAGGGACCCCCAGCGCCCCTCCAAACCCCTCTGTGGCGCCCTTGGCAGGCACTCCTCGGAGCTTGGGGGCTTCCTAGGATGGGAGATGTCCCACAGGGCGGAGACCCCCACTTCAGTGAGCACTAGTGAGAGAAGCATGGGGGCTAGGGGTCAGATCATGACCTTGGGCAAAAAACTCCCTTCTCTCAGCCTAGCCGCCCCCACCTGTGAAGTGGGCCCCGAATGCCCACTCCTGAGGGCTGCAGCGGGGCCAGGCAGGGAGTGCCAGGCACAACCATGGCCACGCGCTCCCACAGGAGCGTGGTCCTCAAGCGCATCCCAGGGAGAGAGGAGAGAAGGGCGTGGGACAAAGCAGGACGAGCTGCTCTGGACTCTCCCGCCTCAACAGCCCACAAAATAGAGCTCACACCCCAAAGTGTAGCCCTTGGGGCCCCCCCTCCCTCTCTAAGCTCACACCCCACGACACCCCTTCCCGGCCTAGGGAGTGGCGAGGTTGTCCGTCTGCATGTGCCCCCTGGGCCTCTGCTCACGCTGCTCCTGAGCCTGGGGTGCCATTCCCACACTTCCCCGCCCTCTGTAGCCCAGACCTGGTGCCTCCTCCTCCAAGAAGCTTTCAGAGATTGCTGCAGGGAGAGTGGCAGCTTCCCTGCTCTACCCCCGTCCCCTGGTCCATCCTCACGGAATCTGGGAAAGATCCTAGGGATCGTTTCACCCTAGCTCTTCTCCCCCTGCTTTACAGATGGGCAAACTGAGGCACAGCTGAGGGACAGAAGCTCCCCAGGGACGTGCCTGAACCCAGGTCCCTGCTGCTTCCAGCCTGGCAGACAGCTTCCCTCCTGGCTCTGAGCTGCTGTTCAGCCCTCGCCTGTCCTCCCCGAGTCCCCCAGCCCAGAGCTACCTGAGGACAGGACCCTCATCTTCCTCGCTGCTCCCCCACCCTAGTGCCTAGCCTAAGGCCTGGCGCATAGTAGGCACTCAGTAAATGTCTGTTGAATTGAATTGCGCTCAGGACAGCCAGTCGTCTCTGCTCTGTAAGAGAAGCATAGAGTTAGTGGAGCTGTTCCCGTGGCGACAGGGGCGGGAACCAAGCTGGCAGGGGGAGGAGTCTGGCTTCCCAAGGACTCTAAGGGCCCTGGGAAGGAGACGGTGGGTCTGGGAAGCTGGAAAATTCGGACTTAGATGAGTCCGAATTCTGTCCCAATGGGCAGTATGGCTCTGGCAAGCCATGCCACCCCTAGGGCCTTGGTGGCCTCATCTGTCCAGTGGAGATGACACTCCAGCCCCTGGGGGCTCCGAGGACCGTTTGCGATGAGGACTCGAGAGACACCAGGCACACAAACAGTGACTTCCCCTCCCGAGCACTGTGCCCAGAGGCTGACCCACGAAGTCGGGTGGGCAGTGTGCCCAACAAGGAAAGGCAGGAACAGATAAGGAAACTGAGGCTCGGAGAGGGGGGTGGCTTGCCCGAGGCCTCTCGGCCCATGCGCCTGATGCCATGCCGCACCCACAGTCTCCCTGCAGAGCCGGAGGGGAGCGAGGCGTGGCAACCAACCCGGGACAAAGGCGCAGGTGGAGCCCACCACGGGGTGGCCCGGCCCAGTACCAGCCCAGGCCCAGGTACCAGCCCAGGCGCAGCCAGGGCTGGGAAGGGACAAGTGAGAAGCCATGTCCTCCCTTCCCATTGCGGTGGGCTCTGAGTCCACAGCCCCCAGCGGGTTCAAAGCCACACCGAGGTCTCCAGGCTGCAAAGGCCTGGGCCGGCCTTGGTGTTAGCATAGACCAGCAGACCGTAAGCACACAGCCAGGCCAGCAGGCCAGGGCTGTGCCCCAGCAGCAGGTCGGGGGTGTGTGCCCCTAGCCATGCCCCACGGTCCTCTCCCCTTGGGCCTCGGTTTCCTCGTCTGTCAACAGCATGCTGCCCCATGACCACGATGCCTCCGGTTCTTCCCCCAACACCCTGTCATTCCCTGACCCAGCCAGGCAGAGGGGAGGGAGGCCCTCGGCGCCCCGGCCAGAGACCTGGGGAGGAGAAGGAAAGGATGCAGGACGGGCTCACCCAGGGCCGGCCTGGGGCAGCCAAGCGAGGGGCTTAGCCACGCCCCTGCTCATTGGCTGGAGCCAGGGAGAGGTAGGAAAAGGGGCCTAGACCCCAGCCATTCCCTCATTCGCTCCCTCAGCCATTCCAACAACCATTCTTTCAGCACCTCCCGCCGCAAGCTGAGGACTTCCAGCCAAAAGACAGCCCCAGGTGGGAGCTCCAGTGGGGGAGACGGCGAGATAAACAAGCACCCCCCCAACCCCCACACTCGGCCCCCATCTGGGAGGGCCGACTCCCGAGGCCCATCCCAGCTTGCATCCAGGGACCCTGGAGAGAAACAGGGACAGGGGCAGGGAGGGCCATCTTACTCTCCCTGTAAACCCAGGGCCCAACACGGCGCCCATAAATGTTCACGGACTAATAAGGCACCATGAAAGCATAAAACAGGGCGCCCGCCCAAGCACAGGGCTGTGACGTGGGCCTGGGGCAGGGGGAATGGCGGAGCGGGGGTGGGGAGGGCATCTCACTTCACCCACCGCCAACTGTGTGCCAGGCCCGCACACTTAACACACAACAGCCACGCTGTTACAGCCACTTGAAGGACGAAGAAAGGACGGCTGGGAGAGACTGAGGGGTGCACCCAAGACCCTGACGCTACACAGTGGCCCAGCACCCACTGCTCCCCAGAAACAAGACAGGGCTGGTGCACAGAAACTCCCAGCACAGGTGCTCCAAGCACCCCAGGGTCGATGTTCGCAGAGTCTGGGACCACCGCCCCCAAAACCAGGCGCAGGGGAGGGGTCGGTGCCCTGCTTCCTCATCAAAGCCTCCAATGAGCCCCGGGTGGCAGACAGACCCTCACCCGCCACGCAGAGAAACTGAGGCTCTGAGCGGTGATGCGGACCAGCCGCAGGCCCGTCATGCTCTGGAGGCCCTCTCTGGTCCGTGCATGGAGGGGCCCTCTCGCTGGCTGGTGGTCCCACCTCCAGCCCCTCTGAGATCCACGGGCAAGGCATGCGGACGCTGCCCCAGCTGGCTGGGCGACTTGGGCAGGCACCCGCCCTCTCCCAGCCCCAGCAGATGAGTCCCAAGACCCATCTCCTCTGCCCCGCCCCACACAACGGCAGCAAGGAGCCGAGGGGCAGGCTGCTGAGAGACGCCCCCTCTACAAACCGGAAGTGCAGCCCACGCTCGGGTTTAAATGTAGGGGAATTTAATTGTCACTCTTATACCATCCTGGGCCTTCCTCAGCACTCCTCTGCCCTCTTCTCCGGCAAGGCTGGGGCAGGTGTCGGAGGCACGGCTGGCCCCCGTGCTAAGGACTTGCCGCCCATTTCGTCCTCAGGACCCTAGGAAGCAGGCACCATTCTTGTGCCCACTCTGCAGAGGGGGAAACTGGGGCTCAGAGAGATCCGGTGACTCGTTCGAGGTCATACAGCAAGCCGTGAGCGCACTCAGCCATGACACCCACTGAGTGTGTGTTCAGCCCTCTGCGGCACCGCCGGGGTCCACCGGTTCATTAATGCCCACCGGGCCCTCGGTTTCTCCGACTTCCCGGAGTATGAAATATTCACATTTCCATCATCAGCGGCTCACATATGCCTTTCCAAGGCCTTCAGAAGCCCCATTAATCATTCAGACACACCTGCATATTCATTAACTTCCGAATTAATACAGAGTCCCTTATTACTTCGGGCCTGCTGCCTGCATTAAAGACATTCGACTTCATTCATTATTCAGCTCCCTGGGTAAACGAGAAATCCCTCCTTCACAGAGGGGGGGGGCGCGCCCAGGCCCTCGCCCAGGCAGGCAGGTCTGCTCCCAGCCCAGCTGCTGTGTGACCTTGAGCCGGGCCCTTGCCCTCTCTGGGCCTCCTGTTTGTTTACCCGGTAAAACCAGGCAAAGGACAGTCTCTCGGCACCACCCAGCTCCTCAAAGTCAACCCCGTCACGTCCTTCTGCAGGCTCCGGCACCCCTTCCCTGCGCCCTGTCTTTCCTGGGTTCACGTAACTCTCTGTTCTCCGGAAACAGAGGCCCGCCCTCTCTGTAGATCCTCCCCACCGGTGGCCTCCACTCACGCCGGGGCCTGGGCTTTGCAGACAGTGGGCCTCGGGCCCTGGCACCAGCGCATCACCTCCAGGACGTCCCCGGTCCCCCAGGCTAAGCTGGCTAGGACATGCCCCGAAGCAGAGGCCCCTGACCCCACAGCCCGCGAGGGCGGGCGTCGGCTGCAGCACGCACGCAGCCATGGCAGCAACGATGACAGCGATGGCGCCCCACCTTTCCTGAGCGCGGACCGGGCCCCAGGCCTCTGCTAAGCCCCGACTCCCCCACCCTTCTCAGAACCACCTCTATTTTACAGGTGGGAAAACCAAGGTGGGTGGGGTCCAGGCGTCTCCCAGGAAACGCTGGTGCCAGCGGTAAACCGGGTGTCTCCCACTGGGGGTCCTGAGCGCCTCACCCTCACCCGTGCCACCCGGAGGCAGGACCCTCGGGTGCTCCCTTGCCCTAGCTCCCTCCCTCCCTCCCTGGCGGTTCCTCCGTGTGCCCACCCTGCCTAATGGAGCTGTGTCCACACGTTCCCTGGCAGACACCTGATCCATCTCCATGGCGCCTGGCGCTGAGCAGGCCCGCGCATGAGGCGTGAGGATGCCGCCACCCTGCCGGCTCGGACATGCCCGCCGCCTCCACCCCTCGGCACCTCTGTGCGGGGCAGCTCACCGCCAGCGGGAGCAGGCCAAGCCCCCGCCACCTGAAACTGCTTCGCTCCCCGCCCAACCGGCTGCGTGACGGCGGGCCCGTCACCAAACCGCTCTGTCCCTCAGTCCCATCATCTGAATCACACCTGACTCTGCCCTCTGCCTCATCCCTCCTCCCCAAGCCACCTGACACCTGTCCAGGCCACACACCTGTGCGTCCAGGCCACCAATGGCTCTTATGTGAATTTGGCCATGGCCTCCCAGAACCTCCTGGCATCGCCTGGGTTTCTCCCCTCTGCTCGGCTCTGCTGCCAGACAGCCTCTCAAAACACCATCTATCATGCGTCCACGGGTGGCCCGCTCTTAACGCCCTTCCAGAAGCTTCTGTGGCTCCCGGACTAAAGCCAGGAATCCTCCTTGAAGATCGAGGCCCCACAGGACCTGAGCCAGCTGTCCACGCCAGACTCTTCCTCTTGCATTCTCCCCAAGGCGGCTCCCCACTCTTCCTGCAGTCAATGCCCCCATTCCCGTCTGACCCCGTGACGGGCATCTGTCCCCCACAGCATCGGGGCCGCCCTGCGGGCACAGTGCATCCCCCACTGCAGCCCCGGCCCCCGGCACGGTCGGAACAGCAGCCCTGTCAGGCCGGGGCAGCAGCCCCCACCCCCAGGCGTGCTGCAGCCAGTGCCACGGGGAACCCGGCAGGCCGCAGGGAAGGCCTCCCCGGCCTCCGTCTGTGTGCAGACACAGCCCCGCGCTTAACAGGATGGTGAGTCGTCCGACCCACCTTTCTTCTGTTCTTAATATATTTACAAAGGCTTTATTGTTTATTTTTAGAGAGAGGGGAAGGGAGGGAGAAAGAGAGGGAGAGCGACATCAACGTGTGAGGGAAACATCGATCAGCTGCCTCTCGCACGCCCCCAGCTGGGGACCTGGCCTGAAACCCCGACAGGGAATCGAACCAGCTTTTGATTCGAAGGCCTTTCAGCTCTAGGGCCGGCCGGCACTCATCCGGCTGAGCCACACCAGCCAGGACAGACCCATTTCTTAAATGGGGGGACTGAGGCCCAGTGTGGTGAAGCCACGTGCCTGAGAGGGGGCAGAAGAGGCTGAGACACACCAGCATGGAGCTGTGGAGCTGTTCCGCCCTGCGTCTCACTCCAACCCCCCCTCCCAGGTCCCCTGCTGCCGCCAGGTGCTCTGGGTGAGGGGCTTCCCCTCCTTGGCTCCCTTGCCACTAAGGCAGCAAGGACTCCAGCCAGGCCCTTCCCACGTGGGGCTCTGGCTTCCACCCGTAGGGGTGGATGAGACACCTGGGGGTCCCTTCTGCTGTAGCACATGCTCCACATGCCTGTGGACCTACTATGCACGAGGCCCCGGGCTGACACACCTGGTCTCTGGCCTGTCTGGGGGGACCAGGAAGGGCTGGGAAACCCAGGGTGGAAAGGGACTGGGAGCACACTCGGGGTTTGGGCACAAGAAGGGTGCGAGTCCCTGCCTGCTGTCCCCAAGGGCGCCACAAGGCCAACGGAAGGCCGGTGCCGCTGACCCCCAGGCACCCAAAGCTGATGACCACCTGAGAGGGCTTGGCGTCTCCAAGGCCCTCCTGCTACCCGAGGTGCTGGGGACCCCTGGGGGGGGCTGTACCCTGCCAACCAGACAGGCACCCCACGTCTGATGAGCCCCTGCTGCAAGCCCGGCCGAGGATTCCCGGCACCCAGGGGCGGAGATGAAAGTGAGCGAGGAACTCGCCGGCCAGCGGGGCGGGGGGGCTCAGGCAAATGGGAACCCAGTGCACACCCACCGGAGACGTTTGCCGTTTAAGGAAACCCTCCTGCAAATTGGTTTGTCAGATAAATAACCGGTCTCTAATATTTCTTCTGAAATAACTAAGTTATCACAGATTGGGGCTGCTTAAAGCAAGGCAACATGCCTGGGCTTCTGGGGATTTCACCACCACACACCCGCTCTGAGCGTGGGGACCGCAGCCAAGTGTCCCGGCCCCCGGCACGAGGGACCGGCTCTCAGTCGGTGCCCAGGAAATTCCGGCCTCACAAACTCCGTCGGCGCCGCGGCGTGGAGGCTGCTGCCTGTGGGACCCCCGCCACCCCAGGGCCCCTCGCTCGGGCCCCTGCAGACCCTCTGGGGCACTTCGGAGAAGATCGGAGCCGGCAGCTCCCTTAGCATGTCCACGCCACTGTCGTGTGACGGGCAGAAACGGATGCCGGAGACGGCAGGGGCCTCACCTGAGGCCTCGTGGCCACACCCCAGCGCAGCCCAGGGTGCCCCTCCAAGGCCTGGCCCCTAAACACAGCTGCTCCTCTGGGCCCTGTCCCTGACCTTTCTGCATCTCGTGGCCTCATGCCCTGGGCACCCAGAGCCCAGCCTTTGCCTGCTGGACACCTCCACAGGAGCCCTCAGATGCCCCAGGCATGGCCAGCCCAGGTGTCATCCATCATCTCGCCCAAGCCCACTCCTGCCCACACGTCTCCGGCCAGCCACGGTTACCACCACCCCACCCGCCTGCTCAGGCCTCGGGTCCCCACTGCAACCCCAGCTTCCCGCCAGGTGGTGATGATTAGACCGGCCACCGAGTCTGCCATCTCTGTCCTCGAAACGTCTCCCGGTCTGCCTCTTGCTCCCCACCTCACCAGGACAGGCCGCCCTCTTCGCTCCCCCCGCTGTCCACTGTGGGCTCCATCCCCTCCAGCCCCTCAGCACGGCGGCCGGAAGGAATCTTCCGGAGGGCAGCTCTGATGCTTCCTCTCCTGCTCTCGACCTTTCTGGGGCCCCCCGAACCCCAGGGACAGAGGCCGAGATCCTTCCTGGCGTTCGGAACTGCCGTGAGGTGGGCCCATACCTTCTCGCCTCCAGCCCTGGCACACGGCTCCCCGCATGTTCCCCGCCCACGCCAGGCTGCCCAGCCCTGCGCGGACACACACCCTCCCCTCTCCCTGCCGCTCACCACCACCAGCTTCAGCTCCAGCATCACCTCCTCCAGGAAGCCTGCCCTGACCTGAGGCCTGGCTTCACCACTCCACAGCACCTTCATGTTCTCTAGCAATTAGTGGCATCCACCCCCGCCCCCCCGCAGTCACCATTTCCCTTCCTGAGGGCGAAGAAGGCACCCTCTGTGCCCAGTGCCAGCAGAAGGCTGGGGTGTGGGAAAGTGAGAAAGCAGAACCCCACAGCCCCAGGCATGTCATTCCCGGAGGGCCTCTGTCCCCGCCTACCCACCTTCCCACACACCAAGTGGGCTCATCACTCATACTGGTGAGAACAGCGCCTCCCAGCTGCTGCTTCTTCTTATTGTTGTTGTTGTAATTATTGTTGTTATTATTTTAAAACACATATGGCATTTTCTTTTTTAAGATTTTATTTATTGATTTCTAGAGAGAGGAGAAGGGGGGAGAAAGAGGGAGAGAAATATCAATGTGTGGTTGCCTCTCTCACGCCCCCTACTGGGCACCTGACCTGAAGCCCAAGCATGTGCCCTGACTGGGAATCGAACCAGCCACCCTCTGGCTCACAGCCTGCATTCAATCCACTGAGCTACACCAGGACTATTATTATTGTTGTTGTTATAACAACCCTCAGAGCATCGACCAGCCCTGCGGCGCCTGTGCCCACGCTGGCCTCAGCCGGCTCGGGCAGTGTGGTCAGGCAGGTGCCGCGAAGGCGAGAGAACACGAACAGAACCCTACCAGGAGCCTCGCTCCATGGGCCCCGCTTACGGATGGAGAGACTGAGGCTCCAGGGCAAGCAGCTGACCTGGGGCTGCACAGACGGTGGGGGCCGAGCTAGGGGCCTGAACTAGACTCCTGCCCGCTCTCCCCGCTCCAGATCCAGGAGCTCACGAGCAGAGGGAGGGGCTGCGTTCACGGAGCACCCTGGGTGGGGCATGTCAGGTGTCTGGGCACGTGGGCATTCAGGCACCAAGTCTGGGGGCCCAAACAACCGGGACTCAGACCCTTGCCCTGTGCCTCCCCCCAGCTGTGTGGCCTCGGGCAGGCTGAACAGCTTCTCTGAGCAGCTTTCTCCTCTGTCCCCGAGGGTGGCAGGCTGCCCTGCACGCCTGCCACCACTGCCGCGGCCACACGTGGCCAGCGACTGGGAAGCATCTCTCGGGCAGGGCTGTGGGTGGATTCTCTCATCTAACCCGCACAGCAGGCCCACAAAAGGTGGGTTCTGAGAGCACCCCCATTTTACAGGCAACGAAATGGAGGGCCCACCCAAAGCCAGGCCGCTGTACGTGCAGAGCTGACTGCACAGTGCTGGGTAGAGACTGCACAGGGGCCGAGTCCTCGCTAATGATGCTCCTTCCCGGCTCAGACCTCCCTTTAATCCTTCAAAGGCATCCTGAACGGGCTGCCCTCCCCCACTGCATCCCAGCCACCTGCTGCGTCCTCCCTGCCACCTCCAGAGTCCAACCCTCACTCTCTGCCGCTCTCTGATCAAATGCCACCTCTTCCACCGCCCTCCTGGTGCTCCGTCCCCTCCCTCCTTCCCGTTGCTTTGCCACCACCCCCTAGTGCTCCCCTGGCAGGCGCAGCAGTCTCTTAAAGGAGACCGGAGACCCACGTCCAGTGACCCTGCCTGCGCCCATGCTCCACGCAACCGCCAGAGGAAGCTTCCCGAAGCACAAGCAGACCTGTGGGTCGCTGCCCTGCTCAGAAGCTTCCGGCGCCTCCCTGGTCCTTATCCCAACACTCAAGACCCCTCGTGATTCGGCGTGGCCTCACCTCTGCAAATCTCTCCTCCAACACCCCCCGCCCGGGGACCGAGGATACTATCAGAACAAGTCACTCCTCACCCTGCACACACGTGCACATCTATGTAACATGCATGCACACACATGCTCGCCACCAATCTCTGGCTCCTCCTTCGCTTGGGCCCCTGCCTCCACGCCCCACACCATCACCAGCTTCCCACCCCTCCAGCGTTTGACCCCAGAACAGCACCCAAGAGAACTCCCCTCCCCACTTCCCCAGCTCTCCCCACCCTGCGCTGTCTGAAATCCGACATCCACACCCGGTTCTAAATGCCCGCGAGCCCCGTCTCCACTTCGTGAATGCCACACCTTAGGCAGGACTCCAAGCCGCCTCCTACAGGAAGCCCTCCGGCCCAACCAGGTATCTACCTTCCCCCTTGGCTGCGGGATCCCTGATAGCACGGACGATTCTCGTTTGCCCCAGGACCCCAGCACCTTGCACGGTGCTCGGCCCACATCAGATGCTTTAGAACAGTCTGCTCGATAAACTCACTTCCCTCCCGAGCCTTCCCGGAGCCCCTCGGATAGAGGGAACAAGGTCATTCGCCAACAACAGCTAGCGTGAGTCCGCCCCCTTGTCCCCACCTTCACTGGCCTCCATGGCCCACCTGAACTACTACCGTGGCTGCCCCCCTCACCTGTCGGCTGCCTCCTGTGGGGTCAAAGTAAAATCCTTAGCCTGTCCCGACTTCCTTTCCTCACTCTGCTGCTTCCGGCCCTGCTGTATCTGCCCATGGAGTGCAGCCTCCAAGGCCCTGGAGGGCAGGACCCCACTTATCCCTCCCAAGGTTCCTAATACCTACCACAGGGCAGCAGTTCAAGTCTCCTTGAACAAGCCAATCAGCGGGTGAGTGAGTGATGGGCTCAAGCCTACACTTCTGCCTGAGCCTCAGTTTCCCCTCTGCAACTGCGCATCGCAGTCCTTGCCTTGCCTCCTTTGCAGGGGGGGTCTGAGGGTAGAGAGCAAGCAACAGATGGCATCAGCCTGGGAGTGCTTTCAAAACAGGAGTCACTACACACCTGGAAGGGACTTTTAATTCCAAAGAAATGACAACCAAGGCTGAGTCTGTGCATCTCCCTCCCTCATTCACCCAGTGCCGTTCCTCAGCGGGGCAGGTGTGGGCACCCACGGCGGTCAGGACAGGTGGCGGTCAGGACAGGTGGCGCTGCCTGCAGGAAGCTACGGCTCCAGGGGAGGCCTGCGGGAGGCCAGCAGCTGCAGGAGGGCGGAGGAGCCGTGGGATGAGGGACAAGGCGGCCGAGGCGGGGAGGGGCGTCCAGTAAGGTCTCTCAGAAGGAGGGCCACCCTCTGGCCCACAGGAAACGACGGGTCCCCAAAGAGCCAGGTCACCTAGCCGAGGGGGCATCCCCCGCCCCAAAAGCCAATGTCATCTCAGATGAGCAGTGTCATGGAGAGGACACACTATGAGGCTGTGTCCCCATTTTACAGATGAGGACATCGAAGCTCAGCGTGCTAAAGCAACATGCCCACAGCTCTTGGGCAGCAAAGACGGTGGCCTTTGGGCCTCCTGCCCCTCTGAGGCCCCTGGGGAGGCTGGAAACAGTTTCTAGAACATTCAGCCGTTCAACTAAGGGCCCAGTTGACCCAATGGCTTCTGGGCCAGCTGCTGCCAGACACAGTGAGGAAAGTCATGGCCACAGGACACAGGGGCCACAGCTGGGGCTGGAGAAATTGCCACAAGCAGCCCAAGCAAACCCCCCAGAGACGGAGCTGGTTACCCGGGCTGCCCTGGGAGACGCCGAGATTCCGGCAACTGAGCTGGGCCCGGGCAGCCCTCCCTTTAATGCATGCAAATGAAGGGCATAAATTTCTGCTTACTTAACTTCACAAATGTTAACAAGCTCATAAAAAATAAGTTATTCTTCCTGAGCTCCACAACACCATTCGTTTGTTTAATTTTGTTTCACCTCCCTCCCCAGCCCGCTCTGCGAGAGAAAGGAAAAGCTGCCGATTGGGGGGTTTCCCTGCCAACCAGGCCTGCCTTCCCCCTGTCCAGTCCCCAAGGAGGCTGGAGGGAAAACCCCCAGACCAGGAACCAAAGGCCCAGGGGCGAGCCCCGCACCCTCCCCTGCAGCTGTGTGACCTTGGGCTCTGACTTGCCCTCTCTGGTTGAATTGCCTGGTCTCCAGAGGGAGAACTGCAGTTGCACCCCGCCTGCCTCTGGGTGGGTGTGAGGATCGAGCAAGATAATCCCAGCAAAGTGCTTAGCTCCCTCCTGGCACAGAGCAAGCCCTCAATAAATGTTAGCCCTTGCTATTATGTAAAGGAGAGTTAAATACCAGCCCCCACCATCACCACCACCAAGTTAATCCATTTGTAGAGTTTACCTTGTGAGGTAAGCTGGCAGCTCCAAACACAGCCTGAGGATCAGTTTTGTTAACAGCGCAGCATTGCATACAAATCCCAGTTTGATGCCATCAGGTAGCCCCTGAGCCCTGGCATTTACCACAGGCCCCACCGCACCCTATTGCCTCGCTGGGCCCAGAAGCACACCTTCACGTGACCTGGGCTCTGTGGGTGGATGAGTTCGCCAGGTCCAGTGTCTGCACTCGTAGCTGATCTCACTGAAGGCTTCGTTATGCCCAGCTGACAGGTAAGGAAACTGAGGCTTACGGAAGGGCGGCCCACAGTCCTGGCCCATTTTCTCTCCTGAGCCTCTGCTCCGCCACACCAGCATAAGAGACGCCCCCTGGGCACACGACAAAGTGCATGGCCCATTGGCCAAGAGGTTGGAATCTATGGGCTCCACGTGTTCCGGGACCCGGTGGGGAGCCAAGCAGGAGCCAGGACCTGCCGGAGCCTCGGTCTTGCCCAGCAAGGAGCACGCCAGGCCAGGGTGGCACTCCTGTGTGCCCAGCCCTGCAGAGCCCGGTGCTGGGGGCTCCAAAAGGTGTGGGGGGGAAGGGCTGGAGCTGGCACATTTCTCTCCGGTCCCCTCGGTCTCCTCCACCTTGCATGCGCCTCTAGGAATGGCCGTTCCTGACCACAAACTGCACCTCGTTTGCGGCGGCACAAGAAGCCACTGAACAGGTACCGCAGGCTAGGACCCACGCCGGGCCTTTCCTTGGCGCGCCGGTCAGAGCATTGCACCCATTTTCAGACAAGAAACTGGAAGCACAGAGAAACTAAGCGATTGTCCCAGGACCACACAGGAAGAAACAGAGCAGGACAGACTGGTGGACGGACCAATGGACAAGGAGGGAGAACACACCGATTGTTGGGGTCCAGGTGAGGCCTTGGAGGGGTGCAGGCTCAGAGGGTGAGAGGAACAAGGTCGGGATGGAGGAGGAGGAGGACCGAGCCCAGGACCTGTGGCCAGGGAAGGCAGCCCGACAGTGGCCAGTGCCGCGGGCTGTAGAGGTGGCCCTTCTGACAGCTCTCATTGCTGCACCGCTGCCGCTGCAGCCCTGAGAGCCCCCGGCTAGCCTTACGGTATCGCAAACTCAGGCCGCTTCCCTCTTCCTCTCATCCCTCTCAACGAGCCCCCTCCGTGCCTCTACCAGGCAGGCGGCAAACGAAGTGTGGCTCCCGGCGCTTCAGGGCTTTGCCCAAGCTCCCACCAAGCCAAAAGCACCGAGTAGGGACTCGAACCGAGTCTTTGGACACTCTCATCCTCTCCCTCCAGAAACCACCAGCTGAGGCGGGGAGAAAGGGTGGGTGGGGCCAGGGCCTGGGATGGGCGGGGCCGTGAGAGGCAGGGGTGGGGCCTGGCAGATGGGGGCGGGCTGAGAGGAAAGGCTAGAGCTCGTCTGGTCCTGGTTGCCCTAGCAACAGGACTAATTAATTCCAACTCCAGCTCCATCTGTGCCTTGGCTGGATGGGTGGTTTGGGCTCGCGGGTGTTTGTTTTCAAGAAAGGGGAAAGGAGCGGGAGGCACTGGGAGGCTGTGGTCCCTGGGGGCTGGCAAGGGGCTGACACCACCCCCCTTCACACGCAGCGTCCCCACCCCCAGAAGGAAGAGGCAGGCTCAGCCTCCGGAGACCACCCCAGACCTCCCCCGCAGAGGCGGCTCAGCCCAGCCCAAACAGCGCCTGTCACAGACGGCAGACAGCAGTGCCTGTGGTGTGTCCACACGTGTGCACACACACGCACACACCGGGGAGGACCCGGACTCCACGGTGAGAGAAGTTTGGGTTCAGATGCCAGCTCAGCTCTCTGAGTCTCAGTTTTCCCATCTGCAAAATTGGCAGCACCACTGCCCCCGAAGGGGTCTTAGGCATGCTAGAGGGAGGTCCCCCGTGCAGGGGCCCCTGCCGGGTCTTGTCTGTCCTGGGGGAAGGCTTTGTGGAAGGTGCTCCTGGTCAAGGAACTGCCTACACGGTGCCCAGAGGGTGGCACTTTTAAGGACTGGATCGGTGAGGGAGACGGAGACCCGGGCAGCAGCCCCAAGGCTCAGCCAAGTCCCGGTGGGTCTCGGGAGCCAGAGGAAGCGTTCTGGGTCTTGGCCCAAGGACAGCGGGAGCCAGTGACGTGCTGGGGAGCTTATACCAATGACAAAAGGGCACAGAATGAATTGGAGAAGCGAGGGCGATGGCCCAGGTCCAGGATGGGATTTGGTGCGGGTGAGGGCCTCAGTGGGCAGGCAATGGGGGGCTTGGAGAGCAGAAGTCGGGGGCCTCCAGGACGAGGACAGGAGACCGGGGGTGCAGGTCAGAGACGACGCCCGGGGTCTCCGTGGGTGTCTGAGCAGTGGCAGCGCCCACGCTCGCACAGAGGGCCTCAGAGAAGGGACGATAGGCCGGGGTGGAGGAGGAGAGAGGAAGAGTTTCGTGCGGGACGAGCTGAGTTTTAGGGGACACAGGAGCACCCCGAAGGTCATGTCCAGTCAGCAGGCAGCCAGGCCCGGTGCCCAACGGCCGGAGGCAGAGCACAGCAGAGATGGAGCCTCAGGCATCCCGGGCACACGGCTGCTGGGAGGAGGCAGGGGCACAGGCTCCGCCTCCAGAGCAGGGGCTGAGAGTCCAGCAGGGTGGTGGGGGATCGCCCCTCAGGGACAGGTGTGGCTGAGAGGCAGCTGCTCCGCCTGGCGGCACTTGGAGCCAGACCACCCGGGTTCAAATCCCAGCTGCTACACCTCATCGCCTGTGAGATCCTGAGCACGTCATTTCCTTGCTGAGCCTCAACTTCCCCATTTGTAAAATGGAAGTAAAAGCAATATCTCCCCAGAGGTATGAGGAGGGCTGTCCCCCTGGAACCCCCAGATGAAGCCCCAGAGATGCAGAATCTCCGGGGACCTGCTCCTTTGTGGAGCATCTACTACACGCCAGGCACCTTGAACGTGTGACAGACCACACAGAGGGGCGCTCCGGGAGGAGGGGCCTGGAGCCAGGCGGCCCCAGGCCGAACCCTGGGCCCCCTGCTGACTGTGGGACGGGCAGGGGGTGGGGCTCGCCTCCCTCAACCTCAGCTTCTGCGAATGTGCAATGGGGGTACTGCCGCTGGTCCCACCCATGGCTCCCGGGATTGTTGTGAGTGTGAAACATGAAAACATGTCAAGCATTTGTCACCTGCCTGGCACCAATCACTGTTGTCACTGCTGCAGCTGTCACTGCTGCTCCTCCCAACAACGCAGGCGGGCGGCAAAGGAGGAGGACGAGGGCCTCTCCAGCCCTGGCGTGCAGGACCTGGGCTGGCTCCCATCTGCTCCCCTGGCCCCTCCCGCCCTCCCTCCCTCCAGCACAGGGTCTGGGTCTGAACCCTGCCCTGGCCACTCCAGGCTGTGCGACCTTGGGCAAGACACCTCCCCTCTCTGAGCCTTAGGTTCTCCCTCAGAAAAAAATGAGGAGTCCCCTCCCTCCGCCACCCTCTGAGAGCAGAACGAGGTGCCCAGCCCTGGGACCACCCGGAGCAGGCACCCAGTGAGTGGGAGCAGTCACGGTAGCAACTGGAGGGGAAGACTGGGGGCCAATTGCATGCAGACAAGCACTCAGAGTGGGGTGCTGGGGAGATGCCCCCACTGAGCCCCACAAGCACCCGCCCAGGGCTGCAGCCTGGGTACCGTGCCCCCACACTCCCCCACCCGGGCCCCAAACTGTGCCCCTCCATGCTCACCCCGCACCCTGCCAACCTCTGCGGCAGCCACGTGTGCCCCTACCCAGCCCCCGTGACCAAGCGGGCCGCCCCCCACCTCTCCCTGCTCTGCATCTGCTCAATTAGGGAAACTGGGGAGCCAGGGAAACAAAGACTTAATTTCTGAGCTAATCAGCCTGCCTCACACTAATTACCATCCTCCCAGGGCAGTGGGGCAGACTTCTTGGGGGAGGCGGAGGGGGCGGCTGGTCCCTGGAAACAACACCTCCTCCCTCAAAGCCTGAGCCAGCCCAGGGAGGGTGATGGGGGGGGGGGAACCACGAGGCTTGAGCAGGTGAGATTTCGGGTGGGACTGGGTGCATGTGGCCAGAAGCAGGGGACACAGCAGGAAATGTGCCTGAGGTGGTGTCCCCTGGGCTAGTCCCACCTTCCCAGGGTTCCCTTCCAAGACTCCTGCCCCACGGCGGGGCACGGCGGGGCGCGGCGGGGGGCGGAGGGGAGGCAGACCCAGGCTGTGGGGAGGCCCCTGAACAGATGCCCCAGTAGGTGTCCAGCCTACGGCTTTGGCAGCGAGATGGACAGATGGACACTTTTAGGCTAGAAAATTGAGCAGTGCTCAGAGGGAAGCTTTTGGATCGCGGCATAGCATGCGTGTGTGAATGTGTGTGTTGCACGAGTACACGAGCGCACAAGCAAGAGGGCTCAGGACTGGGAGCCGGGAGGCCTGGGTCCAACTCCCTGCTCAGGCGGGGGCAAGGCCCTGCCCCGCTGAAGTTCAGACTCTGCAGGGGACAGTTGGGGGCAATGGTGTCTACGGTCCCTTGTCCTTCAACGCATGCCCTGCCCAAGCGCCTCTCCGTGGATTACCAAGGGCACTCAGCACAGCAAGGCAGTTAGGAGGGTGGCTCGTGAACCAGTGTCCCAGGTTCAAATCCTGGTCTCACCACTGACTTGCTGTGTGACCACAGGTAGGATCCTTAACCTCTCTGGGCCTCACTTTCCCCATCTGTAAAATGGGGATAAGCTATTTTGTTAGATTCTTATGAGGATTTCATTTCTGTATCGGTCTTGGAAGAGTGTCCACCACATGGTGTTACTTAAGTGTTGTTTAATAAAAGAAATAAACGGTTCCCTTTGACTATACGGGCAGTCTGAGAATCGGGCCCATAGAGGGTAAAGGGCAGAGCTGAGACTCAAACCCTGGACTCAGGATGCAACAGGGAACCTGCTCAGCAAGAGGACCCGCACCAAGGTGGGTCAGGATGGCCCCCACATGCCCGAGGACAGATGCCTGGGGTACGGGGTGAGGGGCCCCGCAAAGAGCCAGGGTGAATCCCACATGGGTTAAGACAGGGGCATCCATGCATTTGCAGGGCCCAGGGACACGGGGGAGGGCCCTGCTGGCGATGGGATGGGGCGCAGCTCACTGCTCCCCGTTTCATATCCAGAGGGCACGTGTTGGCTCCCCAGTCAGAAGGTGGTGTACACACTTACACATTTTCTACACACACACTCTCCGACCCACAACACACACACACGTCACAGGACACACACGCATGCTCGCCCAAATCTAGTCCCTCTGCCTCCTTGTGGGGCCCCGGGGAGCCATGCGAAGGCCGCTGGGAACTGGAGGGCAGGCCAGAGAGGAAGAGGGAGGGGAGCAGAGGTGACATGGCCACTTTAGGCCGGCCCAGGCGCTGTGGAAAGTGACTGCGCTGGAGCCCAGAGCGGCTGGACCGGGCTCCACCCTCATTCTGGCCACTCGCTGCTGTGTGACCCCGGCCGGTGACTCTCTGGGCGCCGCCTGCCCGTGGGCGTGGCGAGTGGACGAGGCCCTGAGGCTCTGACCCTCCAGCTCAAGGAGGCCAAGGCCCGGCTCCCACCACCTGCCACGCCCCTCTGTGTCTGCAGCTGCCCTGCAGGCCCAGGTGGTCTCTAAGGCCTGTCCCTGGCCCCCTGACACCCCAAGCTTCCCCTGAATCCAGGGCAGAACGTCCGGGTCAGCTGCCATCTGGGCCCAGCCAGTCACCCAGTCCCCAGAGCCCCTCTCCTGCCATCGACCCCAGCACTGACGCAGAGAGGGGAAGGGCAGGGCGGTGACAGGGGATAGCAGGCATCCGGCACGGGCCTGTGGGGAAGAGGATGGGTGCTGTCTTCCTGCGTCATCTCCCCTCGCCCTCCTAGAGGCCCTCGGTCCCATTTTACAGGTGGGGAAACTGAGGTTCAGGGAATGGTCTGCTAGAGCCATGCAGCCACCGAGGGCATGACTAAGCTGGGACGCAACCCACGCTGCCCACTGGGAAATGCTTCAGCCCTTTGCACACCCTGTCCAGCAGGCACTGGGCGGGGGGAGGAACCGGAAAGGCAGACACACCCACATCTCCTGACCTGACCCCATATCCGGGCCTCAGGACTTCTGGGATGGCCGCTGAAGCCCTGCCCACCTGCTCCCACCACCGGGAAACCCAGCACGTAGTCGGCATTTATCGAGCACGCCCTGCACGCCAGGCGCAGCGCTAAGCACCATTTCATTCCCATTTTACAGACGAGCACACTGAGGCACACAAAGGTGAAAACACTTGGCGTGGGTAGAATCAGGAGTCGAACCCAAGCCTGGGCCCACATGCTTGACTGCCGTGTCACCCCACCTGACAGCCCCAGGAGTTCCTCCACTGTGACCCGCTACCCGCAAGCCAGCACCCCGGTGCCAGGCAGCCACAGGCAGGCCCCACTCCCGGAGGCTCCGCACAGCTCAATCTTCTGGGGCACCTGCTCTCTCCTCTGCCAGCCCCTCTGTGGGGCCCATCTCCTCCCAGGAAGCCCGGGGCCCTTGGTGAGCCCCCCACCTGTCCTTGAGGCCCAGCCCTGGGTAGCAGGGGTAAGCTCTGACCTCCCACAGACCTCAGGCTGTGTCCTCCAGGGCAGGGTCTGGGTCTCGGCCTGAGGCCCAGAGATGGTCTGGGGTTAGCCAGGGTCACACAGCAAGGTGGAGGGAGGGAGGAACGCTTGTTTGCACCTCACAGCTCAGCGCGGATCCCACCCTCCCTCCCGTGCCCGGGAAGGTTACAGCTGGGCGGGCTGAGCAGCGGCCTAGTGCGGTGGAGGGGTGGCGGCATGGGTTTGAGGCAGCTTCTAGAACTTCTCAGGCCTTACCAACCATGCAGCCCCCGGCAGCCCTGCGGGCCTACTGTGTACAAGCACTCCTCCCTCCAACCCGCCCCCCAGGAGCCGGGCAGGGCCCAGGAGGTGTCCCCAGTTCGCAGATGAGCAAACGGAGTCCAGGTGCGCGGAACCACTCAGACTCGGGACCCACCCTGCTGTGTCCTGCCTCCAACCGCAGACCAGTCCCTGCTGTAGTCCCGCCCCAAACCCAGCCCCTTCCCAGTCCTCAGGGACTGCCTCTTCCAAGAAGTCTTCCCAGAACTCAGGGAGCCTCCATGCAGTGGGACCATCCTCCCGTACATGCAGAGAGCAGACTGAACCCCCAAACCCACAGAGCCCCCACCTTGAGACGAGGGCTCCTGGAACTGGGGTTCTGCACCCCCAGGCCAGGGCTCCCTGAAATCAGGGCCATGTCCCCCTCGGACTGACGGTACCGGTTTGTCCCCCACGCCCCTAAGACTAGGGGCTCCCTGAGGACAGCGTCATCACGCTCTCCTTCCTTCAGACTACAAAGTCACGGGGGGCCAGACCCCCTCCTCCCGCCTCCGGCCCCTCCGCTCACGCAGAGCACAGACTCTGCCCCAGGGGCACGCGAGCAGGACCCCCACCCTGGCCCCTTCCTCTCCCTCCTGGAGCTCCTCCAGGCCCGCCCGTACCAGGCGGCCACCCTGCCCCCAGGCCTGCCCATGAATCCCACCTCTGTTGGGCGCCACAGACCCCCCTTTCTCCTCCCCAGACAAATGGGGTGGTTGAGCGAGACACTGGGGCAGGCGCACACACAACGCCAGATCTATTCCCTGGGCGAGCGTGGCCGCCGGCAGCGGCGGGGGTCGGGGGCGGCATCCAGGCTCGGGGGGAGCAGTCTATTCATTCCACAGCCCCTGTAGGGCCAGCCTCTGAAATCGGGGCCACCCTGGCGGGGCCGGGCCCAACAGCCCACTCTCTGGGCACACCCACCCAGGAGCCTCCATTGTCCCCAACCCCCCCACCCCGCTCCCTGGCACGTGCAGGCAGGAGCCCCAGAGCCCGGGGCCAAACCCCTGCTCGGCTCTCTGTAGAGGACGTCCCCAAGCCTGAGAGTGGCCATCTGTGAAATGGGTGTGCGGACTCCCGCTCTGCACGGGCGGCAGCAGTGTGACGGTGCAAGGGGACCCAGCAGGGTGTCCCCGGACATCACCCCCACTCAGCTCACACCAGGTTCCCCCTCTCTCCTCTCTCTCCGATCTTCCCTCTCTTTCTCTCGGGGAAGGGGCGAGACGGCACAGGCTGGCAGGGCAGAGAACGGCCTGTCGCCACCCCTTAGGATGTCTCCTCTTCAGAGATCAAAACCTCAGGTCCCTCCAGTGTGGGCGGCGGGGCCTCCCAGAGCCCGGGGGACTCGGCAAAGGCTGTTTTTCCCCCCTGGGAGCCAGGCCTGCAAATCGAAGCTCGGAGCCCACCGCCTCCCAGAAGCCAGCCAAGATTAGCAATCCAGCCAAGACATTACCCCCATTTCACAGACAAGTAAACTGAGGCACAGAGTGGTTAAGTCATGTAGCTAGGGTCGCACGGCTAGTGGGCAGCTGAACTGATTTCTTTTGGCGATTAGGCTGCTACCCAAAGCTCTTCCTTGTGGCAGGAGCCTTCCCTACTTAAGAGCTTTATCCACAGCTTTGCCTCTGTGTTCGGAAGGAAGTGCAAACCCTCCAGGCTGAAATGCCAGGCTCCCCCCAGCAGGGTGGGGTGGTGCAGCAGAAAAAGCAGCTGACCTTCAGTCAGCCCCCTCTGGGGCCCAATGTAGACCCGCCACCTACTTCGACCTTGGTAAATTGAGAGGTAAATTGGGAGGCAATTCGCCAGGCCTCCCAGGACCTGCATTCCTCACGGATAGAACAGGAATGACAAGACTGACCTCCCAGGGTGGACGGCCAGGTCACCACCCTTGCAATCACTACATACAGATTTATTGAACATCTACTATGTGCCGGGCCCCATTCAAGGCGCTTGGGACAGAGTAGGGAACAAGACAGGAAAAGCTCTTTCTTCAGGGAGGTGACACTTGACAGCCGTGGGCGGGTGGGGAAGAAGCGGATACACAAAAAGCATCTGCCTGTGTTAGGGGCGATAAGGAACCACAGCAGGAGCAGGCCCAGATCAAACAGAGTGGTCAAGGAGGGCCTCCCTGAGGAGGTGATAACAAACCAAAACGGGAGACAGTGAGGCAGCAAGCCCGGGAAGCGGCAACGGGCAAAGGAGGAACAGAACTCCTGCAGAAGGAACCGCAGGCGCAAGGGCTGGAGAACTGAATGAGACACGCAGGACAGTGCCGGGCGCCCGGCAGACGCCCAGCAAAGCGCAGCTGCTGCTGTTCCTGCTCTAAAGCCTTAAGCGCCTGGCGCCTTGCTTTCTCCTCCTGGAAAATGGGATGCTATGCAGATTCGAGGGAGGGACTCCCAGGTCTCTCCCACAAACGGGGCTGCATTTCAACCAGCGTTTGCTCCATTGTTATGCCTCCCACTTTGCGGGTGGGGAAACGGAGGCTCCCGAGATCCCACAGACCATCAATGGCAACATCAGGATGTGAACCCAAGTCTCAGAACCCCGAAGCGTGTGCCCCGGCCAGCCCCCTGAGCTCTCGCGGCACACCGGGCTCTTGCGGCGTCTCTCCACCGCACCCCGCCGCCGCAGCTCTCCCTGTTAGACCGTTGCTCCCTGGGACGGACTGGAGTCTGTGCCCGGTGGGTCCCACGTCTGCCCCTGGGGGCCACCCAGGACAGCCCTCCCTGCTCACGTGAAGAAGTCCGACGCGTTGGCAACAACAGCCACTGCCCCAGGAGGCCTCTCCTAGGCGCCAGCCCTGTGCGCTAGCTTCATCCCCTGCTTTACCTCGAGGCGGTGAAATAGGAACCCTTATTGTCCCCATTGTACAGAAGAAGAAACTGAGGCCCAGAAAAGCAAAGAAATGTATGCAGGGCTACCCACACAGAAAGGGGCAACGCCTTCCTGCCCATCATCACTCCCCAAGACCCTCCAATGTCCCCCTTTGGACATCCTTTCAGTCCCTTGCCTGGCCTGTCCCCTGGTGGTGTCAAGGAGGGTGACAGGACTGACCTCCCCTGCATCTGTTACTCCCAAGGCACCCGCACCCTGTCTGCAGTGAAGACAGCCAGAAGGCAGGGGGCTCAGGCGACAGCTCGGGGACGAGGGTCACCGGGGTATGGTGTACACACAGGTCCCCGGAGAAAGCAGGAGGGACACGGGAGGGGATCCAGTCATACGGGTTCCATTCTGGCTCTGCGACCAAGCAGGCCCCCCTCTTCAGGTCCCGCCTGCCGCCGCGAGGTCGACTCAGCACCGCCACCGCCCAGGGGCCCCGGGGGAAAGGGCGCAGCCAGGCAGGCCTTGGCGAGAAGGCACCGCTGTCCCCCCTAGGCACTCCGTCAGAAAACCGCCCCAACAGCCCGTTTCAAAGGAATCACGACAGTGGCAGCTGCCACGTACTCAGTCTCCACTCAGGAACCACGCCAGGGGCACCCCAGGCATCACCCCAAGTGACAGCAACCTCAAGAGGCACGTACACCCTCGCCATCTCACCTATGGGGAAACTGAGGCACGGGCTCACACAGCTGTAAGGAAGGGCCAGAGCCAGGTAACTCTGAGTGGGGTGGCTGTGGAGGCTGTCGGGGGAGGAGGAGTCAGGCCTGGTGAGCTGGACATCTGGGAAGACAGGTGCCCCAGAGTCAGATCCTGGCCCCAGCACGTGCCCACGGCGTGACCTTGGGCAAGCCGCTTCCCCTGTGTGATACCTCAGAGGCAGGTCACAGCGCCCGGCTTCCCAGAGCACGGTGGACGTGAAGGACGGGGAAGGAGTCCCCTGGGGGCAAGGAGGGAGCGTACGCACGCCCGGGCACTCTTACATTCAAAGGCCCCAGGAGGGCGAGGGCTGCAGGAGGCAGAGGCAGGAGAAGCTGGCCACAGAGGTCAGAGTGGGGACAGACAGGAGGGGACCCTGGCGGGAGGGAGCTGATGGTGCAGCAGGGTCACCAGCCCGGCCGCGTGGACAGGCAGGTCGAGCAGTGGAAGTGGGCCCCCCCCACCCCGGAGCCTCCCTGCGGCCCGCTCCAGCCTGTGCCGGCACTGCCCTGTGGCACCTCCGCTGCCCTCCTGGGGCCCGCGCCACCCCCATCTCTCCCTGCACGAGCCCCCTCCAGAGCACCCGTCCCCAGCCCTTCCCTGAGGACCTCCACCCCGCAGCCGCCACAGCCCCTCCACGTGGGGACCACCGCGTCTTAGACGCGCCTCGCCCTCTCCTTGGCAACCACCAGCACCAGCCGGACCGCCAGCCTCCTCTCTTGCCTCCTCCTCTCTCCATGGAGACCACAATGCCACAGAGGCGGGTCCCTCTCCACAGCAACCACGTCACTCAGCCACCGTCAGGACAACAGCTTCCTCCACGTGGCCACCACCAACACAGCCTCGGGGACGGCGACAGCCTCAGCCTCTCCTCTCCAGGGCAGCCGCCAGCCCCAGCCAGGACGGAAGGGCTCCTGCTGGCCTGGGGCCCACCAGGGCAAGACCACTCTCCCTGATACCTCCCCAGTTCAAGGTACCGGATCAGGCCAGGGACCGAGTCTGCCCAGCACTCGCCTGCCCCCAGCTCACTTCCTGCCCCTCTGTCTGCCCCTCTCTATGACAGAGAGCTCCCCCCGCCCCCCCGAGGGAGACGAGGCCATCTTCTCCCAGGCCACCCCAGGAAGCCACCCCCCAGCAGGTACACAGATGCCCCCAGCCCTGCTGGGGTGCAGGCAGGCCTGGCTCGGCCTCTCAGCAGGGTGCAGGGGCAGCAGTGGGGTGTCTGAGCCAGCCGCAGCCTCCTCCCCACCCTCCTCCGTGGACCAGGCCCTAAAAGGCCTGCCCTCTGCCAGCTGTCTCACGGGCCCTGTGGAAGGGAAGCCGGGGAGGGGCAGGGCGGGGGTGCCCGCAGCTGGGGGCAGGGCTGGGCAAGGCAGGAGGGGACACACAGGGGGCAGAGGCTGGGCCGCACCACAGGCTGGCAAGGCCAGGTCGTGTGAGCGGGCGCGCATCCATCCACACACACACACACACACACACACTCAGAAGGACCTGGTCCTTACCAGACGTCTGTGGGCACAGGGGGTCCTCCGGCAGCAAGGCTCTCTTCCCGGCCTGGTCTCAGCGAGGTCCCCCCAGCAGCAGCGGCGACAGCAGCGGTACCAGCGGGGCCTCCGGTCCCGGCCCAGCTCGGGCAGCAGCGGCTCCTCACCCAGGTCCTCTCCTGCGAGGAGGAGGAGGAGGAGGCGAAGGGGAGAGGAGGGGAGGAGAGAAGGAGAGGGAGGGGACAGCAGGAGGGAGGCAGGCAGGGAGGGAGGGAGGGAGGAGGGGAAAATGCTGAAGTCTTGAAGGGTACACTCACTTCTTTCTTAGGTTTCCCATGGCAACCGAATATACCACAAATGAATATCAGTGTGAGAGAGGGAGGAGGAAGAGGGAGGGGATAGAGGGAGATGGAGGCAGAGACGGAGAGAGATTGAGGCAGGGAGATGGGGGAGACGGGGGAGACGGGGGTGGGGAGATGGAGACAGACGATGGGGCAAGAGAGATGGAGGGAAAGGGCCTCAAAACCCAGGGGGAGGGCTGGGGGCTCCCCGCCCCCCAGAGGGTTCTGGGTGGAGAGGAGGGGCCGGGCCCAAAGGACTTCTTTTAATCCCTCCTGGCCCCTTGGGCCGGAGCGGCAAGCAACAGATGGGTAGATTTTCCAAGAGCCAAAGGGTTCGCACACGCCCCCACACTCTGGCCCGTGTCCTTCACTGACTCCCTGCCGAGCCCCACGGCCTGGAGCTTTCTCCCAAGTCCCAGTCCCAGTCCCACACCTCGCTCACAGTCCTGGACACACAGGTCATACCCAGGTGGAGACGGCCGCACCAACCTCACGCTGACCTGACGCCCGGCGCCCACACGCTCCGCCCTCCCCCTTCTCGTGCCCCACCAGCCACTCTGCTGTGGGCCGCCCCAGCGCCAGCACAGCCACTGCCCTCTGCTGCAGGGAACGGGCACGTCCCCCCGGGGTGCATGTCCCCCTGGGGCACACGTCTCCCGGGGCGCATCTCTTACACAGGCTCTGCCTGGACCTGCGCACCCCTCCCCCGGTGCGCCCACCGCCCGCGCCCCGCTTCCCGCCGTGAGTGCTGGCTCAGCCCCAGAGCAGCGTACCTGCCGGCCTCACCTGCACAGACACACACATGCCCAGACGGACGTGCGTGGCCCAGCCTTCCCTCCATCTGTGCGCACACACGCACAGCCGTACACGCACCCCTTTCCCTGGGGGCCCCCTTCTCGGTCTGGCCCTGCACCCCACTCCAGCAGCCCAGATGGTACTCCTGGCCCTCCCCAGCAGGCGGGGGCTCACACCTCGGCCCCTTGACATTGCCATTCACAAAGGTAGGCCCACCAGAGCTGGCAGCCAGCAGCAGCGACAGAGCAGAAGCACACGGCTCCCTGCACCGTCTCAACTCCACGACCCCCACCTGGGGGCAGAAAGCCGGGAAGCAGCAGGCTGGCTCCTGGAAAGGGCTCCTGGGCCCAGGGGTGGCGCCCCATGCCCAGCCCCAGCTACAAGGCTCACCCTCGACCCTGAGTCTGGTGGCCAGCAGGGCGGGGACAGCACCCCAGCTTGCACACGAGACCCTCACACACACACACACCTGCACCCACAGGACACCAGGACAGCAATTAACACACCAGAACGTCACACTCCCTCAGACACACGTGTGCACACAGCCCCAGAGTCACTGCACACAGCTGGCCACAGAACCCAGACAGAGGGGCGCGCACCCCAACACAGGGACCGGCACAGGTGCCGCCGCGCCTGGGAACACTGCACGGACGCAGGTCAACACGCCCAGGGAAACACTGGTCCCCACCCACTGCCGACCACCCAACACTCGCAGGGCCCACCACACATACCAGACAAACCTGCCCCGGGGCACAGAGGCCCTCACACGGCAACATACACATGCCCCAGGCATGCCACCACACAGCCGAGCTACTCCCCGCCCCCAGCACACACATGACCGCACGTGCACACCGCCCAGGGCAGCTCCCGGCGGCGCCTCCCCCCATCCCGTCCACAGCCCCCATCCCGTCCACAGCCCCCTGACACACACCCCCTTGCAAACAACTCAGCGGTCCCTCGCCGTGATCACGCCTCTTGCCCCCTTCTCCGGGTGCGGCCGAGACCCGCCGCCAGCCCCCGCCCGGCCCGCGCTCCGCGAGGAGCCCAGAGGCCGTGAAATTGGCTGGGAGCGTCAGGGGATGTGGCTGCAAATTTTAAGCACAGGGAAGTAAGGCGGAAACCCGGCCTGTCGGCGGCGCGGGGCGGGGGGCGGGGGGGGCCCCCCCCCCCGTAGAGCCGCCGTCAGCTGGGGCAGTGAGCGCACAGGGGCAGCGGGCTGGCGTGGGGCTAACGCCCCCGGCCTGGGGCTCTCTGCGCGCGCGCTCCCGCCCCCGCAGCGCCCGCCCAGCCTGCCCGCCAGCCCTCCCTCCGGAGCCACCGTGCACAATCCTACCCCAGGACGGCACCCAGGTGCACCACGTGGCCCAGAACGGGATGCAAACCGGGGACAGACACACCCCGCCGCCCTACGCGACCCTGCGTCCCCTTCCGGGCTCTACGCCCCCCTCCTCCTCGCTTCTCTGTTTCCCCTCCCTCTGTCCTCTGGCCCCTGCCCTCACGCACAGCTGCAGGCTCAGCTCCACCTGCGCCCTCACACCAAAGGAAGGGAAAGGGAGGGCATCACTCTGTCCAAGACGCAGGGCCAGGCCCTCTCCAGGTTCACTCATCCCCACCGCGCTTCATGCCCTTACCCGCTGCGCAGCCTTGAACCCGTGACCACAGACTCTGCCTCCGTTTCCTCATCTGTGCAATAGCAACCGATGCAGAGTGGTTCTGAGACCCAAGGAGGGACTCTTGAACGGGCTCAGAACGGCAGCCAGGGAACCCAGAGGGGCTATTAGTCAGTATCAGTCAGAATTAGTCAGTATCAGCCTCCCTCTCGCTGCTCCGCCACCCGCTGTGCGGCGCCTCGCGGCCCTGAGCTCCGGCTCCTCTGGAAAGTGGGGGTGGTTTTGCTGCTTCCGGATGTGTGTGGGAGGAGTCCAGAAGACGCCGGGAGCCTGTAGCAGCCTCCTGGGCTGCCATCCAACCAGCCAACATGGGGTGAATTAATCTGGAAATGCACTGAGAATGCAGATTCCTGGGCCCCGCATCAGCCCTAGGGGATCGAAACCTCAGCAGGCAGGGTCCAACGCCCTGCATTTAACAAGCCCCCGGAGACTCTGGCGCTCCCTGACAAAAGGATACTGCCCCACTTCTTAGTCGGGAGTTTATGGTCTCGTGTGGTTGATCCCCGAACGGCATCCCAGACGTATGTTCCCAAATCCGCTCCAGGCTTTCCGACCTCCCGGCCTCGGCTCCGGCGTTCTCTCCCAGGCCCCTGGACCTCTTTCACAGGCTCCAGCCGAAATGAAACAAGGTCACACAGGGTGTGCCGCCCTCCTGCGCCTGGCCCTCAGCAGGTACCCGGAGCGGAAGTGGCTCCAGCCCCGCGCCCCGCGCACCGGGCTGCTCCGCACAAGGCCTCCGGCCCGCAGCAGCAGCATCCTCCTTCCCAGGGCCACGCACCTCAGAGAACCACCATCACGCGTGCCCTACTGTGTGTGAGCCCCACACTGGGCACTTGGCAAACATCCCACGTGCCCCTCCGCCAGGACACGGGATCGTGCCTGCATTTCCCGCCTGAGCCCCCAGCACAGGAGCCGTCCCTGAGTGGGACATGCTTGTTACACGGGTGTGCGTGCGGGCTGCATGCAGAACCCGTGAGTCCGCCCTCGGTCCGCGTGCAGGTGAGAGGGAGCTGTCGGACAAATGCCGTGCAAGCTCCCACCTGCAGGGGGCTGGGAGGCACACGGGAAATGGCCCCACAAGCTGAGCCTGCCCTCCCCGCTCCCGCCGGTGGGAAGGGTGAGCAAGGAAGGGAGGAGAGAGGGCATGCCCACCCACAGCCTTTGTCTCCCCAGGATGCAGGGAGAATTGTGGGGGAGGAGATGATAGAGATAAGCTGATGAGGGAAACTGAGTCAGGCCGGAGTCTGGGAACTGGGCCCAGAGAATAGTCAGGCAGCCCTTGGGAACTGTTCCTCACTTCCTCCTGAGAGAGGTGACACACACAGTCACACAGTCACACACAGTCACACACAGGTGCACACACAGACACGCCCCCCCTTCTGCACAGTTCATGGGGGCACGGCCAGGCAGCTCCCACGTCCTCCACAAGCTTCCTCAGGCCCCCGGCTCGGCTCCAGGAGGAACTCTCCACATTCAGGGGGTGAGCATGAGGGCTGAAGAGAGAGAAGGAAACACGCACACACGTGCACGCACACACGCACACACACACACACACACACACACAGCCCAAGACCCACTCCAGGGAACCAGGGATGCACTGAGGAGACAGATGGGAAGGGGGCAGGCACTCAGCTAATTGACACCTACTACGTGCCAGACACAGGGCTGCCTACCGAACATTCTCTTACGTAACCCACACGGGAGCGCTGGGGCTTGGGTACCATGACCCCCCCCACTCACCTCGAGGAGACAGGGCCTCATAGAGCGTGAAAGCGAACTCACTCGCCCAGGACACACCGAGGAGGACAAGGCAACACTTGGACCCCGCGCCCCCGCCCTCGCCAGAAGTGAGACAGACACAGTGTGGCGGAGTGGCCCAGGGGCCACGGCAGGGGCCTGGACAGATGAGGGGCCCGGAGAAGAAGGTGACAGGGAGCAGGTCCCTCCCCTCCCCCAGGGCAGGGGTCTCATTTTCACGGTGGGGGGAAGAGGGAGGGTGCCACAGCAGCCTCAAGCCGTTGCCTTCAAAGGGCCGGATGTAATTTCAGGACTGTATAAATGTAACTCCCCCTTAACTAGGGGCAAGGGGCTCGGCGCTGCTGCCGGGTAGAAACAAGGTACCGGGCCAGATAAAACAAGCTGGGGGGCCGGATTCGGGCCACGGGACTTGTGTATGCCACCTGTGCCCTAGGGGTGCCCCCCCCCCCGTGCCCGGGCTGTGTGGGGGCTGTGAAATGACAAGGGAGCAGGTTCCCAACCATCACAGGTCACGTGGGGACAGGGCTGGAGGCCCTGAAGCCCTGTCTGCCCCCCCCCCCGGGCCCCATCCCTGCAGCCACCGCCACACCCACTGCTCCCCGAAGCCAGATCCCCGCCCCCACCGACAGGGGAGTGAAGGGAAGGCCCCAGCGACCCCCCAGCGAGGAGCAAGCACCCCAGGATGGAAGGGTCCCCGGACGAAGAAGCTCAGTGGTTAAGTGCTGATGCCGGAGTCCGGCTGCGGGGCGTCCAGTCGTGGTTCCGCGGCTGTGTGGCCCTGAGCTGGTCTGCCACCTCTCTGCTCCTCGCCTGTGAGCCAGGCCTGCGAGCAGCCCCACTGCAGGAGGCTTGGTGGCATTCGAGGAGAGCCGCCCGCTCACAAAGGGCCTCCCACCGGGCCTGGCTCTCAGACTCAACGAATATTAGCTCATACCATCGGTATTGTTATCATTATAATTATTGCTGTCAGCGGCATCCTGCAGCCAGAGCCCTTCCTCGGCACCCCATGGGCGAGCCTGCCGGGTGGCTCTCTGGAGCCTCCCTGGGGACCGTCTGCAGAGCTGAGGGGGGAGGTGGAGGGGACTCTATTACTCCAAACCCCCAAAGACACGTCCCCAGTAATAACGGCGAGGCCGCTGCCCCAGGTGCTAATTGAGCAGGAAGAAGGTTAATTTAATAGGGGATTGGGCTGGGACAGCAGGAGGCAGAGGATTGAGTTAACCTTCTGCACTGTTAGCGCTGCCCCTTGTTAGGGAGGCTCGGGCTTAGGCTTCGAGGCAACCCTGCCTCCTGGCTGCCTGCTCTGCAGAGCGCACCATCACTGCAGACTTGGGGGGCGTGCAGGAGGGAGGACCTGGGCCATGCAGGAGGGAGGACCTGGGCCCAGAGGCACCGTGGCTGCGACAGGTGAGGGCAGCTGCGATGGGTGTCAGCCGGGCCCTGCACGTGGGTGCCACATTCTCACACTGGATCGTCAAGCCTGCACGGCAAGCAGCCACAGCCCTGGACAGAAGGGGCTGACCCCTCGTCACGCACGGGACAAGGCAGAGGCGTTACTGGAACCCATTCTGCAGACCTCGGGGGACAAAGGAGCTGCTCTGGGGAGCAAGCAGGGGGCCTCCAAGGACCAGCCAGGCTGGCTCCACTAAAGAAGGCTTGGCAGCTGGACGCACTGGTCTCTGTCACCGTGACCTCCTCCGGATCTTGTGACGTGGAAGAACAAGCAAGCATCGTGCTGGGAGTCAAGGGCATCCTCCCTGTGGCCGGTGACCTCTCTCGCTTGGGCCCCTCACCCTGGCACCTCCACCCCCACTTCCCATAGTTTCCCGTCCCTGCGGGAAGTGGGGTGCACCCGCGGAGGGGAGCAGGAGTGGGGAGGCTCTCAGTGAGGGGTGGAGTGGCAGCAGCTTCCCTTCCTCTCTCCTCCAGACCTCAGGCTGCTCACCTGTCAAAGGTCCACATGGCAGCAGCCAGCCTGCCAGCCTCACAGGGCTGCTGTGAGGGTCCCGGGGGAAGCAGAAAGTTCCCTACAAAATCGGACTTGAACCAAAATGGGAGGGTGGGGTGGGAGGGGAGGGCAGCTGCTCGGGTCTGGGGACGGGAGGCAGGGGGCGGGGCTCCCACAGACTGAGCCCCCTCGTGTGCCGGGAGCCTGCAATCCCCACTCACCTCTCCAACGACCCCCCCCCAGGGAACAGATGAGAAACTGAGGCTCAGAGAGGCGACAGGGACGCCTAAATCACAAAACACAAAGAGCGATGACACGGGGTTAGAACCAAAAGTCTCTGGCTCCCTGGCTGTGGCCACTCTCTGCTGTCGTGTGCACTCACACACACACACACGTGCACAAGCACTCAAGGGTCTGTGCGACCTGGCGGACACAGGGCCCAGAGCGGGCACTGGTGGGTGCAGACAGGGGAAGGGGAGGGGGGACAGCCTATGGGGGGTAGAGGAGATGCACTGTTGGGGGCAGGCTTTAAGGAAAGGGGTCCCACACCCACTCAGGAAGTGGGGCCTCTTGGGAGGGACTGCTCACTCTAAAGCTCCCCCTCTGGCCCCTCACCACACAGGGGACATGACCACACTCAGCCACACACGCAGTGACACCTCCCACGCTCCCACTGACATCACGCACTCCAGCCGGCGGGGGTGACCCTCGCGCTGCTGTCCCAGTGACGTCACTGGCAACCCGGAGCTGACGGAACAACCAGAGGCTCTCGCTGACGTCACACACTCTTCCCTGCTGCCCTCTGCCGATAACGCCTCCTGCTCGGGGGCCCCAGGGCTGTGGCCCGGAGGCCCCGCCCACCCGCCCACACGGCTCCAGGGCCCGCAGCTCACCCAGGACAGGCACTTACGGGCAACACCCGTGTGCACGCGTGCATGATCCTCTCACAGGACACACATCCACACACGTGCAGGCCCACACGCCCTGCTGATGGCCAGACACATGTCCCACAGGTGCCCCTGGGAACAGGTGTGGGAGCCAGCCACACACACACACTTATCCATGATTCAGCTCCCACAGGAAGTCGTCCTTCAGCCGCTACCGCGGCCCGTCTGGGGCCTGCAGCCTCCAGACATTCCTCCAGGTGCTGCCCGCACCCCGCTCCTCCCCCAGCTTCCCTCCCACGGCCCGGCCTGCCCACAGCGGCAGCCGCAGCCGGACCCGCGCGCGCGCACGCACTCCAGCCCCACACCTGTGTCCCTCGGGGCGCGGACCCAGGCAGGGCCCTCCAGAGGCAGCCCCTGCTGGGGGAGGGGGCGGGGGAGGGCGCGCGGCAGGGGACCGGAGCGGCAGAAAGTGGCCTGGAGTACCATGCCCTCTCCGGCTGAGAAGGGTCAGTGCCGCCAGCCTCGCCTCGTCTGTCCCCCTCCCTGGCATGCCTGACACATGCGGGCCGGGCCGCCGCCGTCCCGGACACAGGCTCCCTGAGTGCCCCCCAGCCCCCGCGCACGCACACACCAGCGCTCTCTCCGCCGAACATTCCAAGGGAACCCTGCTGGACCGCGGACTGTGTGTCTGTGCGCGTACAGGGCGCAGGGCCACCCCTCCTGTGTGCACACGCATCCCTCCCCACGTGCGCACAGCACCCCCCAGCCAACACGCCCACCCCCGGCCCCCTCCTCTGCCGGTTGCTGGAGTCCGCACATGCAAATGCACACACAGCGCGGCGGGGCCCTGCCCCAGCCCTGCCGGAGCCCGAGCCGCAGTCTCTGCCCGTTCCCGCTGCTTCCCGGGGGGCTGCCTCGCTCACTGCCCCACTCCAGCGCCCCAGGGAAAGGGCAAAGCCTCGCAAGGGGCCCCGCGCCCCTGGTGGCCCCCACTCCCCAACTCCAGTCCTTTTACCCAGCCCCTTGCCCTCCTTGAGGGGGGAGGGGACAAAGCCCCACCCGACCCCACCGCCACCGGCTCGGATCAAAGCCCCCTTACCAGCTATGAAGATGAATTCCTCGACCCCGGCGGCACTCCGTGAAAGAGGGGGGCGTGAGCCCCTGATTCGGAAAGATGAGGGCAGAGAGGTGCGGTGTGGCACCGGCTGGCGCCGCCGCCGTCCACCATCCAGGCTCTGCACCACCCCCCAGAAATTCTCACCTCGCCAACCGTCCTCTCGTCCGCCGTCCTCCTCGTCCTCCCGCCTCCGCCCACCACCACCGCCACCACTCCGACCCCGCCGCCCGCACAGGGCGGTCCCCGGGGGTTTCACAGGGATCCCCAGACCCAGGAGGCAGTGGGGGTGGCTTTCCTCGTCTCATTCTCCCCCTGCTGTGTCCCCCTCCAAGCCTCACCCCTACTGGCGGAGGGGGTGCCCTTCGGTTTCAGCCCCCACTCCCGCCGTCTCCCCGTCTCCCCCGGCCGCGGGCGCTCGGATCCGGAGGAATTCACTCACCTCCAGCCCCAGCCGGGATCCGGGCCGAGCGCCGCCTCCAGCAGCGGCTGCTGCGGGGCCTGCGCGTGAGTGTGAGTGTGAGTGTGAGCGCGGGTGCGGGTGTGCGCGGCGCCCGGCGGGCTCGGCGCGTGTCGTGTGTCTGTGGCGTGTCCCGCGTGTGTGTGTGTCTGTGAGCGAGCGTGTGCGCGCAGACACCGCCACCCCCGCCTCCTGCCGCCGCGCCTCTGCTTCGGCGGGGCCCGCCGCCGGGAGGGGGCCGAGCGCAGCCGGCGTGGAGGGGGCCGAGCGCAGCCGGCGTCAGGGCCGCGGCCTGCCGTCTGTCCGTCTGCCCTCGCGGCCCCGGCACCCGTTCCCTTCGCAGGCCTTTCTGCAGCGAGGCCCCTCGGCCCCTTCTCCCGACTGGATCCTTCCACGGACACACGCACACTCACAGACACACACCCGCGCGGCGGGGACAGCGCCCGGCTCCACCGCCGCAGCTGCAGCGCCAGGAGAGGCGGCGGCGGCGGTCCCGCGGACCGCGGAGCCCGGGTCACTGGCCGGGAGCTTTCCCCGGCCCTATCCCGCTCCCCAGCCCTGCTCACCCCTCGGGGTCCCGGTCCAGCTGCCGCTGTCTCGGGCGCATTCAACAGCTAAAGACAAACTTGACATGGGGCGGGCCGAGGGAGGTGCGCAGCGCCCCCCAGCGCCCGCCAGAGGACGTCCGCACCCCCTGGGCTCCATCGCCACCGGCGGACCCCTCCAATCCCTGCTGACCCCATCTCCAGCTACCGCTGTCCGGTGCTCAACCGCTGGCAACCCAAGAAGTATGACTGCTGCATCCCCATTTTTACAGGCGTGACAACTGAGGCTCGGTGAGAGGAATGACACCTCCAAGGTCACGCGTGGGCTAGATGGCAGAGACCGTGTCAGGCTCCAGACCCCTCTACCCTTGTGCCAGGGCTCTGGCCGCCGCTCACTGCCTTTCCCCACCAACTGGGGAGTATGCCCCGGGGTATACGGGGCTCTGTTGCAGCCCAGAGATGTTTCTTAAGGCCTTCATGCCTTGGCATCTCCCTGGCCACTGGCACCCACACATGCACACCACCGGCAAAGGGCGACCGCTAGGAGGAAGAGATGCAGGGAGAACTTCTGGCACCTGGGCCCTGCACCCCTGCACTCGGGCACAGCGCGGGGTGCACTCTGCCTCCTCCCTCCCGGCGGGGAGAATGCAGGGAGAAACAAACGCCTTCTGCCCGTCCTGGGACCAGTAACTAATACGCTGAAGCTCTGCCTACAGCCGGCCCTGTGCATCTCAATCACTTTGACGGAGCCGCATGCACCAGCGCCCGCTCCCAGGAAGTTAAGCCAGGGCTGCAGGAACTCCCAGCAGGAGAATCTTATTTAGGCCGGGAAGGGGGGAGACTCCCTGGAAGAAGCCACTGTCTGAGCTGAATCCCGACAGAGGAGCAGGCGCTGGTCAGCTGAAGAAGATGAAGACGGATGTCCCCGGCTGCGGGAACAGCATGTGCAAAGGCACGGGGGTGCGAAGCAGCCTGGTGTAGGTGCTCAGGGACTCCACGAGGTCAGAAATTCCTCTCTCCTGTCATCTGAAAACAGGAAAGCGAGTCCAGGGTGGCGCTTGGAGGTGAGGCAGTTGCTGGATGCGGACACGGTTCCTCCCAAAAGGAGACAGTCTTAAGCCGACCACCTCTGCTCTCCACGATCGCACTTCAGGCTGCCCGGCACACTCCTACCCACCCTTCAAGGCCCCTCGCTGCAGGCCCAGACAAGACATTATGCTGTCTCTTCCCTCTAAGCTGAGCCCTCCTAGAGGGCAGGGGCCGCGTGGAATCATAATGGATGTTTCTCGAGTGGGGCCGGGCCTGAAGCAGGGGCCCAGCCCAGAGTCCTTGCTCCAAGAGCCTTCCCCACCGCCCCGCCCACCCCGCGCGCAGACCCAGCGGCCCCTGCGCCCTCTGACGGATGTAGGGTGCAACTGCAGAGAGCTCCACAATTCACCCCCAAGGGCCTGCCGTTCTACCTTCAGAGGTGGGCACTGGTGGAGATCCCCCCACTCCCTACCCCTGCCCCCTCACTCCGACCAAGAAACTGAGCAATGATCCCAAGGAATACCAGGTAGCAGGGGACAAGAAAGGCCTCTTCTGGTTCTGTTGGCATGACTTTCTCAGTCATCTGCCAAAGGGCAGGTCGCTCCCCTCCCTGAGCCTTGGGGGCCCTGCCTTCCCTCCTGGGACCTCCGGCTGGATGAGTTCTCGGCTGCTTTTGAGCTCTAAAGCTTTCCAGGATTCTCCCTTTGGAGACGTTCCCCTCACCAGGCAGACATAAATTGGCCAGCCTTTCGAACTCGTAACTTAGTCGACATCACCGGAGAGAAAGGATAGAGCCGGCCTGGGTCCGGTCATGGTGGACCACACCGTCCGGATGCCCAACTGGGCTTCCTCTAAGCTGTCCCTCAGAACTTTCTGTGACAGTGGACATGCCCCGTAACTGTTTGTCCAATACGGCAGCCACAAACCACATGTGGCTGTCGAGTGCTTGAAACGGTGGTTATTGGGACTGAGGAACTACATTTTTAATTTTTGTTTCATTAATGCTGATTTGAATAGCTGTATGTGGCTAGCGGCAACCAGGGTAGATGGTGTGGGTCCAGAAAGATAGTGACCTCCTCAGTTACAGAGCCTGGGGGAGCGTGCACACACCCCGCACACGGGACCCTGAGCATCCTGCCCCGGGCCGGGGCGGGAGGTGGGGAGGTGGGGGGCATGATGAGGAGACTGCTTGGAATCTCTAGGTGGTCCGGTAGGTTGAGACAAGCTGTAGGTGGCAACCTGTCTCCCCATAGTCACTGTCCTAGGTTAGGCCTCACCACCTTTCACCTGGATGCTTGCAACAACCCCCCCACCCCCTTTTTAAAAGCCTCCATTAGCTCTCCTGGGCCCACCCAGGGATGCAGCACTTTTCGCTTCTCACGACATCGAAGGATCAGCAGCAGCTGCCCGGCCGCTCCCTCGGCAGACCGCACCATGATCTATTGGTGATGTCTGCCCCAGTGCGACAGAGACGACTGTGCACCTTTGCTGCCGGGGAATTAAACCCAGGCCCTCTGCGGTCAAGCCCTTGCTTACCTCTCCAGTGCCATCTCCTCTCACCCCACACATGCCCTGGGGCCCAGCGACAGCAGGGCCTGCCCTTTCCAGAACATGCCCCGAATCTCTCCTCCCATACTCTCCCCGCCTGTGTGCCTCGGATCCTGCTGTGCCCTCAGCCTGGAAGCTCCTCCCCGCCTCATCTTCCTTCCCCACCTGTCTACCTCCAGTCTGTCATCAGGTACCGCTCAAAGGCCGCCTCCTCCCTGAAGCCTCCCTGACCACCTCCTAAGCGAAGCTGGCCAAGTTCTCCTTCCTGCACTGGCTCCCAGGCCATGCTGTGTAGGCCTTAATGACAGCACGCACCACGCCCCATTATTATTCACGCTCACGGGTCCTCCCCTCACCCACTCCTCACCCCAGGACCTCCGTCGCAGGAGCGCCGTGCAGCAGGGCCACTCGGGGCCAGGCATCGTGCAGGGCCCTTTCATACATTACTCTCATTAATGAGTCGCCCAAGTGGACTTTGGGGGTGGTGGCTGTTCTGGACACCCAGCAGCTCTCCCCTTCCCACCGGCACCCCCGTTTCCTCTCTCCCCACTGCCACGTACAGTCTCCGGGAATGTGAATCCAGGCCCTCCCCCTGCCTCCAGCTGGGCTAGTTGCACCCTGGGTGGAGTGCTGACGTGTGACCAGGACAAACAGCCATCCCAGAAGCCTCCGTGCCAGAGGACAGGCAGGGATTTCCAGCTGCCTGCACCCCTGTCCTGAACCCCAGACCCCCATCTGTTCTGGGGTCCCCCAGCTCAGGAGCTGCCTCCACCAGCCCACCAATAACGGCCTCAGCTCACATCCAGATGACCCCATGGCCCCGGGCACATCGCCATGAGAATGCATTTCTGCTGAGCGTAGACAACAGAGCCGCCAGGGCCAGAGGAACACACAGATGCTAAAAGCTGCGTGTACTGTTTAGGGCGGACAACAAGCCCCACCCTTGGTCCTTAGGCGAATTTTGTTCCGCTGGGTCTGCGTGGCATTCCGCACCGATGCTAAGAAAATTAGGTGAGGCGATTCCTTCAGAGAAACGCACACACACGGGAGCGTGTACGAGGGGGTCACGTCCCTGTTTTACATCCAGACCCAAAAGATTTTCTGCTGTGCCTCCAGGGCTGGGACTGGGGCCGCCATCACTGGGGACATGCACCAGTGAGGAGACACCAAACCCAGAGGGAAAAGAGAAAGTGAAGATTGCCCGCCTAAGTCCCCTGCCCCCTGCGGGCCACGGGACCACCCCCAATGGGATACCGAGACAAGGAGACGGAGCCCCCTTCTCAGAAAGGTGGGCCCTTCATCTGGCATGCTCAGTTCTGCCGCGCTCCGTGACGGGTCAGGGTAGGCTAGCTTGAAGGCATTAGCAACCCCTGGGCCGCACAGGCAGGAGAGGATTTGGAGCTGGGGGTTGGGTGGGAGGCAGGAAAGGACACCACAGGTCAGCAGGAAGGAGCCAGGAAGGGAAGCCCCCGGAGGAGGCCTGGTTGTGAAGGGACTGGGGAGAACACACACGTTCTGGAAGGGATTGCAAAGCTGTTTTTCGGTGGAGCGTGCAATCGAACCCCTGCCCCGCTTCGGCCCCCCTACACCTTCCCTCCCCAGGAAAGTCTGCATGATTATCATATTGGTCATCTGTTGCTGGGCAACAAATTACCTCCAAACTCAGTGGCTTAAATTAGCAAAAAAAAAGTTGTTTCACAGTTCCCGTGGTCAGGAATTTAGGAGTAGGTAGGTGGTGATGCTGGCTCCAACTCGCGCCTAAGTTTGAGTCAGGCTGCTGGGCCCGGGCTCCGCCCATCAGAAGGCTGTGCTGGGGGCTGGGGCTGGAGGGTCCGCTTGCTTCCACCGCGGCGGCGGCACGCACTCGCCGCTCTCAAGCCGGTGGGGCTGCTGCGGGAGGCCTCAGCCCTCCGCCACGCGGACCTCTCAGCGGGACCGCTCGCATGTCGCATTGTGGCAGCCGCTTGCCACGGAGCAAGAACAGAGCGGAAGCCACGACGTCCTGCGTGACCGAGCCTCCGAAGTCACGCTCTGACCTGTTCGCAATTTCCTATTGGCCACACAGGCTGCCCCTGTTCACAGTGGGAGGGGACAGCACAGGAGGGAATTCTGGGAGGGAGGATAGTCGGGGGCATCTTTTGTGCCACCAGGCTTGAGATTGGTCATTACCTTTGGGGAAACTGAGGACAGTCTCTGCTCTTCCTCCAGACGGGCAGAGGCAAACACAGGACTAGGGGTGTGGGCACCCCAGCCGGAGGACCTGAGATCCTATAATTCTGAGAGTCAAGGGCAGTCCAAGGCCAGTGGGGCATGAGAACATGTGCACGTTTCCTGATGAGGCTAGACGAGAGGAAAGGGTGCCTGGGCATGTCCCGTGCCCCCCACCCGCCAGGAGAGGGTGTCTGTGAGAGCCGGAAGCCAAGGTGGCCCTCTGGGCGTCAAGGTGGATACCCTTTTGACCAAAAAATCCAGTTAAGGGAGGGTTCTTAGGGAGGGGAACCTCATTAGGGGAGCTGAGGTGCCCTGCTTGCCTGGCTTCGGGCTGAGATTCTTGCATGGTGAGGGGGGCCGGCTGCCTCGCCACCAGACTCAGCAGAGCAGGTCCAGAGTGGCCCCGGGGCAGGGGAGGGGCGGGAGTCCCCCTGCTGATCGTCCTGGTGAGCAACCCCCAGACCCGGCCATGTCTGACTCCGTCCGTGCCCTGGGTGCCCAGCCCCTCGCCAGGGTACCTGGGGAGGGCTCTCATGAGATCCTCACCCGCTGGTGCAAGGACCAGGTTGACAGTGTCCCCTCACCCTGCGGAGGCCTGCTCCCCAGCGCAGGTGGGGTCTGCAGCCACACACAGCCCTGGGACAGACCACTGGCCCCCAGGCCTCTGAGCCGGGAGTCTCTGCTGAAACAGCCCTGGGCTGAGGTGGAGGGGCTGGGGCCAGCTCCGAGCTCGCTGCAGACACCTCTCTTCTGCTGCCCACTAGCCAGAGGCCACTGAGCCCGGCACACGGGGGGAGCGTGCCATTTGGGTCTAAGAGCACTGACATGGAGGGCTCCAGAATTCTGCGGTCCAGGGATCCTGCCGGAGCCTCAGGCCTGGGCCCTGCAGCCTCCGCAGCGGGTGGCGTGCGTCTCAGCTGGCTCAGCGGCCATGAGGTCAACCGGGCAGCCTGTGTTATTAAACCATCTATCTGGCTCTGCCGGAGGGAAGCTGGAGGCGGGGGGCAGGCTCACTTCCACTGCCTGGGCCTGGAACTGGGGCAGCAGGAGGCCCCCGGGAGCTGGAGCTCTCTGGCCCAGTGGCCAGGCTCGTCACTGCTGACCTGGGGCCGGCTCCGAGGCTCCGGATGCGGCAGCGCTGACTGGCTGGTTTCCTTCCGTTCTTCCTCTGCTCAGAAACTTCCAGGCTCTGACTCCAGGGAGGAGAATGCCAACCCCTTCCACTGACATCTGGAGTTTTCAGCAACCCAGCTACAATTCTACTCAGAGTCATAATAATAGCTCGAAGTTGGGAGGCGGGGGGCGGTTACTCTCCCCTTCAGTCTTAATGTCAAGTGCTCCCCATGAACTAAAGTCTCAGCGAATAACGGCAACAATCCTACGAGGGACTTGGTGTTATTATCCCCACGTCACTGATGGGGCTCAGAGGTGTCCAGCCATTGGACAAGAGCACACAGAGAGGAAGAGACGAGGCCACCAGGCATCCCTGCTCACAGAGACGCCGTGGCTGCAGGACCACGGAGCGGGGTCCTTAGGGTGCCCTCCTGCTCTCGGCCCCTGCGGAACTCCTCATTCCCAGAGCCTTCCCTGTGCAGCTCACGTTCTCAAGCAACCGAGCGTCCGAAGGTCCCTGTGCGTGGGCGAGTCCTTTGTGTCCCCAAGGCTCTGTGGGGGATGACAGGTGTGTGTGGCCGCTACCAAGTCACTCAGGCCCAGACCCCAGAGGTCAGCTTGATGCCACCTGGGCTGCCTCCAGATATGATCCATCAGCAACTCGCATCAGCTCCACCTCCAGAAGGTACCCTAACCCAGCCCCCGTCCTGCCCATCACTGCATGGGGACAAGGGCACGGTCCATCCTGCTCGCCTCCACTCAGGATCTGGCGGGCAGCGGGCACTCCCAAAATATTAGCTAAGTAAAGTGATCAAGTTCCTGCCTGAGTAAAGGAAGGAAAGAAGGGGGGGGGGGGCCAGAGGGGGAGGAGGAAGGAGGGGGAGGGGTGGTTACCAGGTGAGGAAAGAAAATGTCCGGAGAGCAGAAAGGCAAATTCTGGTCCTGGCTGGTGTCGCTCAGTGGATTGGGCACCAACCTGGGAACCAAAGGGTAGCCAGTTCGATTCCCAGTCAGGGCACATGCCTGGGTGGTGGGCCAGGTCCCCAGCAGGGGGTATACAAAAGGCAACCACACACTGATGTTTCCTTCTCTTTCTCCCTCCTTTCCCCTCTCTCTAAAAATAAATAAATAAAATCTAGAAAGAGAAAAAAAAAGGAAGGAAGGAAGGAAGGAAGGAAGGAAGGAAGGAAGGAAGGGAGGAAGGAAGGGGAAAAGGACAAATTCTGCCTTGAGGGCCAGGGCTGGGGCACCGGGCAAAAGAAACCTCACACAGGAAGAGACGCTCAAGCCGGCCAGTCGGACAGGTAGGGAGGGGCAGGCAAGCAGGGCACCTGGAAGGGACAGGTGCTAAATGGCCAGAATGGCACGGCCAACTGAGACTCAGGAAGGCAACCTCGGATCTTGCCTTGTCCCTCCTCCAGCTGAGAAGACCCTTCCCCACCCAGGTCCAGGTGCCCCTTCACCCCCCCCACCGCCACCCCCCACCCCCCACCGCCCACCAGGCAAGGTGGCCGCACGCCCTCCGCACAGGCCCTGCACTTCCCTGGTGAGGTCTTTCTCTTCCTGGCCCGCAGCCCGGACCTGAGATGAAAGAGCAGCTTCTGCCCTTTGTCACCAGAATCCTTCTGATCCCTCCATCGGTGGTCTCTCTGAAGCCTCCCCGAGTGGGCCCTGCTCCCCCACCCGCCCCACGCGCGGGGCCCTCCGTCCCCACAGCCCCGCATTTCATTCTCACAGCAGGCACTAGACGAACAGCACCCCAGGCACCCAGCCTCACCTTGACTTCCCTGGGGCTGGCAGAACCCCACCTCTGAGGAGGGAAGGCTCTGCTAGGGACCGAGTTCCGTTTCCTCCTCCCCGATGGTTTTCCTGGAACAGAACCAAACCAGAGCTGCAAACCGCCCTCCCATAGCGGGGGGGGGGGGGGGGGGGTAGGGGGGGAGGAGCCCATCTGCAGCCAGGTGGGCTCCTCGTCTGAGGCAGGACGAGCCAGGAGGGGAGCAAGGCTGGCTGGCGTCAGGACCCCAGAGCAGCAGGCTGGGGTTCAAGGCCAGGCCCAGACTCCTGGGAGAAGATGACAGTCCCCCTCACCGTGTACAGGTGGCTGCCCTGTGCCAGGTTATGCCGGCGAATCCTCACGGGAACTTGAGAGGAAGTTATCAGTCAGGCCTTGTGGTGGCACGTGACAGACACCCGGTGTGAACCGGCACAGGGCCAGGGGGCGGGGGAGGCTCTGCCCGAGGACGATGGGAAGGACTGAGCCGGCCACATGCCAGGAGGCCGGCCCCGCCCCCAGCCCCCAGTGGCCACCGGCACCCTGGGATCCGACTGCCACATCCTCTGGACACTCCCTCGGCCATTCATCGCAAGCTGCCTGCCGACCCTGCTCGGGGCAGCGCATCGAGCGGTTGCTCTGCTCTCACGTGGCTTTTCCCCGGCTCGCCTGGGGTGAAAGGTCGCATGAGATGACCTCCAAGGCGCGTCCAGCTGTTACAATGGACGTCCTTGAATTTTATGACTCTTGTATTCCTCTGCCAGGAAGCTTCTGAGCTGCTGCGCCTCCGAGGCCGAGAGTGGACAGGTCGGGGCTTCCCTCGCGTGGTCTCCAGACCCCGACGTCCCCGGGCACTGGGGAGGCTTTAGATGAAACAAGGAGGATTGGGAGAATCGTGCTCACTCACCATTAGCCAGTACGAGATGTGAAATGAATTGTGACTTTTGCAGTAATTGTTCCCTTCTCACAGGCGCCGCGGGCTCCAAGGCTGTTGGTCCGCCTGCAGCAGCGGGTCCGAGGGCACTGACCTCCCCTCGCCGGGGCGCTGTGGGCGAGCCTGGTGCGTGTTTCCATCTTGTGCGTTATTATCGCCTGTTTGCTGACTCTGCTTCCCCCTCCCTGATGGTCGCGAGGCCGAACGCTGGCGTCAGCCTGCCCGCTAGCGCGCCTCCTCTCCGCCACGGAAACCCGTGCAAGTTGCTGACTCTCCCCGGGGCTCCGCTTCTTCAGCGAAGAGCAGGGACCAAATGAGGCCCATATCTTCTGATTACTGTCGCTGCTTAAACATTCGAGTGGCACACCAAAACAACAGAGCGCGCACAGAACCGTTGTACTGGGCTCACAATGCCGCGGCTCAGGAGTGCTGCAAGGGCTCAGGTGGGCGGCTCTGGCTCGGGGTCCTCATGCAGGTGGAGACGGATGCCCACGGTGGCGGCTGCCACCTGAGCACGTGGCCGGGGTGCACTGGACCCCCAGGACAGCTCACTCACACGGCCAGCACCTGCTGTCCACTGCAGGCTGGTGGCTCTGTCGGAGCTGGGGAACGAGCTGTCTGCCTCCAGCCTGGCAGCATCGAGGCAGGTGGGCTGTTTACGTGGTGGCTGGCTCCCCCCCAGGAGTATCCTGGGAAAAACAGGCAGATGTGACATGGCCTTTTCATACCTGGCCTTGGCAATCACAAAACATCGCTTCCGCTGCCTTCTGCTGGTGATCGGTGAGTCACTAATGCAGCCCAGATCACAGTGGAAGGGGCGGAGAGGCCGCCTCTCAACAGGAGGGGTGTCAGAACACCGGGAGCCTGTTTTCAAACGACCACAATATACACCGAGCACTTAGAATCGGGCCTGGCACCTCGAGAGCCCTCCAACGTGTTTGCTGCTGCGTCGCAGCCCCACACGGAAGAAAGGGTTTGGTCTGCAAAATGGTTTATTGAAACATGCAAGTAGGAATGAAAATATTAACAAAAATTCTGTCATCCCGAGGAAGGCATCACGCTAAGCAGTGAATAGGATTGGATACGCCTGTGGAATGTGCTGGTCTGGAGAGGTAGGGCTTTGCAGAAGCAAAGGAGAAAAGTGAAAATAGGACGTATGATCCCAAATACCCGAAAATGGAGCTGCGTCATCCCAGGAACCAGTGCGGGGTCTCTCATGTCGGCTCACCCGGCGCCGGTCAGGAGCCTTTGACGTGTCCGCATCTCTATCCCCACAAAACAATCAAGGCATTGCTCCAGGAAACCAGTGGCGTGTTTCTAGAACAGGCACAAAATAAAGCTTGCCAACGCAAAATTGATGACTTCCATCATAAAAGGCAGCGAAGGGACCGAAACCACAGCAGTGCTGTTCAAGGTGGCCGGCCTCATGGACGAGCCAGGCACATGCCATCCTGTTGCCGGGACACTGATAAAGCCAGCCACAGCCCTGGCTGGCGTAGCTCAGTGGATTGAGCACGGGCTGGGAACCAGGCATCACAGGTTTGATTCCCAGTCAGGGCACAGGCCTAGGTTGCAGGCCATGGCCCCCAGCAACCACACATTGATGTTTCTCTCCCTCTCTCTCTCTCTCTCTCTCTCTCTCTCTCTCTCTCTCTCTCTCTCGCTCTCCCCCCCCCCCTTCCCTTCCCTCTCTAAAAATAAATAAAATCTTTAAAAAATAAAAAAAAGCCAGCCACAAAGTGAATGACAAGGCAGAGAAAAAAAATGATTCAGCTATTGACAACATTGTTTTTTATCAAATAGCACTGTCGGGAGTATTGGGGGGCAGGAGTTCCGTGAAATCAATGGCCAGTGATGTAGAGGATCAGCAACCATCCCACATGTGTGCTGGCGGGTATTTCCCTTGACGGATGCACAAGACCGCTGCTGGGGAGGGCGCCTCGGACTTTGGCGTGTGGGAGGGAGGGTGTGGCCGGCAAGCCCCTCTCTTTCTCGTAGCTGAGCCCTGGCTGCATTCAAACAGGCCACGTGTCCTGCGCTCAGCAAATCCCGAGAATCCTTTCCCTGACTTCCCCGCCTCCCTTGCAGCTAGGGGCAGCTATGTGACCCACTTCTGACCAACGAGACTGAAGCGGAAAGCAGTTGGCGGGTGTCTAAGAAAGTCCGTCATTTCTCTTCTTTTAGAAGAAGGCGGGCACGACGGGTGGGGCCCCACGTTTCCCTCCCCTTCTTCTTGCCTGGGATTCTGGCACTAGGCTGGAGCTGACTGCGACAGCCATCTTGTCCCTCCCCAAGGCTGCTTGTCACAGGAGGAAAACAGTTCCCGGGTGGGTGGCAGGCACGTAGCTCCTCCTCTGTCCCCAGACCACCAGTCTCTCCTTTCCATTTCCACCCAAGCCAACGATGCCCTTGTTTTCCGACTCACCGAGGAAACGGAAACAATGAGAGAAGAGGCTCCGCCAGTGACCCCATTCCCCCGAGGCCGAGACCCCGTGGGGCCCTGGACCCCACCCCTCTCACGCCCTCAAGGATGCCCCTCCTACACGTCCCTTCTTCCTCCTACACCCTCACGGCCCCTGTCCCCTCTCCAGGATCGTTCGCAGCACCACACACACTGCTGTTTCCCCATCTTAAAAAATCCGTGTACTTTGCATTCACATCCCTATTTCTCTCCTTTCCTTGATGGAAAGACAAACGCCCAGAGACCCGTCTCTGTCTGCTCACCCCGGGCAGCCCCTGTCCCTCCCCACCCCCCTGGTCAAGGCCACCAGGCCCTCGCCTCACCTCTGACTTGTCCTGTCAGCCACAGCAGACGCCGCCTCGGACCACCCCTTCCCTGGAACCCTCCCCTCGCGCCTTTTGGAAGGATGTGTGTTGTCTCACTCAGCATCCCTGCACCCCTGTGGGGGTCAGCGCTGGTCCCCGAATGCACGAGGAGGCTGCTAGTTGGCCCCCAAGGTCCGAGCTCCCTTTCTACCTAAATCAACGTTTTGTCGAATACATGGATGCCCAGATAAAGACTACATTTCCAGCCCTGGCTGGCGTAGCTCAGTGGATTGAGCACGGGCTGCGAACCAAAGTGTCGCAGGTTCGATTCCCAGTCAGGGTACATGCCTGGGTTGCAGGCCATGACCCCCAGCAACCTTACATTGATGTTTCTCTCTCTCCCTCTATCTCCCTCCCTTCCCTCTCTAAAAATAAATAAATAAAATCTTAAAAAAAAAAAAAAAAAGACTACATTTCCCAGCTCACTGTGCAGACAGGTGTGGCCATTTGGCTGCACGCTGGCCAAAGGAATGAGAGCAGAGACAGCTGTGCAGTTTCCTAAGGAAAAGTGTGTGCCTCTCCGTTGTCTTCCTTCCCGTACTGTAGGCCAGAGCGGGAGTGCAGGGCAGGAGCTGGGGCAGCCGTGTTAACCCCGACGGTGGGGCCGCCCCTGGGCTAGGGAAGGCAGGCGACACCGTAAAAAGTTGTCACCTATCAGCACTGGCCACCTTATGCTCAAACAAGGCAGACAGAGAGAGCGGGGAGGGAGGGAGGGAGGGAGGGAGGGAATTTCTATCTTATTTAAACCACTGTTACTCTGTCTGTTGTTGCAGCAGCAGACAGGACTGCACCTCTCCTTACTAAAGCGTCTGTGGCTGGACTTCCCCTCACCGCAGCCTGCCCCGCACACACACAATGGAGGGTGCGCCCCACGGTCTGTCTACTGGGGTCTGTTCACCACACAGCATGGACGCCGCAGGGGAGACCACCTTCGGTTCAGCTGACGATTGCTTTATGAGCCACAGCGGAGGCCGGAAAGAGTCGCTGAGACCGGGCTGGCTCTCGGTCACCGTGTGGCCCGCGTGGGAGGGAGGACACAGCCACCACCCTGAGGACGGAGGCCCCCCGCTCGGGAATGCCAACACTCCGCGCTATTCACGGCGAGCAGCTGGCGGGCAACAATGTGCCTCCCGACCTCCATTCAGCACTGAGATGGAGAAAATTGGTGCAATCAAACCAAGGCCAGCGAGCGGGCGTCTTCGGAGCCAGCTGTCCGAGGAGACGGGCCAAACTCGCGGGTCCGCTCTTCCAACCCACGCGCAGCCCTCGCCAGCGCGTGAGCGTGGGTGCACGTTTGACGTCTGTAAATGAGGGGCAGGATCAGAAGTCTCTGTGACACGGTAACACCAGGGAGAGCCACTCACGTGATCTGAAGAAACACGACTCGGCTGCGCAGCCGGCACCTCGAACCCTCTGACTCTGCGGCCACGGGGCCGGATCAGAATTCTCACAGTGGACACAGAGATGCCAGGTTTGGTGAGCCCAGACTGTGGGCCACGTCTCTGGATCCCCGGGAGGCTGACTCTGCCCCAGCCCTTGATGATTTTCTCCACTGCTCGGGGGAGAAATCAATGCCATGGCCGTGAGCATATCAAAGCCCCGTCCGAGAGCCACTGCCACCGAGGAGCCCTAATCCTCTCCAGTGTGAAATGCGCCCAAAGCGGAGTGCGGGCGGCTGGTCCCGGCGTCGTTCCAGCTCCCCAGGGTGCTGCGCGTGGCTTTTCTCTTCTGACGGGCGCTGGAAAGAGGCTTCCGCGAGAAATCACTTCTTTGTCCCCTCAGGGGCTGTGTCCAATCCCCATAGCCCGGAGCCAGGCACCTGTGCCCCCGTCTCCGGCAACCTGTGGCTGAGTGACGACGGGTCCTCGGGCTTGGGAATCCAAGAGCGAAAGGGAAGCAGCTGCCGGGATGGGAACCACGAGCTGCTGGTTGAGCTGGCTCATCGCCCGGCCAGATTGGGCGGGGTGGGGCCTGGCCCATGCGTCCACATGGCCAGCAAAGGTTGCAGGCCTACTATGTGCCGGGAACACAGGGGCCTGGGGAGTCAATGGTGAACACTAAACAATGACGATAAAACACAGAGAAGGATTTCAAACAAAACCATCTCTCAATTACACAAACCCTTTTTATTATGGTAACACACACACAATGAAACGGACCATTTTTAAGCACAGAGTTCGGGAGCGTTAAGTACATTCACGCAGTTGTGCAACCATCGCCACCCTCCTTCTCCGGAACTTCTTCATCTCGCAGAACTGAAACTCTGTCTCCGTGACCCACTAACCTCCCCACTCCCCTCTCCTGGGCCCTGGGACCCTCCGTTCTCCTTTCTCCGGCTGTACGAATCGGGCTACCCTGGGTGCCTCCAAGAAGTGGGACCACACAGGATTGGTCGTTGTGTGTCTGGTGTCTTTCCCTTAGCGTGATGTCTTCAGGATTCATCCATGGGGTAGCATCAGAAGCGATTCCTTTTTTTAAGACTGTATAATATTCCACGGTGTGTGTTTGCTTCGTGTGTTTGTATTTGGTTTACCCACTCCTCTGCTGAGGGATGCCGAGGCTGTCGCCAGCTGCGGCTATTGTGAATAACGCTCGTGAACCCTGGGGTACCAGGTATTTGCGTCTCTGGTTTTTGGGAGCTTTCAAACCCCTGTGAACGTGTACCTAGGAGCGGAACTGCTCTCGCATACGGCGACTCTGCACTTCACCGTCCGAGGAGCTGCCTGGCCGTCTTCCCCAGCGGCTACACCAACTTATGTTCCATCATTAACCTTCAACAGAGCTTGTTTAGATTTTTTAAATTATGACGGATCTTTTCTAACTTTACCTAAGATGGGTGGCTCACCTGGGCGCCTTGTGCCATTACACAATCCAAGATGCCGCAGGCCAGAGCAAGGCTGCTCTGGCGGTTGTCGGTTCTGAGGTCTTGGATCAGAGGACGGAGATGCTAGGGCTGAGATGCGGGGCACCTGGGACAGGGCCTCAGCGTGCACTTCCAGGCCCCACGGGTGGACGTGGGCTCAGGCAGCGCCGTCTTCCCCGAATGGCAGGGGAGGCGGCAGGGGAGGGGCAGGGACTCCCGCTGAGCAGCAGAGCCAGGCTGTGGGGGTGCAGAGGAGGAGGAGGCAGACATGGGGCAGACGGAGGAGAAGAGAGCAAGGCCTGGGGACCTGCCTGAGTGAAGCCTTGTGTCCCAAGTCCCCTGCCTAAACTGGCCACAGGCTGGCATCACAGTTGAGAAGGGCTGAGAGAAGAGAAAAACATTCATTCATTCAACAAACATCCTCTGAGCACTGCTGGGAGCTGGTTTACTACAGAGACAGAAGACCAGCCCTCCTGTGTGCCTGTCTTCACCAGCTCGCTCCGGCCCTTGAAGCTCTCCCTGCAAAACCCACTCCCACACAGTAACAGCCCCCATTCACGAGGGGTTCCCCGGGGCGCTGGCTGCACTCGAAGGACTGGATGCTGATTAACAGGTAAATCTCACAACAAGCCCCATTTCACAGGTGAGAAGGTAACTGCAGCCCAGAGAGGCTGAGTAGCTTCCCCGAGATCACACAGCTGGCCAGTGGGGCAGACCACGCTCTTCCCCCCAAACTGCCTCTCTAAACGCAGGTGCCTTTTCTGAAGACATGGAAGGTGACCCAGACCTCACGCACTCCACAGGATCCCACATTTTCTGAAGTCCCTCTTGAAGGCCAGGATGCCACCAAGGATTTCTTCTTGTAGCCATCCCCCGCTGTCCGTGGGTCCTCCTTCCCTCTGCCCAGATGCCTGCAGCGCCCACCCCCAGCCTCAGCCCTCTGCAGTGCCGAATTCCTCCTCCCCCTGCAAAGCGGAGACTGACACGCCGAGCCACCATGGCGGCCTCCACAGCGAGCCTGGCCCTCCGAGGCCGGCCCCACCTCCCTGAGAGCAGGCGGGCCTGCTGAGAGCAAATATTTTCCCCCTCTGTCACAGAGAGTAATAGACTCTTGAAAAATCACACACTCAGAGGATCACAGCTGAATCTTATAATCTGAGGCTCTCCATCAAAGAACCTCAGAACCATCGACTAACAGAATCTCCGAGTCACCAACTCGAGAATCCCAGGACACTGCGGTCTCTCCATAATGGCCCTGGGGTGGCCCCGGTGGGGGGTGGGGGGCCGACACAGGTCAGGCCGGGAGAGTGAGGGGTGCGGAGGCGAGGAAGCCTTTGGGTGCAGCGCACAGGGTGGGGTGGAGGGGGGAGGCCCAGCCTGTTGTCACGCTAGAGGAAGCAGTTGGCGGGTGAGGCCTGGCTCTATTACTGATGGTTTTTAATTATGTAAATCAGCCCAGGGCCTGCGCCTGGCTCGGGCTTGGCATTCATCAGCTGGCAGCAGAATTAATCAATAAATAACCAGCTGGATGGGGCCTGGGCCTGAGCACGCAGCCACACCCCCACTGCCACCCCAGCGGGGTCCTCCCAAACTGGCCGGGGTGGAGGGATTACGTGAGAGCTCACAGCTGTCGGTGCACTTGCACACACACACACATGCCTGTACATGCACACACCTGCACATACACAGCACACATGCGGCTTCAGACTGGCCGTGTGTGTGCCCACCCGCACCCAGCAGCCCCTGCGGCCGGCACACTCTCCCCGCCCCGGGACCAGCGCACGCTCAGAAGCACAGCAGTAGGAGACAAGCCCCTCATTGCGACCTCACACTTGTCACCTCTTCAGTGGCACACAGCTTTGCACTCTGTCACACCACTTTACCTCCACCACCGCCCTGTGAGGCTGAGGCCCCCCTTTCAATTTCACAGATCAGGAAACTGAAGCTCAGAGAAGGGACTGGCCTAGGATCGTACCCAAGGGTCCTCCCTCCACATCCCACCCCCACTCATCGGTTCAAAGAGGCTGCAGGCCCAAGAGAAATGAGGAAGAGAAGTGGGAGGGGGCTGCCAGGGGGCGCTGGGGCCCTGAAGCTACCGGGGCATGGCCCCTGCCCCTGATGGCAGGGTTCTCAGCGACCTGGCAGAGAGCAGGGCAGGCTGGGAGGCCGGGGTTGGGGTTGCTGGTCAGGCCTCCTGGCCGAGGCCAAGGAGCTGGGCGTTGGCCCTCTCTGCTCTCCTAGGGAGCTGTGATGAATTGCTCCCCCCCACCACTGGCACACTCACTCCCGCTCCCCAGCACCCCCCCCCATAAATCAACCTCCTCCTCTCAGCCTTGGCCTTGATCATTCTCCAGCACTGGGTGGGGAGTTTCACCATCCCTGGAGGCGGGAGGACACTGGCAGAGAGAATCGTCAAGTTAATGGACAGGTTTCCTCTTCCCCTCCCTTCCTTCTCTCTGCCTTGGCTTCCTGCCCGCCTCAACTTCTCTCAGGCTGCGGGGGCCCCTGCATACTGGACGAGGAAGTGAAGGAGTCACGAATGAACCCCTGAGCCTCGGAGCACCGCGGGTCTCTGTGCCTGAGTCTGCCCGACTGCGCAGTGGGGGGTCCACTCCCACAGCCCCTTCCCTCCGTCTCAACCCACCCAGGGCCTCCCAGCAGCCGTGGCCCGGGAGGCAGGAGGAGGAATGTGTGAGTTGCCCTGTGTGGTCAGAGCAAACTCAGAAGGCCCTGGAGGAGGCTGGGAAAGGACCTTAAGAGCCAGGGCCCCCACGAGCCGTTACCCTTTGGAGCCACCACCCCTCGGAGCAGCTGATAAAAATGGCACGCTTCCACAAAGGTCCTGGGCACACAGTGCTGAGGTTCTGAAATGGCCTGCAGCAGCGGTCAGGGCCTCGGCCTCTGGAGCCAGCCTCGGCGCCTTAGAAGCTGTGTGACCCTCAGCAAGCTGCTTCACCTCTCTGTGCCTCACTTTTCTTCTGTGTAGAGTGGGGGGAGTAATCGTACCCGCGCCACAGGTGAACGGGTGCACACTCTTTAGAAGAGTCACCGGCAGACACAGTCAATGTCAAAAAATGAGTGAGTGTTGCCCTAATTAAAGGCGCTAGTCGGCAGACCCTAGTGTGATCCGAACCCCCTGGAGGGCTTCAGACCTAGGCCGCTGCCCGCCCCCCACCCTCACTCTGCAACCCTTCGGCCTCAGCAGGTCTGGTGGGGGGGGCCTAAAGGTTGCCTTTCTTTTTTTTTTTTAAGATTTTATTTATTTATTCTTAGAGAGAGAAGGGAGGGAGAAAGAGAGAGAGAGAAACATCAATGTGTGGTTGCTGGGGGCCGTGGCCTGCAACCCAAGCATGTGCCCTGACTGGGAATCGAACCTGGGATGCTTTGGTTCCCAGCCCGAGCACTGTCCACTTAACGGTTGCATTTCTAACCCAGTTACCAGCTGATGCTGGGAAGGCTGGTCTGGGGGCCACACTTTGAGAACCCAGGGAAGCCGGGTGGGTGCTCACTGGCCAGCTCGGCTCAAGGCCACGCACAGTACGGGTGGCCCAGGCCCGGGGAAGGAAGGGGAGAGCACCAGCACCCCCCTCCCCACCCATCCCCCCACAGCCCCAGGAGCAAAGAGGCAGAATTTGCCTTCCCAGCCAAAGGTAATCTTTTAATCTCTTTGGCTTTAAGCTTGCAGCCCAGCATAAACCCAAATCCACACAGCGGGAAGCCAAGGGGGTGGCGGACACAGAGCCGGTGACCTGGGGAGGCAAGTGATCTGGGCTTTAACCCCCACACGTCCCCACAGATCTCCCATCCCCTGTCCCATCTCTGCCTTCCTCGCCCCTGCCCTGGGGCTGGCACTGCCCACAGGAGAGGAGGAGGCAGAGAGCAGCCAGACGGGCCAAGGTCAGGTGGAGTCGTGACCTTGCTTTGGGAGGCAATGCTCTCTTAACAAGACACACCAAAAGAACTTAGCCACAAAAGAAAAGATGATACATTGGGTTTCATTAAAATCAAGCACTTATGTTCAGCAAGAGACACCATTAAGAGAAGGAAAAGCCAATCCACAGATTCGACACACATATCTGACGAAGGACTAGTACCCTGGCATATGTAAAGAACCCCTGGAAATCAATAAGGAAAAACAAGCCATGGTTTTTTAAATCAGCTCAAGATGTGAACTTGCACTTGACATGGAAATGGCCTACATGGACGCGAAGAGACGTTCGACATTAGCAGCCATCAGAGACGCGCCACGGCAGGCGCTGTAAGCCACCCTTCACACCCACAGGGACAGCCAGACGGGAAGGACAGGACGGTACCACCCAGGGTTGGAACGATGAGGCTCCACCCTCCCGCGCAGCCGGTGGGCGGGGCTCAACCCGGGTGACGGACAGGGCGGCGGTTGCCCGCAAAGTTGAGCACCGACCGTTCCTGTGACCCAGCCCTTCCTCTCCTAGGCGCGTACCCCAGAGAAGCGACGGTGTCTGTGTGCGCAGGGACTTGGCCGTGAATGCCCACTGCGCTTCACTCGTGACAGCTCTGGACAGGAGACGACCCGAATGTCATCACGGGTGAGTGAAAACCCATGGTGGTCTGACCCCACAATGGAAAGTTACTCCACCGTTTAAAAGAATCAACAGGCCGTACCTGGCGCCTCCCGCAGGCACTGGGCTGAGCGCAAGGAGCCGGCGAGAGAGAGCAGTCTGTGTGTTTACGAGAAGAGCAAGGCGGTGTCTCCTGACCCCGGCCGGGGGAACGGTTGCCTTCCGGGGAGGGTTAGGGGCAGGGAAGGGGTGTGGGGGAGCCCTCTCAGGGCCCCACGGATGTGGAGGGGGGAGGGGCATGGACTGGGTCCCTGGGCCGGGTCACCTGGGGCTGGCCCTGCGGGACAGTGTCCGGAGGTCTTCCCAGAAGGGCCACCCTCTGCTGGCCCCCCTTATAGCAGTGGATAATGGTAACACTGGGGAGCTGTAACGCACCCACCATCCTTTTGACATGGTTTCTGTAAGTACTGGCTCTAACAGTAGCCTGCAGAGAAACAGCCTATCTGTATAAGAGTCCTAGGAACTAACCTCAAAATGCAAACTCCGACCTCCAGGCATCTCAGCTCTGGCACACTTGCTGACCTTCAGCCGCGGGACCAGGATGACGTGAAGCAGAGATGACGTGAAGCAGAGATGACGTGAAGCCAGGGTGACTAAGCCAGGATGACACACACACACACACACCGGCCGTCGCCTGTCCTGTCGGAATACACTGTGCTCCTCTGCTTGTGGAGAACTTTGCAGCCCCTCCCTTGATCTCTGTGTTCCGCCCCCCTCTCCCTCCCTATAAGAACCTCTGCCCTCAGGGAGAGGGGGAAGTGGGCTTTGAGACTCCAGTCCCCCAACCTCTCGGAAGACGGGCTTTTGACATGAGTCCCCCAACTTCCAGGTGGCCGGCACCTGAAAATAAACCACCTTCCTTTACATCAGCACCCACTGTCACGTATCAGCTTCCATAGCTGCAGGCGGCCGGACCTGCGTTTAGGTTATACCTTCATTTCCAGCACCCCAGCCTTCCCCTCTCCTGCCCCCCGAGGGGGGCCACTCAGGCGCCCCAGCTCAGTGACAAGCTGTACCACCCCCGACGCCAACACACTCGCCTGCCGGCACAGAGCCCCTGCCCAGCAGCCTTGCCCTCTCCCCCCAGCTCCGCCACCGTGGCCCAGCAGACCCCCTTCCCCAAGGCCGGAACTGCTGCAGGACACTAAGGGGGAAATTATACCCCAAACCAGCCAGGCCCAGAAGGGCCTGGGCCCTGCCGGGGCCCCTTCCCCTCACCCGCTCTGGCTGTTTGGTCTGAAACAGTCACAGCACCCGGAGGAAAAAGCACAAGCTTCACCTTGGGGTGCCTGGGACTCTACTGAACTCTGGCAGAGATCATAGGGTACCCTTAAAATATCATGTCTGCCCCTGGCCGGTGTGGCTCAGTGGATTGAATGCCCACCTGCAAACCAAAAGGTCGCCAGTTCGATCCCCAGTCAGGGCACATGCCTGGGTTGCGGGCTGGGTCCCCATTGGGGGGGTGCATGAAAGGCAACTACACATTGATGTTTCTCTCTTTCTTTCTCCTTCCCTTACCCTCTCTCTAAAAATAAGTAAATAAAACCTTTAAAAATGTATCCTGTCTCCCTCTTACCTTAGTAACAAGCACTCACATGGCAATGTGCCCCGGCCAAAAGATTTGTTTCCTCAGCCTCCCTTGCAGCTAGAAGAGGCCAACAAGGTGCACACATTAAGTTGTTAGGCAGGATAAAGGGAAACATTCCGTTGGTCTCTTCCCACCCCCTCCCAGGGAAGTAGGTGTGATGGTGGAGAACCAGCAGCCATCTTGGAGCATGAGGTGACCTTGAAGATGAAAGCCATATGCTCAGGAGCCTGGGTCGCTAATGACACTGTTGAACGCCTGCACCATCACCAACCCTGGATGCTTACCCCCTGACATCTTTTATGTGTACATGTGGGAGAGGGAGAGACCTCAGGCTGCCTTGATTCGCTGTTATCTGCAGCCTCTCGCCAGCTGTGGGGTGCAATCCCTGACGGACACAGAAAAGCCTTGGGAGGTAGTACTACTGTGCACCCCGCTGCCCTCCATGTCAGAGAGGCACCCCCAGCCTCCCTGCCTCCCTCTCAGACGTCCGGGTGACCGACAGACCAGCCTCCAAGTCCCGCTCCCAGCCCTTGTCCATGGTAATGGCGTTGCGTGCGGACCTGCCAACCTGCGGCTGCCGCTGTTGACATAAGTGCTGGAGAGCCGGCAAAGCGCGGACAGCGCGCCTGTCGGAGAGTTAAAGGGGCAAGCGGATAACAGCTACAAAGAGCAAACAAACAAAACCAATACTAGCCAGGTGGTAAAAGAGTGTCCTTTAAACTTCTCCTCATCGGCCTTCACCCCATGAAACTGAGCCGATGGCGAGAGCCCTAAACCCCCACCAGGACCACCCTCCCGGCCGGGCTGTCCGACAACGCCTGGCACAGCGTCACCACGGGCACGGGCAGCCTGGGTTCCAACCACCGCTCCGTGAGCTGCGTCATCTCAAGGCAATGCCTTACCCTCTCTGTGCCTCCGTTTCTCCATCTGTTAAATGGGCCCCCGAGGAGGATTACAGGAGCGGACCTGGGGAGAGCTTGGAGCGGCACCAGCTACACAGGAGGGGCAATGAGGATCAGCAGTCATGGTCACATGCTCGGTGAGAATGTCCTTTCTTTATTGTCCGTTTGTCAGAGGACACTGAACTCACCCACCAGTTTCGGCACGTGGTGTCCACTGACTTCACACTCCCCATAACCAACCCTGCGGAGAGTCTCCTGGCACCAGAGGGAGCAACCCAGGGCCCTTGCTCTCACTTAGGTTGGTACAGGTAAGTGTCAGTGGTGATTACAAATCATTCATTTGCCAAGTGCAAGGTCGATAATCTCAATTTGTCCATATTGTAAGGCAGTACCAGGAGGCTCCCTGCATCCCAAACTCTCTCCCGTCTGACCCTGGCTGAAATGGCACCCTGAGAGCCAGAGAACCCCTAGGAAAAGAAGCAGTTTGGAGGAAGCACGGCATCTTGAAGGAAGCCAGATCAGCCAGGGGGAGGGGGGCCATGGCAAGGACGAGCCGCATCGCAGGCAAACTTTGCACCTTCTCGGGGGAGCTGAGGGTTCTGCAGCCACCAAAGGCCGTGAGTTCAGTCTCACCCACCTACACGAGCGTACACTCATTAGACACACACATATACTCGCTGACACGCACCAACCGTAATCGCTTTATCCCAGCGGTAGGGGCCTTAAGCTGCTATCTAGGCTAGCCCCACCCCCTCCCCCTGCTGCACCAGCCCCCTCTGTCCCAAGGGGGTGGGGGGTACCCCAGAGGCTGAGCAAGGAAACCCTGCAGGGCTGAGAGCCGAATGCAGCAGAGCCGGCAGCTATCTGTGGGAACACACTCACTTACCCAGGCACAGACAGGCAGGCGGGGCGCCCTTGGGAGCCCCCAGTCATCTCCCTGGGAACCGAACACCACTGGGGTTCTCCCTCACCCCCCACCCCCTTCCTGCTACTCAGGTCCTCCCAGGGATCTTTTCACTCCCCCATACATCCTCCATGAACCCCCCTCCTTGCCCCAGGGCCTGTGAGAACCCAGGAACAAGGACCCCCCCTGCCACATTTCTGTGGCCTCTGCAGCCCCTATCCCAGGGGCTGGGTACAGGGGGTGCTGGGCTGCCACCTCCCCTCCCCTTGCCTGAGGCTCACTCCTCTGTCTGGGAAGCTGCCGGCTCCTCTCGCTTTCCAGCGAGCGCGTGAAGACACAGATCAGAACAATTAGACACAAGTCACTGGAGGGACGGCAGGAGCCCCTGCTGGCCGGAACCATCCAGCAGGAGGAGGTGCAGCGAAGCCCAGCCGCCCCCCCCAACAGAACACGCATCCGCACAGACTCCGAGGCAGGAGGGCGGGAGACGGGCGGCCAGGCTCCCTGTTGGACTCTCCTGTTTGGGTGGAAACCCGCCCGCCCCTGTCTGCAGCCGCTTTCCCGGCCACGCTCTCAGGCAGGGCGGGAGCAGCTTCAGTCCCATGTTAGAGCAGGGAACGCTGCAGCCCAGGGGGCTGGAGGAGGACAGTCGCTCTGTCCACCTGACAACTGCTCTTCCTGGCTGAAGAGTGCCCGCTGTCCCCGGGAGAGGCCCCAGCGACCCGTGAGCCTGCTCTCTGCCCCTCTCCTCTTCCCGGGAAGAATCAGCCAAGGGTCGAGGTGCCAGGCAGGTTGGGGATCGGGCCACAGGCATGCTCTCTGGTGCTCATGGTGGGCTCTCAGCGTCTGCACTCGGGAGACCTTGCCCCTTGCCAAACCTCAGGATTGATGGCTGCTGTCCCCAACTTGTCGTGTTTCGTGGGACCTGGTAAAGGGATGCTCTGTGTGCTGGGAGGGAGGAAGGGGCGCTTTGCTCAGAATCTGAGTTCAGAGGGTTCATTTTCATGCCCCCTTATTCCATAAGGCCTTTCCCCAGCCTGGCCTGTTCCCCCAGCAGCACCCAGGCATTCTAACCTTCCAGCCAGGCTCTGGCGGGGACCCAGCCTGGGCGGGAAGCCAGCGGTGATGCGGGAGTGCCCCCTAGTGGTGCTGGCCTGCACTGCCCACTGAGACTCCCGCCAGCCAGCGGTAACCCCGCCTCCAGAACTGCCTGCCTAGGCCAAGGAGGGGAAGCCCTGAGACAGAGATTCCTCCGGGCCTGGAGAAGTTAGGGACGGCTCCACCCCTGCTCCAGCGGCAGGGGGCATAAGAGCTGGACCCCAGGCATGGCTCGGCAGGAGGGTGCCCAGCATCCAGCCTGGCCCATCGGAGGAGCTCAGGAAATGTGGGATGGATGAAGGAAGGAGTGAGTTAACGAAGTGATTCCATAGTTTCCTGAACGTAGCTGTGCATATCACAGGTAATATACAAGGCATCGTTCAGACAATAGCGATGAACTTGTTTATTTTTAAAATTCTGGACCTATTTTGGATGTGTGTGCAACATAATATACCTGGCCCCTCAGATCCATGATTTTAAGACAAGGTCTTTAAGTAAAAAGGGCCCCTGTAAGGGAAAACCCGAGGTGAGTAGCACGGGGGCATCTCAGGACCTGGTATCGAAGGTGTCCCGTAAACCGGGATTTAATGCGACCTTTAATGCGACGTCACTGACGCGGTGAGTGAACGAGTGAGGAGATGTAGAAGCTCTCCAGGAATCACCTGCAGAGCTTTTACAAAACATCCCAGGGGGTGATGACGCACCTTTATGCGACGTCACTGACGCGGTCAGTGACGCCAACCTGGCCGTACGTTGGAATCACCTGGAGAGCTTTTACAAAACATCCCAGGAGGTGTAAGCCTCCCTGGATCGGGATGGCTGAGGAGGACGCCCCCTGGGGGGGGGGGGGTGGAGCCACAGCACCCAACTTGGGTTCCTCGTAAGGACCAGCCTGGCCTCTCCGCGACTCGCGACTCGAGAGAAGGAAGCTGTCAGCTGCTTCATTTGAAGGTCCTCAGAGACCTCGGGCCGTTCTCAGGCGGCCCAGTGCCCCCATGCCGGTGAGAGGCTGGGCCAGACGAGCACGCAGGAGCCGAGTGTGCAGGTGCCGAGCGAGGAAAGCGGAGCGAGCTGACGATCTCTGCGTACACCAGCCCCTGAACTGACCCTCGGGGCAGAGGTCGTGTGTGTGTGTGGGTGTGTGTGTGTGTGTGTGTGAGAGAGAGAGAGAGAGAGTCTGAACACGCTGACGGAGTATTTCTCACTTGCTCGCTCACGCTGCACGCCGTGCCTCCTTTGGTGTCTGTCCCTATAAATCGGCTAGTGTGAGTATGACCTCACTTTCTGTGCAGCGCTCACAGAGTTTGCCGTCCCAAGGTTATGTACGGGTTGGTTCTTCATTTAGGGGAATTTCCTCCCCTAAAAACACTCCCCGGCTTGAAAACGGTGACAGGCTCATCAGGAGCAGGTTTTAATGCGACGTCACTGACGCGGCTGTAATCCGTGCACCTGTGTTCGTTGGGCTCCAGTGCGCTCCTAACAATTTTCAGTTACTTCTCGGTTAGAAGTGGGAGCAGCGAGCGTTTGGCTCTGCCGGGGGCGCCGGCTGTCTGCTGCTAGGCCCACCGTGGTCTGGAGCGTCGGGGTGGAGCTCATAGTTGATGAGTGAGTAGTTCTGTTGTCTCGTTAGATACGATTGATACAAGAACTTCCAGTCATGAATTTTCATGGCTATGCTTCTTGGAAAGGCTTGATTTAAAAAAAGAAATGTTGTACCATTTGGAAAGATTAACATCCAAATCGAGATTGAAGATTGAGCCTGATTTTTTATATCAGTTTAATGGTGTTCAAAGAGCAATTTTTTAAACAGATTTTTAAAGCATAAAACATGAATGGCTTTTTCATAGCACAGGGTCAGAATTAGTTCTGTCGATGGCAAGTTATTCAATATTAATTCCGTCTTATGAACCAATGCCGTTAAGACGCAAATCCCTTAACACGGTTCAGTGTTAGGCCAATGTTTTAATCTGTATTAGGAGACGTCGGATTAGCATCCCCAAGAAAGAAGAAATCTGTGGCATGAGGATGCCGAGAACATGCGTGTTAGCTTTAAAGCTGTGCCTGGCTCTCCACACGGCTACAGGGACCACACGCCGGTCCATCCCATCTCAAGGGCAATTGGACAGTGTCGACCTAAATGATAAATACGCCATCTCTTTCATTCCCCAATCCTGCTGCTACAAATGTATCCTCCTGTACACTCACAGCGCGCCCAATGACGTGTCCGAAAAAGTTCCACGTGTTAGGAAACGACCTGAATACCCATCAGTAGGTGACTGGTTCATAAATAACTATGTAACTATCCTTTGAAATACGACATGGCTGTATAAAAGAATGATGACTCATCACCACCACCACCAACAACAACAACAAAAACAATTAAAAACTGAGCAAAGGGCGTGAACAGACATGTCCCCAAAGAAGACATATAAATGTCACTAAGCACATGAAAAGATGCTCAATGTCACTAACCACTAGGGAAATGCAAGTCAAAACCACAAGGAGATACCACCTCACACCAATTAAGACGACTCTTACTTAAAAAAACACACAGAAAATAACAAATGCTAGTGAGGAGGGAAGAAAGCGGACTTCTTGTGCATTGCCCATGGGGGAGGTAAGTGTGCAGCTGCTGTGGAAAACGGTATGGCCATCCCTCAAAAAAAAAAAAAAAACATAAAATTACCATATGATCCAGCAGATCCAGCAGTTCCACTCCTGGGTGTATTCCCCAAAGAACGGAAAGCAGGGGTGCAAACAGATATTTGTGCACTTACGCTCATAGCAGCATCACTCACAACCGCCCCCAGACGGGAGCGGCCCACGTGTTCCGGTGGGCACGTGTATCAACCAGGTGCTCCACTCATGTGCATGGAATGCTATGCGGCCATCAGAAGGAATGGGGTTCCAGTACACGGTAGACCACAGGTGGACCCCGAAGACGTTATGCTTAAGCATTACGGAAAAGTTCTGGTGCCGTTCACACGACATCGTGAACATAATTAACGCCACTGAATGGTAGGCTTAAAATGGTTAAAATGGAAAAGTTTATGCAATAGATTTTTAACGCTATTTTTTAAATGTAATTTTAAAAAGGGAGTGGCAAGGAATCTAAATCCCCTCTCCTTGAACACAGACCGGCCTTGGTCCTTGGCTTCTAAGGAAGTGATGCAGGCTGACTCCCAGGCCGGGTCCCGAGGGGCAATCCAGCGTCCACCTCGCTCTCTTGGCTGGGAGCCCTGCACCGGCACGTAGGAAGTCCAGCTCCCCTGCACCCCACAGAGACGGGGAGGGGGGCCAGCAAGGTGTCAGATGCAGGAGGAGCCTGCGGACGGTCCTAGCCCCACCTGGAGCTGCCCCAGCTGACACAGGAGTGCAGGGAGGAGGCGGAGCTGTCTGGTAAGCCCCGCCCAGATCGCAGATTCGTGAGCAAAGTAAGTGGTGGGGTGGTTTGTTGAGCAGCAATGGACGAATGGAACAGCAGGCTTATTATGTGTTACAATGTATTTCCACTTAATTTCAAAATGATCGCATACCAATAAAACAGCTTTGGACTGCATAACTCGCAAACCCACAGGTAAATGGGGTGTTTTCACTCTCCTGGTCTGAATCCTGCCCCTGTAAAATCCTTACAGGTACAACAGAGATGCTTTATGGGTGGGACAGAGGAAGGCCGCTGGGGCTACACAGCATGGTTCCCAACCCAGCAGGGTCACGTCAGAGACACACCTGGTCAGCAGGTACTTGAAGTAAAATCCAGCAGGTGGGGGAGTTGTGTGAGGGATTCGTGTACCACACAAGAGGGGGTTCAAGAAGCTGGAGAGGAGGTGAGGAGTCCAAGCAAGAGAATTTCAGACCAGGACCACTGAGGGGCTGAAGGTTTATCTATTAATCTTTGAAGCATTTAAAGATTTCATGTATGTATGTATTTTTAGAGAGGGGGGAAGGGAGGGAGAAAGAGAGGGACAGAAACATCAGTGTGTGGTTACCTCTCATGCGCCCCTTACTGGGGGCCTGGCCCGCAACCCAGGCATGTGCCCTGACTGGGAATCGAACTGGTGACCCTTTGGTTCTCAGGCCAGCGCTCAATCCACTGCGCCATTCCAGCCAGGGCAACATTAGAAGAATTTAAAAACAAACCCACAACATGTGCACCCCCCTGAGACCTCCACTGTCTCCTCGTGCACATTTACCATCCCTGCATCACTCGCTGGGACTCCTGCTTGCCTGTCTCCCCGTGGGCTGTCTCCCGTGTGAGTCGGGGCGGGCTAAGCCCTGTGACAAACACCCCCAAACGCAGGGGCTCAATGCAACGCAAGGGTGTCTCTGGGCTTCTGACAGTTCCCTGCAGCTGTTCGGTGCACAGACTGCCACCAAGGGGAAAGATTGAGGGCAGATTCTGGGACCCGGTCTCCTGCCATTCCCAGGCTCCACCCCCTCTAACCTAGAGTCCCCTCCATCTAAACAGTGGTGAGGACAGAGAGCGATCCTGTCAAGTGGGGCGAGGGGGTTATGAGCCAGGCCTCCACATGGGGCATCCATCAGCCTGGGCTGCATCACATGGCCACCCTTACCGCAAGGGAGGCTGGGAATGGAGTCCAGCTCAGGGGCCACCTCTGCCCTAGTCCCCAGTATAAGATGCCTGGCATCACGCCTGGCCCAGGTGCAAACTCTATATAAGTGAATGAATGGTGCTCGAGCTGGGTTCTGGGCACTGGGCTGATGCGCCCTTTCCTTACAAATGCCCGGAGGGTGGGGGGAGCTGAGGGTAGGTGCAGTCACTCCCATTTGCTAGCTCAGGACTCTGAGGCTCGGAGAGCCCAGGCCATATAGCTAGTCAGTGCCAGGGCCAGGCCTCGAACCCGGGAAGCTTCTGCTGCCAGCTGCCTGCTCTCTCCATGCCCCCGGCTGCTCTCCGGGACGTATGTCCCCTAACTGGAGTCTCGTCACCTTCAGGGCGGCCCTCCTTTCTAACAGCCAGTGAACCGTGTTTGATGAGCTGCGGGGTTCCTTGGGGCGGCAGCTGTATGCACCTGCTCATCCTTACGTGCCCCGTGGCTACCGGCACAGCCCTTGAATGCAGTAGGTGCTCAGACCATGTTTGGGGGATTCATTTGTTCACACCGGCTGAGGCTGCATGCTTTGCTTCTTGCACAGTATGGGGGTCACTGACAGCATATACAAGAAGTGGAGGAGATACTTATTATCGGGCCCTTTCCCATGCAGAGTGAGAGCTGTCCCTCCCCCACGGCAGGACCAGGGCCTGCCCTGAAACCCACTCCTGAAGCTGAAACGAGGGCTGTGGCACGTGGGGGTCAAGGCCACCGGTGCCATCTGGCCCCCATCAGGGGTAGGCCATGTGTGGGTTAGGCCCTGCCCCCTGCAACGCGAGCACAAATGCCCTCACCCCAGCTAGTCCCAGGGAGAAGGGCAGAGGCTGCTGCCGGGTTCTGTCCATGGTGCTGAAGTCCCTCCAACCCCGCCTTGTTCTCCAGCCTAGCAATTAGAGCCTCCTGGGGAACGGGGTGGAAATACAGATTCCCTGGCCCCTCCTTTGGAGATCTGGGTTCTGAAGATGTACAGCTCAGGGCCCTGGAACACGTCTGTGCCAAGCACCTGCGATTCCTGGTCCTGGCCTGAGGTTCACTCTCTCGCCTAAGCAGTCAGCTTTGTGAAGCGCCTGCTAGGTGCCCAGCACTGTGCCAGCTGCTGTGGCTACAGAGATGCCTCAGCCAGGGTCTCTATTCTGGGGGGAGTTTCCAAAATCATTCAGGACATGTGGGGAGGGGAGCATGGGGAGTACTGCCTCTGTTTTACACGGACCCTGAGCCAGGTCCATCGCTCCCCTTTATCCTGCAAGAGATAAAGGGGGCGCGTGAAGACAGCTGCATTCATGCCCACAGCATCTGTATCTTTCCTTAGGGCCTCCACAGCCCTCCCTGCAAGGCCGTGTGTGACACACTCTGCTCCTTCTGACCTCCTCGTGCGTCAAGACCCAGACCCAACATCACTGAGCACATCAAGTCTTCTTGATCCCCGCTGCCCCACAGACTCCCCACCCCAGATTCTAGTCCCCTCTCCCTGTGCCCCATGGTTGCATGTTATCGATTACATGACATGCTGTCCCGACTGGTATTGGAGCTCGCCACTGACTGTAGGGTTCGCACCTGGTTCCCCTGTGTATCCTCTAATGCAGGGAAACACCGCCCGCCCCCCCAAGGGGATGAGTGGTAAGTTCTTATTGGCTGGCTGGCTGGGGGGAGTGGTGAGTGGCGGAGGAATGTGTCCAATGACTGCGCCCGAGGCAAGTGCTGCTGGGTTGGTTACAAAGCAGCTGGGACAAGTGCTCAGAACCCGGAGAAAGCAGGGTGGGCCTCGGGGAGGCCAGGCAAGCAGCCAAACGCAGACCAGGCGGGGTCAAGGTCTGCCTCTCCTTTCTCTGGGTGTTTGGGGAGCACAGGAAGCGGAGTCGGGTCAGCTGTTTCTGATGAAAACAGATGTTCTCCGGACCTGAATGTGGGGCACGGAGGAGGGGCAGGGGGGAGAGAAAGGGAAGGCGGAGCGCCCGAGCCAGCAAAACGGAGTGTCCACAGGTCCCCTTCATTTCACGTGTTATCATGGAAGTGTTCGCACGCACAGCGGCGAGAACAAGAGTGATGTCATGAGTCCCCCTGTGCCCCTCACCAGCTCCAACAAGCGTCCCCGTGTGGCCATTCTTATCTCATTCTCCCCTTGAGCACCTTTTTAAAGAAAATTCCAGCTGTTTTATCACTGTACCCATAAGTATTTCAGAACGTGTCTCTCACAGAACATTCAAGGGAAACTCCATATTGCTATCACACCTAATAAAATTAACTACTTCTTAATACCCATTGAATGCAAGTCCATGTTCAAATTTCCTCATTGTCCCCAAAAAATGTCTCTTCAGGATCCATTTATTTAAACCAGAATTGAGACGAGGCCCCTTAGGCTGTACTCTGCCGCCAGGACTCTCAGATCTCCCCGGGTCCCCGACAGTCCGCACCCCCTTCCTTTTTCACGCCCGTTTACTTGTCCCAGAAACGAGGTCCTTCGTCTCCACTGTTGATCGGTGGATCGAACCCTCACGGTGTCACTTCACACGTTCCGCTGCCTCCACCCCATCTCCAGGAAACTAAGTATCTCTCTGGCATTTAGATCCAGGAGGCGGGGCCGTCCGGGGTCCGTTACTTCCACAAGCAGATTTCCAGGGCGGCACTGTGTCCTTCCCACTGCATCTCTCGGGAGCACCTAACAACAAAGTTTCCTTTTGGGGAGAACCTGAAAACGATCAGGGTCACCAGCCCGGCCCTCCGTCCGGGAGCTCCCCGCCACCTTCCCCGGGGGCTTGAGCACTGGTGGAGCTGGAAGCGATCGGAGAAACCCATTCACTCGTCTTCCACTCGTCCTGCGGGTACTTGCTGAGCATCTGCCACGGGCCAGGCCATGAGCTGCAGTGAACAGAACCGACACGGTCCCTGGGGCCGTGGAGCCGACAGTCAGACGGGAGAGGACAGCAAGTCCGTGAGTGAGCAGAGGCACCAACCAGAGACATCTCTGCTGAGAAGCTGAGAGCTGCGCAGAAAGCGACCTCAGAGAGCGACCACAGAGCGAGGGGACTGACAGGGACAGCTGTCTGCTGGCCCCTCAGTGATGGGTGACAGGGGGCGGGGGGGTAGCCTCCCTAGGAGAGGACATTGCAGCCCGATCCAGCCGTGCAGAGACAGGGTGTGACCCCGGGAGAGGGAAGAGCTGGTGCAGGTGGAGAGCCTGGGCAGCCAGGGAGAGGCCGGGGGCCAGCGTGGGGGAGCGGAACAGTGGGGAGGCCAGAGAGCAGGCCGCTTTGGTAAAGCAGGCGGGACTGATGACGGCT